>NC_134541.1:137439374-137739374 GCF_050624435.1 Tenrec ecaudatus | reverse complement strand
AAAGCAAAGGCTGCAGGAAACCATGATTATAAAATATAAAATAACATTAAATGAATGGTTTTTAACACCCAAAGAAATAGACTTTGGTGGCTACAGAGAAGCCAGGTTGAGGTCTGAGGAAAAGGAAAGGAGGGGGAGGAAAAAGAAGTAAAATGTATTTATTTTCCTTAAAGATTCATAGGTAGTAACATGCACAGATACATCGTAGCATATATATACATTGCAGATCTTTAATAACACAGAGAGCATGCGCTTAGGGCCTCAAAAAAGATACATAGATAGCAACACTATTGATAGTTGCATAGAAAGATACATAGGTAAACAGGCGATAATATAGTGTTTTAGGCAGGGTTCTCTAGAGAAACAAAACCCTGGTTATATATATGTATATATGTACACACACATATATATGAATAGGTTTATACAGCGAGAAGGACTATGACAGCTAAATAGTCCACACAGCAGTGTGGAGGACTCAACTTCACTTTTGTAAAACAGTTAATATGCTGGAAGTCCTTTGACTCTTGTGGGCTGCTGGGTCCAAGGTCAAGGAAGCAGACAGCAGAGACCTCCCATGGGCAAGGCAGGCAGAGTCTGCCCACAAGCAGCAGACAGCAGAGTGGGTCTGGATGGGATTCGAACTTAAGCAATGGAAGACTACAGGATCCACCAGCCTCAAGCTTAAGCGACGTACACACCAGCAGTGTGGTAAAACAGGTCTCGAAGGAGCCTCAAGCTCTAGCAACACAACCCAGGGGTTGGCTTGGCCCACAGGTAGTGTAGCACACAGGTTGAGGCAGAAAACCAACTAAAGCAGCAGCACGCTGGTCCAATCACCAGAGAGCATGAGAGATGGGGGCAGTCCTTGCAGAGCCATTTATCTTTTTACCCTCCAATCAAACTGTGACCTGGCCAATCCCATATGTTCCTGGTCAGCCAGGTTGGCACAAATAAACCTAACTATCACATATAGTATGGACTTGGAGGGGGTCTCAAAAAAAGATACACAGATAGTAACACACGAAGATAAATACATAGTAGCATAGCCCAATATATAGATTTTAAAAGTCATCTATACATGAAAGAAATAAAAGAACAGAAACAGACCAAAGTAAAACAAATCAAACTAAATCCCATTCTGAATAATCACATTGGTAGAAACACTGCTTATGCAACGTCTATCACAATCACATTTTTTTCACCTAACTAGGAAGGAAGGCACAGCAAGCCCATTAAGAAAAAAGAGAGCGCATGCATCCATTTGATGATGTTCAATCTGACAGCTCCTGGACAATGTGTCATCCGTTGCTCTAAGATGCCGGTTTCTAGTTACAGTTTTGTAACTCTGACTCAGTACTGACTAGATGGCAGTGCACTTTGAGTTTGGTTGTTGTCACCTCCTCCCCTCTCCTCCTCCCCTCTCTCTGACCTTATCGTTTCACCACCCTTAACATTCTTGTGAGGAGCCCAGGTGGCAAAGTGAGTCATGTGCTGGGTTGCGTGAATGCAAGGTCAGTGGTTCAAACGCCACCACCCCCCAGACACTCTTTGGGAGAAAGAGGAGGCTTTCTACTCCTGTAAAGAGTTAAAGTCCCCGAAATCTACACGGACAGTTCTACCCTTGTCCTGTGGGGTTGCTGTGAGTTGGGACCGACTATAGCGGAGAGTTGGTTATAACTTACTCTTTGGCCCCAAAGTTCTCCTCTTCAGGAGTCAATTACTGTTGGAAGAGTCACGGCCCATTCAATCCCCATTCGATCTCCCTTCAGGGGAGTCAGTTCTCCAGGAGAGCAGCCTTTCCTGGAGCAGCTAAGTGGTCATTTCGTTTAAAGGTAACCTTGTGCAGTCGTTTCAGCTCAAGGCTTGAAAGTGATGTTCAGCCCATAGATTTGGGGTACCCTGTTGCCCTTCTAATTATTCTGATGAGTTTTAGCATTTTTATTGTGGTAAAACATAGACAACCAGCGCTTTGCCATTAAAATGGGTTTTAAACGTGAAATCCAGGGGTAGTACTTGCATTCGTCCTCTTGTGTCTGCAACTGTCCCCACTGCCCGTATCCACAATGTTTCCCTCCCCACAAAAGAAGATGCTGTGCCCCTGCAGCGCCACCTCCCCAGCCCCTCCTCCCTCCAGCTTCTGGTAAGCACGTATCTGTCGCAATGAATTTGCTGATTCTAGAGATTTCAGTGGAAGGAAAAGTGAATGGAATTTTCCCATGGATTTCTCCCCGAAATCCACCTCCTATTTATTCTTCCATGTCTGCCTTTTTCTTTTCGCTCACTGTAGTGCTTTCTCAGGTTTGCTCCTGTCGTGGCCTGCATCAGATATCTTCATGACTCCTCCTGGCTTCCCAGCAGCCCCTGGTGTGGCCAGGGCACAATCTGTCCATTCATGTGTGGGCTGATGGGGTTGGGTATGTGCTACCTGTGGGCCATTGTGAATAATGTTTGGCTGTTAAACCAACACCAAACTCACTGTCCTGCAGGCGGTCCTGCCTCGGGGACCCTGTCGGACAGGGCAGAGCTGCCCTGTGGTCTCAGAGACCGTAACTCTTCACGGGAGCAGAAAGCCTCCTCTTGCTCCCAAGAGGTCATCCACCAGGCCTCGTCACCTCTTTCGCCCTTATATCTCATTTAAATGTGATTTCATGTCTCCTTGGAATAACCTCATTACCCTTAGACTACACGGAGTCTCGAAAAGAAAGATTACCATTTTACATCTGGCGTACAGGTTAAGAAATGGGTTTACATGGTATCCTGGCTACAAATCAGGGGAACGCAAATAGGTTTGAAAATGATTTATAAATATTGATCCACCACTGTTTTTAAGAGAAAATTGTTTCCTAGTGGAAATTAACTTATCTAAGAAATTGCTCCCTTTTGATAGCTCAGCTGGTAGAGCGGAGGACTGTAGAAATTGTGCCAGCCCCCTGCTGTGCTCCAGCCAAACCCCAGTCACAGAGTCAGCTCCAGCTTGTGGTGGGGTGACACCGCGGGGGCCCAAATGGAACTGTGATGTCTCGACTTCCCAATGGCTGACCCGCGGTGGAAGTAGATCATGGCAGGCCTTTCTTCCACTCCTTTCATGTCTCCCTAATTTGGCCTTATTCCTAGGGATGACGTGTGTGTATGTATACTTATATGTGTGCATATGTATACATGCATGTGTGCACAGGCATGCATGTATATGTAGGTATGTGTGCATGTGTATAGGTACATGTGTATATGTGTATTGTATACATGTTCATGTGTGTGCGTGCATGTATATATCTGTATGTGTGTATCTGTATGTTTATGTGTGTGTGTGCGTAGATCTGAGAGGGGTTGCAGTCACCTTCTATCAGATTCACCCTTGCCTAAATTGGTCAGAATAAAGAGGCTACTGGAATTTGTTTCTCCCCCCCTCCCCTGTGATTTAGAGTCATGCCATGTAAAATTAACCATTTAAAAGTATACAGTATTGATAAAAAAATCATTTTTAAATTTGTGTGTGTTCCTCTGGTTTGTAGCCAGGAGACCATGTAAACCCATTTTTAAACTAAATTTTGTGGTATTTGGTGCACCCATTATGTTGTATAACCATCACCATCTGGTTCCCATTTATTTTTTTCCCAATCATTTAATAATCACCCCCTCCCCCCCAAAAAAAGCCCCCTGAACAGTCACTTCTCATCTTCCCCTTCCCCAGCCCCTGGCAACCTCCACTCTACCAGTTCCTCTGCATTTGTTTACTCTAGAGGGGGCCTGGCGATACAGTGGATTGTGTGCGGGGCTGCTAGCCGTGAGGTCAGCAGTTCAAAGCCACCCGCCACTCTGCAGGAGAAGGACTAGACTGCCGACTCCCGTAGGAGCTGCGGTCCCAGAAAACTCATGGGACTCTTCTCCCCTCGCTTGGAGGCAGCTGGGTGTGGCACGGACGGCATGGAGTCCGTCTCTGTCCTTCTGTGTCTGGCATCCTTCACTTAGTGTGGGGTTCCAGGTCACAGCAGGCACCAGCACGTCACTTCTCTTGGCCTGATGGCGCAGCGCGGAATGGCAGGTGAGTGGAACCCACCAGCTGCCCAGCAGGAGAAGACCCTGGTGCTCTGCAGTTGCTGCTACGTCAGTCCCACTCAGAGTGACCCCACGTCCTACGGAACGGAGCACTGCCTGGTGCTGGGCTGTTCTTTTTAGCATGGCTTTGCGTGAGTTCATCGTTGCAGCCCCAGTGCCAATCCATCTCCCTGAGGGTCTTCCTCATTTTCATGTGATCAAGCACGAGGTCTTCTCCTCTGGATGACAGGTCCGAAGTGCGTGAGATGAAGTCTTGCCATCCTCACTCCTACCGCACGTTCTTACTGCTCCTCCTCCAAGAGAGGCTTGCTCGTCCTTCTGCAGTCCGTGGGATAGTGGACGGTCTTTGTCCTGACTTGTGGGATGAATGATGTGGAAAGACCACAGCCTAGGACAGCCCCGGGGGCAGTTCTCTCTATCGCACATCCTAGCTTGACTGTGAGTTAGGGTCAACTCGAAGTCTTCGACAGAAACATTATTAACCCCTTGTGTGGCTGAACCACATCTGCCCCTCCATTATTTGCATTTTTAATGTACTTCAAAGAACTTTTTGCTGCAGATTGGGTGAGGGATCACAGTGGGGAGCATCCGTTTTTTCATTCAACAGTTCGTACACGTTTGTTTCATCTTGCTCATTGAAATCTCGACGGACCATCGAGAATCCCACTTCCTCCCTGTGCTTCCTGTTTGTCTTCCTCTTCTTTCCTAACTGTTCTGAGCATTGTCCTGGGCTCATCCATGATCTGCGGATGGACACTTGGCTTAGCGCTACCTTTGGGCTACAGTGAATGTTGATAAACAGAGGTTTGAGACACCACTGGGAGTGTTGGGCTGTGCTTTGCTCTTGGTCTCTTTCTCCAAACAATGGAAGGTTCTCGACCGCCCTTCCATACCCATGGCCAGGTAAGGCCCACTGTGGCTTCCTGCAGGCCGTGGGACTGGCAATGCTGCTTGGAGAACCTGCTGGGTAACATGTTTCAGCGGGTCAGAGTCCTCGGAGGCCACCCAGCAATTAGGAGGCCGTTTGGCACATCCCCTGGGGAGGACACCTGGTATGTGAGCTGACAGTTCTGGTTGTCGTTGGTTTCCTGAAACACCACGGAAGAGGAAAATACAGCCTTTGAAGAGGCAGGTGACTCAATGATCCGCCTTCGGCGTCACCTTCCATGAGCTCCACATCCATGGGAACAGGATGAGCAAGGCCTGGGACATCCTTAGAGGAGGTGTGGAGAAGCTCAACCTCTGCTCCAGCCTCGTTCCCCCATCACCCACTGACCTGATGGTATTGCGAGGTGCTGCCCACGACCCGTGAGAATCCTGCAGATGGATACCTACGAATCACCTGGGAGGTGGTTAGGTACCCCGGAGCAGGTTTCAACGCATCGTGAGCCCGTGCACAACAGAGCAGAACACTGCTTGGACCTGGGCCGTCCTCACCACTGTGCTGATGTTTGACTCCATCGATGAAGCCACGATACGATGTCAATCCATCTTGCTGAAGGTCTTTTTCTTTGTCCCTTTCTTTCACCAAGCATGATGTCCTTCTCCAGGGACTGCTCTCTCTTGACAGCATGTCCAAAGGACGTGAGACAGTCTCTCCATGCTCGCCTCTAAGGACCACGCTGGCGTACTTCGTCTAAGACTTGGGAGAATCGGGCTCACTGCTCAGATAGAGACTGGCAGAACCCTTGAGACGAGAGCCCTTATTCATCCTCCAGGCTCGGAACAGGACCCGCCTTAGGGCTCAATTTTCAGCCAAAGAATAGACAGGTCTGTAAAGGAACAAGAACACTGAGCAGGTCCACACGGCTTAAAAGACTCGACCAGGTGGAATCAAAGGGCAGCCTCTGTCCACAGACATGTTCAAAAGGCAGGAAGGGACGAGAAAGGGGGAAAGGACACAGGAAGCCCAGGGAGGACGTAGGAAGAGGGTCATTACGTGGTGGGATGTGAAGCAAGGACAGGAAATTAAATGCTCCTGGATTGTCGAGTGGAAAATGGATTTGCTCTGTAAACTTTCACCCAATTCATCCTAAAAGCCCTTTTCCCCCCTTTAAAGTGGATTGCAATTCAGTCTAGTTGGCAGACTCTCAGCAAGGGGCCGGACCGGAAGGAACCCTGGAAGGTACTTTGCCTGCACTTGTGAGAGGCAGAGGGAGGTGAAAATTTCTCAGCAAGTCGCTGCCCTGACTCACTCCTGGCTCTGGCAGGGCGTTGTCCGCCCAGGTCCAGAAAGCCTGGTTTTTCAGTCTCCTTTGAACCCGGGTGCCCCACAGGAGGGCGAGCAAGGCAGTGACTCAGCTCACAGCCAGCCTGAGCAAGCAAGCGCCCAGGAGAATGTGCCCCAGCCAGTGCCAGCCTGGTCCTCCCCAGAATGCTGCCGCCTCTGCTGCCTTCCTCCTCTGCGCCCAGAACCATGCGGCACCCTGGCACCCTTGAGGGCCTGTCTGTGCACTCCTCCATGCCTGTTCCCTGCCCTTTTGTGAAGACTTGCCCTCTGCTCCCAGAAGGCAGCTGGGATTTATTTTCTGTGTGAAGAAGTGTGTGCTGACAGGGTGTATGTGTGTGTGCATGTACATTTCTCTGTGTGTGTATTTATGTTTGTGTTGTGTGTGGTGTGGTACATAGGTATGTGTTGTGTGTATGCACGATGCATGCATGTTGTGAGTGCACGTGTGTGGGCATGTGTGTTGTGTGTGCGTGCATATTTCTGTGTATATGTGTGTAGTGTGGCATGTATGTGTGCTGTGTGTGCACATATGCCTCTGTGTGTTGTGTGTATGTGTCTATGCGTTGTGTATGTATGTATTGTGTGTGTGTGCACTGTGTGTTGTGTATGTGTGTGCTGTGTATTGTATAAGTGTGTGTGTTGTGGCGCGTGCGCGCATGTGTGTTGATTTCCCTTCCTCTGTATATCCTCAGCAAAAGACCCCACTTACCCAAGACAGACGAGCTGTGCTTGTTGCCTCTGGTGAGAGAAGCCAATGACAATGAACCCCGGGGCTGACCCTACAGAACAATTTGATCCCAGTTCTGGAGGCCAGAGATCAGACACCAAGGTGTCACAGGATGGGCTCCCTCCGAGTCTCCAGGGAAACCCCTTCCTTACCTCGTCCAGCTTCCAGTGGTGGCCAACCATCCTTGGCTTGGAGCTGCCTCTCTCCATTCCTGGCATCTGCTCACCTCATGGTAGGAATCCCGCTGTGCCTCAGTTTCCCTTTCCTTTCTCTGACAAAGACTCCAGTCATTAGATTGAGAGTCCATTCAAATCCAGTGATGAGACCCTGGCGGCACAGTGGTTAAGCATTCAGCTGCCAACCTGAAGGTCGATCTTTCAAGCTCCACAGGAGAACAATGTGGCAGCCTGCTTCAGTAAAGACTTACAGCCTGGAAACCTTACAGGGCGCTCGACGCTGTCCTGCAGGGTTATTATCACTTGGGGTCAACTCCTTGGCCAGGAGGGCCTTGGGTGGGCTCATGAGGACTGGCCTTATCTGGAATGAGCTGCTGACATCCGCAGGGTCAGGTCCCACGAGTTTCCAGATGGACGTCCATTTTTGAAGGGGTCATTATTGAACACAAGACACAAAAACTCCAAGTGGTAGCAATGGTTACAACATTTGGGACCTGTCACTTGCACTCCTACTTGTGTACCCAAAGGACCAGAAGCATTGACTCAGGTGCTTGCACCCCGGGGCTCACTGCAGCACAGTTTCCAACAGTCAAATGGTGGAAACAACCCAAGTGGCCTGTGTGAGGCCAGGTTGACTGCAGAAACAAATCCAGAGACACTCTTATGTGTGTAAGAGAGAGCTTTATATCAGAGAGCGATTGTATATTGAGAAAACATCCTAGCCCAGTCCAGATCAAGTCCATAGTTCAATATTAGCCCATATGTCTGATACTAGTCCATAAATTCCTCTTCAGACTCACACAGCACTTGCAATGATGCTGAATGCAGGAAGATCACAGGTGAAAAGTCTTGTGGATCCAGCAGTGGTGCAAACATCTCTATGCTGGCACAGATCTCCAAGTGGCTCCCTCCAGCTCCCAGGTTGTCTCAACAGCAGGAAAGTGAAGCCTGAAGAGAAAGTGTGTGGCCCACCTCCAGGGAGACAGGGAAGATGTTCCCAGAATCCTCATGAGAAGGCCTCACCCACAAGGAGACATCCTCAGGCTGTGACCTGATTGACAGGCTAGACTCCACCCCTGTACTTATTTATCAAGTTGACATGAAATGATGTGACCACTGCACGCCCATCCGCAGATGAGTGGGTCATTTAAATGGGATCCGTCCACACACACCGTGGGACATTACTTAGCCATCAAGAGGAAGGTCATTCAGATACAGCTTACGACAAAAACACAGAATTGAGTGAAAGATTAATAGCAAAGGATAAATATCCTCTGGTCTCAGTTGTGTAAAATGTGCAGAAGAGAGACCCCCGGTTACTACTGGTCACCAGGAGGCAGAGCCAGTGCCAGGCAAGATTCATGGCTGGCCGTCACCATCCCACCAGTCATGTGACTGCCTCACACTGGCCCTTGGCTTGGTGCCTTATGCCTGAGGGTCATGGTGCTCTGAGAAGGGTGTTCCCTGTCTCTCGGCTGCTGGCTGGGAACATGCTTCCCCTTCAGAAGACCAGGGTCACAGACAGATATGTGAGGTCCTTGTTTTTCTTTCATTGTCTGATGGCCCAGTGTGAATCCCCGTGGATTGCTCCAGACTGGTCTTCTTGATGATTTTTAGCTGTTACCCTGCAGATGCGGGCCAACTTCTGAAAGACTGTGTGTGTGTGTGTGTGTGTGTGTGTGTGTGTGTTTAGTAGGTCAGGGCCACGCTTTAGAAATGAAGCACTCAGTAGAAATAACCTAGCTTTCTATTACAATAAGAGACCCCTGTGTAATGATGCTTTGTATTGATGCTGTTCTGAAGTGAGTATTGTTTGTTGCTTCCTTCCCAAGCCAAGAAGCCCTCGTGGTGTCGGGGGGTTCACACTGAGCAGCTAACCACGAGATCCCAGGTTTGACCCCACCAGCTTCTCCAGGGGAGAAGGTTCAGACTGTCTCTTGCTGTCAAGATGTAAAGTGTCAGAAGCCCACACTGGCAGGTCCACGCTGTTCTCTCAGGCCACGATGAGTCGGAATGGACTCAGTGGCAGCGAGTTTGGCTTTCTTGGTTTCTCAAAGTCAGAGAGTGTGAAATGATGGCGGAAAGTGCCTCTTCCTCCTGCTGCTGCTGCTTCCCCTACCAGGTTTTCCACCAGAGGGAAATGTGACCACCTGTGCTCCTGGAGAGATGCAAGTCACCGATCAATCCAAAAGGAATTAAGCTGCCCTGAGTCACAGGAGGCCTGATGACCTCAGTCAGCTGTGTGAACGGCAGGGAAGGAAACAGGGCAGGGCAGACTGGATGGCGGCGATGGCAGGATGGCTGACCTGGGGCAGGGGCTCCAGAGGTTCATCTGGGGCGATGGGTGCCTGCTCCCTGCACAGGCCAGGCTCCATCTGATGAGCTGAGCTGGCCTCTTTCCTGTGTGAAATTAGATTGCGGGAGCATTACTTTCCTGCCCTGGAGCTGCCAGCAAGCTGACCAGTCTGCCCCTGCCCCCCCGCAGGCAGATGGAACGGATTAGTGAAGGTTCCCATCTGCTGATGGCTGCTGTCCTCTTGTCCAGCTCGGCCGCTATCCTAGGAGGCAGGCGCTGCTCTGTGCAGGGGCAGTAAATGGCATGGGGCCGGCCGGCCAGATCTGACCTCCACTGGCTTCCCTGGCATCGAGGGGCAGGGGTCAGACATGCCTTGTTCTGCATCGCTTCTTTGCCCTCTTCTTTTTTAAAAGGATTGCTTTATTGGGGGCTCTTACAGCTCTTATCACAATATACATTCAGTGTCAAGCACATTTGTACACATGTCATCATCGCTTACTAAACATTATCTTTCTACTTGAGCCCTGGGTATCCACTCCTTTTTTCTCTCCCTCTACCACCCTCCCATCCTCGTGCCCCCTTGATAAATTATTATATTTTCATATCTTACACTGACCACTGTCTCTCCTCACCCACAGTTTCTCTTGTTCGTCCCTCTGGGGTGAGAGTAGTTATGTGTCCATCATTGGGATCGGTTGTCCCTTCCTCCCCTCCACACCCCACCTTCCCCCCACCCTCCTATCATTGGTACTCCTATTTCTGTTCCTGAGGGGTTTATCTGACCTGGATTCCATGTGTCATGAGCTCTTATCTGTACTTGTGTACATGCTCTGGTCTAGCTTGCAGTGAAAGGCAGGACGGGGCTCATGATAGTGAGTGTGAGGAACCAGAGGAATATTGTATGTTTCATCGGTGATATATTACTCCCTGGTTGACTCATCCCTTCCTTGTGACCCTTCTGTGAGGGGATTTCCTGTTGTTTACAGATGGGTTTTGAGTCTCTGCTTTGACCTCCCTTGTTCTCAACAATATGTTTTTGTTTGTTTGTTTTGGGTCTTCTGATGCCCATTATCCAATCCCATCGACACCTCATAATCACACAGGCTGGTGTGCTTCACCCTTGTGGGCCTATTGCTTCTCTGTTAGATGGCTGCTTGTTTCAACATCAAGCCTTTAAGACCCCAGATGCTATATCTATTTTTTAAAATCATTTTCTTGGGGGCTCATACAACTCTTTCACAATCCATCCATCCATTGTGTCAAGCACACTTGTATATTTGTTGCCCTCATCATTCTTAAAACATTTGCCTCTACTTGAGCCCTTGGTATCAGCTCATTTCTCCCCTCCCCCTTCTTCTCCACTCCCCCCTCCTTCATGAATCCTTGATAATTTATAAATTATTTTGTCATATCTTTTTTTTAGTCATCTTATTAGGGGCTCATACAATTCTTATCACAATCCATACATATATCAATCGTGTAAAGCACATTTGTGCATTCATTGCCCTCATCATTCTCAAAACATTTGCTCTCCACCTAAGCCCCTGGCATCAGCTCCTCATTTTTTCCCCTCCTTCCCCGCTCCCCCCTCCCTCATGAACTCTTGATAATTTACAAATTATTATTTTTGTCATATCTTACACTGTCCAATGTCTCCCCTCACCCACTTTTCTGTTGTCCATTCCCCAGGTTATATGTAGATCCTTGTAATTGGTTTCCCCTTTTACCCCACCTTCCCTCCACCCTCCTGGTATCGTCACTCTCAGCACTGGTCCTGAAGGGATCATCTGTCTGGATTCCCTGTGTTTCCAGTTCCTGTCTCTAGTGTACATCCTCTAATCTAGCTGGATTTATAAGGTAGAATTGGGATCATGATAGTGGTGGGGAGGAAGCATTTAGGAACTAGAAGAAAGTTGTATGTTTCATCATTGCTACACTACACCGTGACTGGCTTGTCTACCCTGAGACCCTTCTGTAAGGGGATGTCCAGTTGCCTACAGATAGGCTTTGGGTCCCCATTCTGCACTCCCCCTCATTCACAATGATATGATTTTTTGTTCTTGGATACCTGATACCTGATCCATTCGACACCTCGTGATCACACAGGCTGGTGTGCTTCTTCCATGTGGGCTTTGTTGTTTCTGAGCTAGATGGCCGCTTGTTTACCTTCAAGCCTTTAAGACCCCAGACGCTATGTCTTTTGATATCCGGGCACCATCAGCTTTCTTCACCACATTTGCTTATGCACCCGTTTGTCTTCAGTGATCATGTTGGAGGGTGAGCATCACAGAATGCCAGGTTGTTAGAACAGTGTTCTTGCATTGAGGCAGGGCTTAAGCAGAGGTCAATCTACTACCTCGATATATTGCCATATAAATATACGTACATATGCCAATACCTCTATTTTTATGAATTAATGTATTTACATATGTACACACCTATGTTTATACCTCTATCCATAGCTTTGCTTCCTATGCTTATACCTGTTTCCTTTTACCTTCCTCCTTCCCCACTATCATGCTCGCTCTTCTTCAGCCTCTTAGTCATTCCTCTCAGCTAGATTGCTGTTGCTTCAACAGCCCCAGGATCTCTACGTCCTCCCTATTCTTGATTTTAATTCCCTAGTGGTTCCCCTGTCTATGGTGTTTGCTCACTGCTTTCTTCCCCTGCTTCCTCCTGCCCCCAAGTCCCTCCAGAACCATCGGTCCCATTACTTCTCCTTGGGCTTTCTTCCATGCCTATCTGTTAATTTTCTGGTCTAACAGCAGGAGTGCCGGGCAGGTGATTCTACCTGGACACCATCTTGACTCAAGTCTCTTTACTCTCTCCTGACACCAACATTCTTCCTTGGCACTCTGCTTCTATGCTGGGTTTAAGAACTCATTGCAATGGCCACTCAGAACTCACAGATGATACTCACAAGTTTAAGGGGGGTTATTAGGGAAGTTAATAGGTTACCATGAGTCAGCATCAGCAAACAGTCAGGATGCAGTCATAGGTCCTTAGCAAATACCTCTCCTCGGCTATGGTCCTCAGCCTCTCAGTCACATGGTAGCCAAGTCTCACTCCGATCCTCGGCTTCTTAACCAGAAGGTCCCTTGCCCTCTTTTCTGGGACCAGGAAACTGGCCTGGGTCACAGTCTCGGCACCGCTCCTCTTGTTCTGTCCCAGTCTCCCTGCCGCGGTCTCTGAGGCATTGGTCTCCTCCACCGCTTCCAGAACATGTTCTTCCGATGGTCCTGGGCTTTCTCTGTGTGTCTGAGATGGCTCTTGTACACCGAGGAATGGCCACAGAGGTGTGGTATTGTCTTTTAGTAGACCATACCCCAACGGAAAACTAGGGATGGGATCTTAAGTCCCACGCTCTAATAAACTCAAAATCTCACTGCCATCAAGTAGATGCCTACTCACAGCGAACCCTATAAGATGGGGTTGAATTGCCCATGTGGGTTTCCAAGATTGTAACTCTTTTGGGGAGTAGAAAGCCCATCTTTCTCCTGTGGAGCTGCTGGTGGTTTCGAACTGCTGATCTTGCAGTTGGCAGCCCAACGTGTAACCACTATGCCACCAGGGCTCCTGTTGTTAAGTGCCATTGAGTCGCCTCCGGTCCTCTCAGATCCTATGCACAACAGAATGAAACATGGCCCAGTCCTGCACGATCCTCACAGTGGTTCCTGTGCCTGAGCCTAGAGCTGCAGCGTGTTTCCATCCATCTGTTTAGGGGCTTCCTCTTCATCGCCGCCCCTCCACTTTACCAAGCACAATGCCCTTATCCAGGACTCCCACCCTCTCGTAACACAGAGTCTAACGATACATACATCTCATCCTAATCCTGTAACAGAGAATGCCCTCCAAAATGGGACTGTAGCCATAGACATGGAGTCCAGAATTAGAATCCATCACATAGGGAATTATGGCTGGAAGGGCCATCTTAATCGACTCCAGCGGAGCAGGGCTTGGAGGTGGCTGAAGTGTGGCCAGCGTGGGCAGTGGTGCTGGGCTGAGTGTGAGGAGGCTGGCCTTGGCAGGGTCTGGCAGTGGTGGCCCTGGGTGCTGGGAGAGGAGCCTTCTGCCCGGTTGTCCAGGCCTCCATCTGAAAGAAGGAGATGAATGAACAAAGGAGGCGTCCTCTGACCTTTCAAAGAATGTGCATATTCTTGATCTCAGCAACGATTTCTGCAGCGGCCACAAAGCACTTCCGGCAGACCTTCAACACGTCTCTCCCACTGTTTCTCCCCCTTTCTTGACAATTTTTATACCCTTTCTTTTTCCCGAGCAGTTTGTTGCCATTCACTGTCTTCAAGTGGGTTCTGGCTCACAGCAGGCCCTGTGCACCACAGAAGGAACCACGCCTGGTCCTGTATCAGCCTCATTGTGATGTTTGAGCCCATTGTTGCAGCCCCTGTGCCAGTCCATCTCCTGGAAAGTCTTCCTCTTGTCCACTGGCCCTCAAGTCTTCCCAATAGGATGTCTTCTCTGGAGATGGTCTATCCTGATTATAGAAAAACAGAGTCCACAGATGCCTCCCTTCCCCCTGCGGCACACTGTTCCTTTTTATTAACGCCGTGTATGCCTGTGGCTCATGTATTGCAATTGGTGACCCTGCACTCAGAGAGTCCATGGGGGCGGGGGTCACTGTGTGTTGTTATGGCTCTGGGAGGGGTTTGTTTGCTTACTTTTTCCTCTGTGTGAAAGGTCATTTTTATTGAGCTCAGCATACTACCAATTCCAAATTATTAGTTATTTATTTGTTTTTATTCTCTCCTATGATCTATCATTAAAAATAATCTATATTATCCAGTTGCCTCTTGGTATGCTACCATCTATGTATCTAGGTGGGAGACTATCTCTGTATTTAAAAAGAAATAAATTAAATAGCTTACTACCATCCAGTCAATGTCGACTCATAGTGATCCTCCTGTAGGACAGGGTGGACCTGCCCCTGTGGGTTTCTGTGAATGTAATTCTTCTTTCTTTATTTATTTCTTTTTTGGAGGGGGGTGCCCATAATTTTTACTATCACCATTTTGGTAAATGTTAGCATATAAAAAAGAATGTCATTCGTTATGAGCATAGAAAACCCCATCATCCTTGGAGCGGTGATGGTTTTGAACTGTTGACCTAGCCAACCACAGCCAAACATGTAAGCACTATGCTACCAGGGCTCCTGAAATAGATTTCATACTTCATGTATTTATCCCCACTCTCTCCTCTCCCTCCTGCCTTGCCCTGGCTTCCCTGTAACCGTCAGACTCAGACTTGACTTGAAGGCAATGGGCTTTGTTGCCTTGGAGAACATGGAAGATCATATATTGAGCGATTTTAGGCAATCCCTAAAGACAAATACTGTATGAGATCGCGATTACAAATGAAAAAAATCAAGAGAAATGGTTGTCACACCCAAAGAAGTAGACTTTGATGGTTTCTGGTCCTTGAGTTTTAGCTGAGGCACACCACGTGTCTGCTGTCGTAGTTTCAGTCATTGTCTTCCAAAGGCCCCTGGGGGCTCCCAGCATTCATCTTGCTCCCCTCCTCCCGGCCCTGGGTGATCGCTGACCATTTCATTTTCTCTGTTGCCTGGAGGAGCCCTGGAGGTGTCGCCCACAGGTGGTGAGTTGGGCTACTAACCGCAAGATCAGTAGTTTGAAACCACCAACCAAGCCCCATAAAGAGTTTTGTCATGGAGACAGTTCTATCCTGTCCTAGAGGGTGGCTGGGAGTCAGGCTTGACTTGATAGCAATGAGTGTACTGCTGCCTCTTCTAGAATCTTCTATCATTGAATTTTACAGTGCCTGGCTTTTTCAGATTGGCTTTTCTCATTTGTGTTATTCTGTAGGGTAAGCCCACGTGACAGAGTGGAATTGTCCTATAGGACTTTCTAGGCCACTGGTTCTCAACCTTCCTAATGCCACAGTGCGACCCTTTCATATAGTTCCTCATGTTGTGGTGACCTCTCAACCACAAAATTATTTTTGTTGCTACTCCATAACTGTCATTTTGCTACTGTGACGACTCAGGTGACCCTGTGAAAGGGTCGTTCGACCCCCAGGGGGTTGTGACCCACAGGTTGAGCTCCGCTGCTACAGGCTGTTGTTGTTCTGGCAGCAGATGGCCAGGTCTTCCTCCTGGAGTCACTGGAGGAGCTCAAGCTGGTCAGTGACCTCCCGCTGGTGGCAGAGCTCTTAACACTGGTGCCACCAGACTGTGACCAACACAGGTCTTTGTTGCTGGGGGCACAGCCCAGCAACCAAGTGGGAGGTGAAGGTGAAAGGAGAAGGTTTGACTTGTGGGATCCGACAAGGAGCAAGCTGGGGCTGAGGCTCCAAGGCATGCTCCTGGGAAGAAGGGGGTTGGCAAGTTTTCTATGTATACACCAGGAAGTAAATGGAGGAGGTTATGAATATGTAATAGACTTCACAGGAACGGTCATGAATATGCATTAGGACGAGGTTATGAGGCTTGATAGGAAATGGCTGTCAGGACTCTTCACTTTCTAATGTCTTTCAACTTGGTCTGGTGATGTTTCTGGTGACTTTTGGCCTTGGACAAAGTCCTTTTGTTCTGGGGGAGGTTGGCGGGGGCGGGGGAGGGCGGGGGCTGAATGCCCTGTGTGGGTGTGTTCATCGGGCTAGGTCTGGTCATAACTTAGGACTCTGCATTCACTTGCTGTGTTGGGATGTTTTCTCAGGAAGCAAAGGCTCCAAGAGACAGGTTATCGGGAAGAAAAGGAGAGGTTAATAAGGAGCTATCAGTGCGGCACATGCAGTCCAACATCCTGTGACGACAGCTTGGATCCAAAGGGTATGTTCTTTGAACCAGCTGTGGAACGTCCACCTGAGCTTCCTTTGTTTCTGTTTCCTAAGAAATAATTGAAAGAGAACACATATTAAACCTTAAACGGGGCAAAGACAAGACCAAGATATACCATCTGGATGAGGGAGACCCTTAGTACCAGGTCATGATGGCATTCTGGGGTTTCCTGAGATCCAAAAAATAAAAATAAAACTACCATTGAGTCGATGCCAACTCACACTGACCCTAGAGGGCAGGATAGTACTGCCCCTGTGAGTTTCTGAGACTGCAACTCTTTACAGGATTAGAAAGCTCTTTCTTCTGTGGAGTGGCTGATGGTTTCGAACTGCTGACCTTATGGTTAGCAGCCCAACTCTTAACCACTGTGCCACCAGGATACAGAGTTTGACAAAGACATGGAGGACAAAGAAAACTGGCACAAAAGCATGATTGGTGGCAGATCAATACATCACAGATACAGGTTGGGACTACAGAAGCAGGCAAGGGAGACACACATTAGGAGACACACATTATGGTGAACAAAAGAGCTTATGTTTGGTGCAGGACCAGCAAATTGAGGGAGTCCATAGGGCATTACTTGTGACCCCTGGTACCAATATCTCCATCAAGGACATATCCCTGCAAGCCCCTAAGCTGAGGAGACTGTCTGTCCCTGGGCTGGCTGGGGTGAATGGAGGTGACCACTTTCCAACGCACTCTGCCTGAGAACAAGACTGCTCACATTCCTAGTCAGTGTCAGAAGAAGGAATTCAACGGAAGCTTCCTCTGTGTGGTCACGCTGCGAATGGATTTGGGGCTGTGACTGTCATCCGGACCAAGTCTGGTTCCTTTGTCACTCTGTAGCTTGACAGCACTTGGTTGCTTTTTTGTATGGCTGACAAATATGCTGTTGCTTCCAGGGAGGTACCATTGGAGGCTTATCCACCCCTCTGCTGAAGGGCATCTTGGTTGTCGCTGTGTTAGGCCACAACCAATAAAGCTGCCCTAAGCACTTGCAGGCAGGTTAATCTGTGGACACACATTTCCACCTCCCTTGGGGAAAGATCTCTTCACGTGGATCGAGCATCCTCCATGTTGGGTGGTCATTAGGAGTTATCAATTCGGTTCCGACTCAGCAACCTTATGCACAACAGAATGAAACACCGCCCAGTCCTGGGCCATCCTCACAGTTGTTCCTGTGCCATGGTGCAATCCATCTCCTTGAGGACCTTCCTCTTCTTCCCTGCCCCTCTACTTTACCCAGAATGCCTTGCTCATGCAGCAGCAGGCACGTGGACAGAACCAACACAGGGGACAGTGTTTTTCCTGCAGGAGTTTCACCTCGGCAGAACTCATGGACAGGGTCCAGTCAATACTGCGAGAGGGTCCCCAATCGGGCAGGGCACCACAAGAGCAATTAGAAAATTGTTCGTGTAATTACTTGCTCAAGGACTATATCTTTTTCCAGGTTGGGGTCCCATGAGGGACTGCATCTGCCTTTCTCATCATCAGATTCCCAGGGCCGAGGGAGTCCTGGTGGCAGAGAGGATTATACATCTTCATCTGGAAACATTTGTTTGCTTGGAAGAAGTTATCTGGTGGGATTTGTCAAAAAAAATTCCCTCCTCCCCACAATTAGCATGGAATAATTCAAACGCTGAGAGGATCGCCTGCAGGTGACACTTCCAGAATCCTGGAACATCAGGAAGTGACACTTCAGCCTGTTTTCACCTGATACTAAGGTTGAGTTCAAAACTCCACACATCACCTTGTCAAGTTCAAAGCATGCTGTCATTTTTCTCCCGAGCTAGGCAGTCCTCTCCACAAGATAACAAAGCCGGCCGGAAGAAGAGCAGGAACTCCTATCTGTGGGCTGAGACTTGAACTCGGATCGCCTTGCTTTCTGTTACACATTTGTCACATCAGCTGCCAAACAGCTTATCTGCACTCGGATGTGTCTGCGGTGGGTTCCGAAGTACGGGGTGGGGGTGGGGTGGGGTGGGAATGGGGGTTGCTGCTTCATATTTGAGATTGTTTGCAGACTCAAACTCTTCCGGGGGAAATCATCCCAAGACCTTGAAGGAAAAGGTGAACGCTGCCTGTTTTGATGGAGCGCAGCAGAGGGAGCCTTTGATTCCAGGGATAATTTGCAAACAGAAAACAGTTGCTGGGCAATTCGATTAGATAGGACTGGCCTCAGCACCATATTGCTTTTCTGTAATAAAATTTCATGGAGTCCGAGCTGCAGGGGCGGTGCTGCCAGCACGATGTAGGACCATAAAGGAGGGTCATTTGCGGCAGTCTTCCAACCGGAGCCCTGCATTCAGGGCCCTGGCCCTGCCAGGGAAACGGTTTTCAGCACTTTCTCATTTCCGGGTGGGGCGTCTGGATCCTAAATCCAGGGCAGCTGGCAGCTCCTTAGGGGAGCTAGAGCTAAATCACGCAGCCCAGGTGGTTAAGCCTAGGCTGTTAACCTAAAGATTGGCGGTTCTAACCCTCCCACTGGTTCTGCGGGAGAAAGAGGTGGCAATCTGCTTTTGTTAAAAAAGACAAACACAGCCTAAAACACTCGCTGGGGCAGTTCTAGCTCTGTAGCGTGGGTGGCGACAATTCGGAAATTGGATGAACCCTAACAACAGCCGAGTTAAACTCGCAGGCACCTGAGGGCTGGCTAGAGCCGGAGTGCTGCGTTAGGAAGAGGCTCCACCCTCCCGACCACGCTCATTTGTGGAGCCTTACTGCTGGCCATTTCAAAGTGCACTCTTCAACAAGAGGTCGCGTTGTAGATCACAAAGCCGACAGGCTGCCATCATTCTGAAGACCTGAGGGGACCTTACGCCGCTTGTGGCCCCCGAACTAGTCAGGCCTCCTGACTAGTCAGGGCGTTCGTTTCTGGACCTTTTTTCCTGAGTGCACGTGCCAGGAGGACGCCTTGCCTCTGGGTTTTGTATTAGTTCAGTGTCTGTCCCCAAGATGCTGGGGCTCCCTCTCAGCCTGGTCAGGCTACCTCTTCCAGGTCCGAGCGCTCTCGGAGCTCGCAGGTCCCAGTCGGGACACCAGCCGGGGCGGGCGGGGGGCGGGCCCCTGCGGGGGCGGAGCCGTGCGACCGTGGGGCTACTAGTCACGTGACGGTGGCGGGCTGCGGTCCGCACCCAGTGAGCGCAGGTGGTTGGGTAGGCCCCGCCCAGCCGAGGAGTCCCCGCCCCCTTTGTTGGTCCCGCCCACCGGAGAGGTGCCACCAGCCTGAGGAGGCCCCGCCCCCGAAGTTGGCCACGCCCGGCTTAGGAGGCCCCGCCCGACTGAGAAGGCCTCGTTCGTCTGAGGAGGCCCAGTTCGACGGAGAAGGCCCCGCCCGCCGAGGTTTCGCCCGGCCGAGGACGCCCCGCCCTCCGCGATGGCCCCGCCTGGTTGAAAAAACAACACCCACCGCGTTGGCTCCGCCCTCCGGCTTGTCCCCGCCCTCAGAGGAGGCCCGGGCCGCGAGCCGGCCGCTGGGCGCTGCTGGAGCCGAGCCTGCCGAGCGCGCGCTCCGCACCGGCGGCGCCCCGAGCCAGAGGCCCCTTGCCCGCCGGCTCCGGCGCGCCGGCAGCAGGAGGCGCCTCAAGATGGACGAGGGCGGCGGCGGCGGCGGCAGCAGCGAGGGCGGCGGTGAGTGTCGGAGGAGTGGCGGCGGCCGGCGGCCTGGGCGGAGGTCAGGCACGGGCCTGACGGGGACAGCCGGAGCTGGAGCCGGAGCCGTAGCCGCCGTCCGCGGCCAGCTAGAGGCGGCCGGGCGTGGCAGCACGCAGGCCCGGGGCGCGGCCGGGGGTGGGGTGTTGCCGAGCTCCGGCAAGGGTCCCGTGCGGGGCCGGGGTCTCCTGTAGGCGCGGGCCGACGCCGCAGAGTCGCTGCTCCGGAGTGGGGACCCCGCGGGGGCGACCTTCCCTGCGCCCCGTCGCCAAGGGCGTCCACGCCCTCCGGAGGCCCGCCGCGGGTTTAGGGGTGACCCACTCGGGGGTCCTCTTGCGGGTGGGAAATCGGGGTCCCGCAGGGCCAGAGGAGAAGGGGACACTTTTCTTGGCTTTGGGTCCCAAGTGGACCTCGGAATTGCTTAAAGGGCTAGAGGAGGCAATGAAGGTCCAGGTGTGGGTTTGAATTTTGTGCAAACATTACAGAGTGAGTACCTCCAACGCCACTCACCCAAATACACACTAAAATAAGTCATTTGAGCTGAGGGCTCCAGTAAGGAGCCACAGCCAGGGACAGAAGTTTGGAACTGGGGACCCCTTCCTGAGGAAGCTCTCCCAAGTGGGTCGTGTCTGTGGTCAGCGTGGCCCAGCTCCTCTGTGTCTGACACCGTCACCTCGAGCTGGGTTTGTCATCCGTTATTGAGTGGAATATATTATCCTGTTGTGTCATCGGATGTATGGCTGAAATCACGTTTTTAAAACCAAATTCGATGTGTGGTTGTCTGTGGAAGGGGACACTGGTTTCATGCTAAAGTCCAGTGTTACTGACATGCAGGCTGTGGTTGAGGTTCTATCTACTTGTGCTGGAGATTCCTCCCCACTCCCACCCACCCTTCCTTTTTTTGCTGACAGACTGAGTGATCAGAACCCCTTGTAATAAGGGAGCGGTTTGAAAAGTCCTAATTACAGGCTGCTTAGCAGTTGCCTGTTAAGCACCAGCAGGATTGAATACTTCAGGATGAAGTTAATCAAGGTGCCTTCTAGCATCGAAATGCTGCACCCAGCAAAACGTTGTTGGTGTTTTTCTTTTTTGCTGAAAGCAGCAGCGTGGCCGGGATGGTGGAAAGTTGGCACAAGCCCCTGCATTTTGCAGAGACGGGGCCATGTCCTTAAAGCTAGCGATAGCACTGTGGGACCAAGTGGGTGTATTGTTTATGGAAGAAAGTGCCGGGCAAAGGAGGAACCCAGTTGCAGAACCTCCTACTGCCAGGCTGTCCCAGTGAAGACGCAGTCAGGATTCCAAATCAGGGATGGCTAGTCCCTGGGAAGCCCTGCTTCCAACCCCTGCACTTGTGGAGAACACGGCAGAGCCCTCTCCGCCTTTTTTTCCCCTTAGCAAACAGACTAAAAACTGTTGTAACATTTCAACAAGGTGGCGCTTTTTGAAACAGTAATTTCCCTTCCATTTTTATCTGATTTATTGTTGAGACTACACACAGCAAAACACACCCACTGAGCTGTTTGTCCGGGTGCCATTGGGTGACCTGGATTGCATTCTGGGGGCTGTACAGCCTTTCTTGCCCTCCTTTTTTGAGTCCCCCCCCTTCACATAAGCTCACATCCCCCAAGTTCTATGTGATCTTTCGAGTTACTGTTGCCCATTTGAGCCTGTGTAGATAGCTCCTAAGGAGTCCAGGTGGCGTAATGGTTATGCGTTGGGTTGCTAACCATGACATCAGCAGTTTGAAACCTCCAGCTGCTCCTCCTCGAGAGAAAGACCAGATTTTCTACTCCGTTGAGTTTGTCTTGGAGACTCACAGGGCCAGTTCTATCTTGTCCCATAGGGTCGCTAAGAGTCGGCATTGCCTCAGTGGCAGTGAGTGAAATAACTCCTAACAGAACATAGTAGTCCACACAGATTTTTTCCTTAAAAAACAACAACAAACCAACCCAAAAATTGGTTCAGCTATTATGTTTGATTTTCAGAAGAAATCAAGGAATATTGTGGTCTGTGTAAAGAGGATCTCAGGGCAAGAGTTTCAAGGGTTCATCCCGTCTCTGGGTGCAGAAAAACTCTAGGGAGTTCAGGAGAATTTGAAATTCTGCCCTGCATCCCCGCCCCGTAAAATCCCAGAGCAACATGCCCAGCAGAGGTGGTTGACACTTTAAATAATATCTCACTGTGCTTGGGGGTCAGGCTGACACGAGTTGAACTGAAGTTCCCCTTAGACAATCCCTCCACAAACTGTTTCCAGCGTCCTAACCGTCTCCTCCTTCCTGCGTGGTGGCTCTGCTGGCATCTGCTTGCCAGGGTCTCAGGAATGGCTTGGCGGACTGCAGAGGGTGATTGGGACTCCATTAGCACAGAGATGTAGAAGAATTGAAGGAAAAAACCAGTACAGCGAGAGAAAAAGGGAGCCAGAGTCCCCCGGAGCAATTTAGAGGTCTTGAGTCTTTTAACAAAGCCTGACATTAATTATCCAGAGTCTGAGAGCTTCCTTGGGGCTATTAATATCTCTTCCGGGGCTAGATCACGAGGAAACAATCTTGAAATTAAACACAAAACAAGACAAAAAAATCTTATGCATGAAGATGTGCATTTGCGGCACCATTTATAACGGTGCAGCGGCTGGGGGACAAAGGGAAAAGCCGGCTTCACAAGTGTTACAAATAGAGTTGCTTACGGAGCAGTCTGAACAGCAAAAAAAAAAAAAAAGGTTGTTGCGCTGGCCTGTGTTCTTTTTATATTTTCCGGATTTCTTGGAGAGGCACCTAATGCTTTAGAATTTAGCAATGGAGGGGAGGAAGAGCCATAAAAAATGCCCACACACGCCCCCACCCCCAGCCAGGAGAAGTATTAGGGTTGTTACCCATACTTGAGTTCATTCACCTCACTGCCACATTCTGCAGCCAATAGATCCTGGATTGGTTTTCTGCACATCCCAGGCAGCCAACGGCCAGGCAGTGGCTGGAAAGCCACTTTCTGGGCCTTTATTGATTGGGTTTCTGAAAATCTTTCTTGCCTGGGTGGAGTAAGCAGTTAGAATGCTAGTTTTGGAAGATCCTCCCCCGAAGTTTTGAAATGAGAATCATGGCGCAGAGAGGATTTTTACAAATCCAGCGATGCTGCTTCCATTTTACTCTGGATGCTTGGGGGGGCCCTCAGGAGCTGCCACAAAGCTCTCTGTTATTGACAATTATTACGGCCATTGAAGATTATTTTTGTTTTCAAGGCTTGGTTTTAAAATTCGTGGTTTTTGTTTTTTATTTTTAAAATGAAGTTCAGCCCTTTGAAAGGGAGCTTAGCCAGTGCTCACACAATGATGAAACATAACATTTTTGGTATATTTTTAGAGCAAAGCTTCAACTTGCTTAACAGGCCAAATAATCTGCTTAAACAGTAGCTCTAGCTGAGCCTTTCCCTAAGGTCACCTTCCCTAAGGTTAGCAGCCACAGAGGCTTAGTTGGACCTCCTGTCAGCTGCTAAGCCCAAGGTCAGCCATTCAGACACAGGAGCAGCTCCGCCTGAGAAAGATGAGGCTGTCTGCCCCCTCTTCAATACCGACCATCTGGGAAGCCCAAGGGAACACTTCTACTCTGCCCTGACCCTACAGGTTGTGAGTCGGTGGGATAGTTAAGGTTTATTGTGCCAACCTGGCCGATGGACACGTGGGATTAATTGAATGGCAGGGAGATAAATGTCTCGGTGAGCCTCGCCTGTCTTGTCCCTTGTTCTCTGATGGTCAGATCAGTGTGTGGCTGCCTTAGCTAGTTCTCTGCCTCAACTCCAAAAGCTCCACTTCCTGCCAGACATCCCCCAGGAGAAGCCACATGGACCTACCCTGATGCAGCCCTGGGTTCTGGAGAAGCCGCGCGGAGACCCTTGCCTGTGCTGAGATGCTTACATGCTCACTGATTTGGCTTTCCTCCTGAAGTCGCTGTCATTGTGTGTGTTTTGTGAGATTGAGGAGAACTTTGTAGATCGGTGTTGGACATATGGGCTAATATCCAGTTTGTGAACTTGGACTGGACTGGGTTGGGATGCTTTCTTAATATGTACTTACCCTTTATATAAAACTCTCTCTTATAAAATATGGGTGTCTTTGAATTTTGTTTCTCTAGTCTACCCAGACTAACACAGTCAGTATCCACTTAATGACAATGGATTTGCTTTTGTTCCCCTACTCCCACTTGTTTGTTGCTCAGTTGGGGTCAGCTTGAAAGGCTTCAAAACTTGATCTCTACTTGCTACTTGAACAATTTCAATTTTTGTCCCGGATATTATTATTATTTTTTCTTTCAATTCGCGATAAGACAAGAGGCTGGCCCTATCAATGGAAGGCAGTTATGAGGAGGAACAAGTTGGGGGTGGGGGATGCAAGATTACATGAACACATTGTTAATTATAATGTGTGCAGAGCCGAGTTAAGGCATTTGAAATTCCTCTGAGGCTTTGTTGCTGCTTCAGATATTCTAGAATGGTTCTGGGGCTGTGACTCCTTGGAAGGCGACTGGCTGGCCCTATGCCACCATTCTTTGATGGACGTGGGAACCTGCTGGCTGATGTTCCTGATGGGCCAGCCATTGCAGATGACACTGATTCACCTTACTGTGTGCCCACGCCCCCAGCCTGTTAATGTCAACGAGGGCGGGGTCTGCCTGCACGTGGGAAGATGCTCAGTCTCACTTCATAAGTACCAGTGACTTGCTGCCACTGAGTCAATTCCAACTCATAGGACATACTCAACTGTAGGATAGGGTAGAACTGCCTCTGTTGCTTTCTGGCACTCTTTTCTCAACCTTCCTAATGCCTCGACTCTTTAATACCGTTCCTCATGTGGTGGTGACCCGAACCATAAAATTCCTTCATAATTGTCATTTTGCTACTGTTATGAATCTGGCAACCCTGTGAAAGGGTCGATCCAGTCATTCTACCCCTAAAGGGGTCTCGACCCACAGGTTGAGAACCTCTGCTTTATGGGATTAACAAGCCTTATCGTTCCTCCTCGGAGTGGCTGTTGGGTTCAAACCGCTGACCTTGTGGTTAGCAGCTCAATGGCTTCTTGGGAACAGGCATAAGCGGGTTCTTTCACCTCTTCTCTCCTTGGCCTTAAGGAGCCCTGATGGCCTGGCATGTTAAGCATTAGGCTGCTCACAGCAAGGTCAATGGTTCAAGCCTACCAGCTGCTCCATAGGTGAAAAATTCACGGCCTTGGAAACCCTGTGGGGCAGCTCTGCTTTGTGCCAGTGGGCCACTGTACGTCATAGTCAATTCTGCAGCAGTGGGCTGCCCCTTCTCCCTGGCAGTTGCCATCTTTGCTCCTTGGCTTTGAGGCTCACTGATGCCCTAACTTCTGCCCAGTGACTCTAGCTCCTATTTGAAACACACAAAAAACCCTCCTCCTCTCACCTTCCTGCTTAAGTGGTAGCAGCTTCTTGCAATTGCTAATCTCTGGGGGATCTTCCTGTTTTTTCCCTCAATTCCTGTGGAATCCGTTCCCTGCATTAAATTCCTTCTCGTACACATACTCAGAGCAACTTTGTTGTTGATTCCCTAGGTGGACAGAGGGGGCAGTTGGCGGTTAGCTTTTAAAATGATCACTGTTAATGGTTGTTGGCTTGACTCCAGCTCCTCTTGACCCACGTATGAGGGGGCTGTCAAACATTACAGAAGAACGGAATGAAAAGATGGTTGACTTTTTTCCATGAACCCTTTGAAACCTCCTCACATCCCAGAATAAAACATTAACTGGTCTTGTTCCATCTTTTGACACAGCAATAGCTAGTTCTTCTAGGCATTCAGCTGGCAGATGTACGTGTACATGTATGAGGTGGCACTAGCGCCAGGCTGCTCTCTGCATTGTCACCGTAAAATAACATAATTTGTGTTATGTCTGCAGGAGACTCATCAAATAAATCACAACCTACTCAGATTGTAGGAGCCTTGATGGTGGGGCAGGTTAAGTGCCAGCCTGCTAACTGCAAGGTCAGCTGTTTGAACCCACCAGGCACTCTGAGGGAGATGAGGCAGTCTACTTCTATAGCGATTTTCACCTTGGCAGCGAGCCCCGTGCCGAGGGTAAACAGTTCAGTCGAATGGGAGATGGAACTGTGGGGAGCAACCACTCCTGGGTCCGAGGCTCAGGTGGAGCTTACGCACACAGACCTCTCATACCAACTGTGTCCAGAGTGCTGTGTCATTGGAAACATTGATTGTTACCAGTGCAATCGCCTTATACCCCAGGAGGCTGATTGATAATGTTTTCCCTTTCTGTTTCTATGGGTTTTTGTTTATCTGGCTTTAATTTGTGTGTGTGGGTTTGTTTGCTGGTTGGTTTGTTGCTGTTGGTGGAGGTGATGTTGCGCTTACGGGATTTTGAATTTGTCATAATACAACCACCAAAGTCACTCTGAGTCAGGCATATCCCAGGGACAAGCAGATGGATTCTGGGCCTCCATTGAACTCGAGCCCCAGTCCAAGAACAGTTAGTTCTGATCACGTGGCCCTGCTCCATACGCACTTTCTTGAAATGATCACTGAAGATAAGGGTGCTACAGCCAAGCGTGGTGAAGAAAGCGGGTGGTGCACAGTTAGCAATCTGCAAATAGTGTCTGGGGTCTTAAAGGCTTGTATTCAAACAAGCAGCCATCTAAGTGAGGTCTCAACCAGCTCCACATGGAAGAAACACACTAACTTGTGTGATCCAAGACAACAAGTAACAAAATTCAAGCGTGACAATGGGAGAAGTATCATAGCTTAAATTGTAAACACCCAATTTGTAAAAGGCGATGGTGGACAGGGGAGCAGAGTTTCTAGTCAGATTAAGGGGCTGGTACATCCCCTGTCTGCCACAGGCAAGGGTCTCAAACAGCTTTACTATGAGAGATCATTGTAACCTTGATTATGCTGAATTGAACTTGATACTTGGTCAGTTGACTTCTTTCTTGAACCAAACTGAAATTGTTCTAGGTGCAAGTATTTCTTGCTTGTTCCATCACAAAAATTTCTTCCCTGGCCTTTTAAATACTCATGGTGGTCTTTTCTTTCTTACTCATTATTTGTATTTTAATCTTTATATTATGATTTCCGTTACCACTCTATTTTGTTTCTGTGTTTCCTGGTTTGTGAAGCACAGAAGGAGCAGATGCAGAGAGGTAATAACTGAGGCAAGGGTTCCAAGGACTGCAGAGGAATACACAAAACCTGTCCTGGAAGGGCAGCCAGGACACGACCCTCCTTAGAGCAGTGGTTCTCAGCCTTCCTCACGCCGCGACCCTTTCACACAGTTCCTCATGGGGTGGTGACCCCCAACCATAACATTGTTTTCATTGCTACTTCATCACTCTCATTTTGCTACTGTGATGAATCGGGCGACCCCTGTGTAAAGGGTCATTCCACCCCCAAAGGGGTTGCGGACCCGCAGGTTGAGAACCACTGGATTATAGGGAGGTAAAGGGGGAGTGGGAAATAGAGAAGGGTGAGGGCGTTGGGGAGCAAACAATGTAGGTGGAAGGGGGAAGGGAGCACTAGAACTGATTGTGATTACACAACTCATTTTAAAGGTGATTTAACCATGAAAAAGAAAAAAAAATTTACAATTGGGGTAATAATGGTACAGTTCTCCTTGATACGATGGAACTGTTGAATTGTATGCTATGTGGATTATGTGACAATAAGCTGTAAAAAATGATTTACAGGCTAGGTTCCCAAATTTAGTTGGCCTACTGCCCTCTTTTCATGAAAAAAAATTAGCCATCCACTCCCCATTCGCCCAATGAAAAACATTTGTTCTATAGCCTGTCATCACCCAGGATAAACGGTGGGTATCTGCTTTTGCAGCCCCGCAAACTGGTTCCAGCAGTTCCCAAGGGCAGCATCACCCACACAGGGCAACACTGACTGCCAGACTCAACCCCTCGGAGCAGCCTCCCTTGGCCTATAGGGTCTCCCATGGTGTCAGAGTGGACTCTGTGGCCATAGTTCTGTCTGGGGTTCTATTCCGATGGTGGTTGAAGCTGTGAAGCTGTGGAGAGAAATGGAGATGCTCCTCATAAATCGGTCTGGAAAGATCTCCAGAATATCTAAGCTAAAGAAAGTGAAATGTAGGGCACTGTATGTCGTGAACTCCCACTTTTTTGTTTTTAAAGGATGCACTTGTGCAGATTGAAGACCCAAAGCCCATCTGAAGGCAAATGGACATCCCCTTACAGAAGGATCGGGGGAGGAGACAAGCCAGTCAGGGGACAGTGTAGCAACAATGAAACATCCAACTTTCCCCTTGTTCTTTAATGCTCACCCCCCCACTATCATGATCCCAATTCTGCCTTACAAATATGGCTAGACCAGAGCATGTACACTGGTACAGATAAGAACTGGAAACACAGGGAATCCAGGACAGATGAACCCATCGACCAATAATGAGAGTAGAGATACTAGAAGGGGGAGGGGGAGAAAGGAAGAACCAATCACAAGGATCTCCACATAACCCCCTCCCTGCGGGATGGACAATAGAAAACTGGGTGAAGGGAGGCATCAGACAGTGTAAGACAATAAAATAATTATAAATTATCAAGGGTTCGTGAGGGAGGGGGGAGTGGAGAGGGAGGGGGGAAAATGAGGAGCTGATACCAAGGGCTCAAGTAGAAAAAATGTTTTGAGAATGGTGATGGCAACAAGTGTACAAATGTGCTTGACACAATGGATGTATATATGGATTGTGATAAGAGCCCTCAATAAAATTATTTTTAAAAATTAAAAAAATGAAAAGGATGCATTTACATGGGCTTGAGGAAAATTTCTGGAAAATTAAACAGGGAACTGGTCACAGTGCCACCTGTTTGGGGGAAGATGAGAGCCAAGCAGGTAGAGAGAAGGAAACTTGACTATGTGCTTTTTTTTTTAATTCAAATAAGTTTACAGAAGTTCGTCTTCATCTCCTTCACAATTGGAAGATAGTTTTATGGAAGAAAATTGTATATTAGTTTTAAACATAAATATATAGATCCATTTTTGAGGAGTATTTATATGGAAAACAATGGAATCAATAGACAGAATAATGGTAAAATGAATTTCCTTTCCTGTGGGAAATTAACCATTGAAGGATTTTTTTGGGGGGGGATTGGTGTCTTTTGAGTGTGTACAGGGTGGATGTGATCAGTGCTGTCGGAGTCTACTGAGAGCATGCTCTTTCCCAGTCCAGGTATTCATTCAGTGAACGCGCATGCCAGAGGGCAAGCACCAGGGCTCTTGTGAGTAGCTGAACCTTCTCCACAGAGTTACTTTTAGGTGAGGAGCCAGGCGAGACAATCAACAGGTTTGTGGGTTGGGCAGGCAGGAGAGGGGGAGCCTTAGTACAAAGCACAGCCCTTGAAGGATGTGCTCTTACAGGGGCAGTTGGGGCGAAGGCCTCGGCAGTTAAGTGTGTGGTAGAGCAGGTGGAGGCAGGCCTGGAATTTGTGGGGTAAGAGTGGGAAGAGGGGGAAGCAAGGGCATCCTAGGTGGGCTCTGCAGGGGCACTGGATTCCTGAATGTGCCTCTTTTAGCCACAGTCACTTAACCCCTACCAAACAACCTTTTCCTGCTGGGTCTGGTAAGAGGTGGCGAGGAAAGATACTGATAGGATACACCTGTGAGTAATCAATCCAGTGACTTACCTGGAGTCAATGGAATGCCATCCTACTGAGTAGCCAATGTGCCCTCTGAGAAGCAGGAGGAGGGAACCTCACTGACAGCAATAGCAGGAGTGGAGTGGAGCTTGTCCTTTGGACGGGAGATTCCCGCACAGTGAACCTCCCTAATCCACGAGACAGCTGTAACATCAGGGAGCAACAGCAGCAGAACTAGGACCCGGAGTGTGAGACAGAGTGGTGGACTTCCCAGCCCACAGAGCAAGGAAAGCTGAGTGTTTGGGGCCAGGAGGGTGGCTTGTGGAGTGGGGGTGCTTTGGGGCATTTAATTGGGGGAACTGGGCTTGCCGACTCCATTGAAGTGGAGCTGGGTGCCTTCAGAATGGTTTCTTGGAGTGCAGTGCCTCTGGGCACTTAATTGGGAGAAGTAGGTTATTTGACTCATGGAAGAGGGGCTGAGTGGGTTGTGGCTTATTGGAGTGGAGTGCCTCTGGGCACTTATTTCAGGAAGCTGGACTCATTGACTCATGGAGCCTAGAGGGCATTCAGGTTAAGGTGTATGGGGTGGGGAGCCTCTCAGCACTAACTGACCCACAGAACTGGAGCTCAGTGCTGGGCCGAGGCCTGCAGTGGGCTGGGCCGCCCTTTGGGCATCTGTGAGCAGCGCTGAAAGAACTCCATGCCTTGTCCTGATGAGCAGCATTATCCTGAGCATTTCTCACTTGCATTATAACCTGGTAACTTCCTTAAACCCTTAATGCATGGATATTGTTCTGAGTTCTGTGTAGACTCTACAGTGGGTATTAGAGCCTAGATATGAAAGTGGAGAATACAAAAAAAAGAATACTAGTTAATATAATACATACAGGGACCTCAGATTTTATTGTACATGCATGAAGCCATTGAAGGCTTCGCCCTTCAGATTATGTGTACTGTATTTTTACATTGAGGAGCCCTGGTGGCCCTTTGGTGGCGTAGTGGCTACACATTGGGCTGTTATCTGCAAGGTCAGCAGCTTAAAACCACCAGCGGCTCCAAGGGAGCAGTAAAAAGACAGGGCTTTTACTCCTGTAAAGAGTTAGGTCTCAGTGTCCCATAGGGTAACCATTAGTCAACATTGTCTCAATGGCAGTGGGTTTTGGGCTGTGTTGTAGGAACCCTGGTGGCATAGTCGGTTACACGTTGGCTGCTAACTGCTGCAAGAAGCTTTCTGCCCCATAAAGATTTACAGCTGTTTCCCAAAGTGGGCGATACCCTGGGGGTGCTGGAATGATCCAGGGGAGCTTCAAAAGCCAGTCCGTACCCTTCCTCCTGGGTTATGGGTTTCAGTACAAATATTTTTAAATTGCTGAGTCTTTATTTTTCCTGCAAAGGAGGCGGTAAGCCAAATAAATTTGGGACCCTCTGATTGACAGCCTTTGAAGCTCCCCAGGAGCAGCTCCACTTTGTCCTAGAGCAGTGCTTCTCAACCTTCCTCATGCTGCGACCCTTTCACACAGGTCCTCATGTGGTGGTGACCCCCAACCACAACATTATTTTTGTTGCTACTTCATCACTGTCATTTTGCTACTGTTACGAATCGGGCGACCCCTGTGAAAGGGTTTGACCCTCAAAGGTGTCTCGATCCACAGGTTGAGAACCACTGTCCTAGAGGGTCACTATGAGTTGAAATTGTAGCTCTGTGGGTTAGACAGCAGGCTGCTAATGGCAAGATCAGAGGTTTAAATCCACCATCCACCCCGAGGGAGAAAGATGAGGCTATTTGTCTCCGTAAAGATTTACTGTCTTGGAAATAGGGTTCATATGAGTCAAAATCGACTCAGTGGCAGTGGGTTTGGTTTTAGTTTAATGCTTCTTGTAAGGGACTGTAGCAGTTCAGTGGTAAAAACCACTTGGCTTACATGTGAGAAACAGGTTCTGTTCCTAGCCATGCACCCACTTCCTGTGCAGCAGAGGGTTAGGTATTGCTATGAAGCTGAACAGGTACCAACTGAGCTTCTAGGCTAAGACTAGGAAGAAAGGCCTGGCAATGCCCCTCCCAACATCAATCAATGAAAACCTATGGATCCAATATTCTAATTAGCAGCTGATTGCAGGGTCGATGCAGGAACCCACAGTATTTTGTCCCGCTGTGCTTAGTGTCCATGAGCTGGTGACCAGTCCCCAGCGACTTGCTGATGACAAAACTTTCTATGTGCAGGATTCTGCCCTATGTCAGACCATAGCCTGGTTACTGGTCACGGGCCCTATCAGGTACTTACCACCATTTTACAGGTGGAAAAACTGAGGTTTACCCAAGAATCCACAGCTGAGGCCGTGTAAGATCTCTGTGTTCTGGTAAAGAGAGGTATAAACTTTTCCCGGAGAAGGGCCAGATGGTAAATAATTGGGCCACATAAGTCTCTGCCATAAATTCTTATTTTTAATAAAACCCACTGCCATTGAGTCAATTCCAACTCTGCAACCCTCTAGGGGTAGAGTAGAACGATAGAGTTTTGGAGGTTGCAAATCTTTACTGAAGTTGGTGGCCTTGTTTCTCTCCCAAGGAGTAGCTGTTGGGTTGAAACCACTGAGCTCTTGGTTAGCAGCAGAACACTTAACCCATTACACTACCAGGGTTACTTGTGAGACAACCTTTCTTACCTTGGGTGCCATTTGGGACCCCTCTGTGGGCCCCTGTGTCTCTGATATTTGCCATCCCTCTTCTCACCTTTCCTGGCTGTTCCTTGTATCTGCTCCACTTCTTCCTCAGATGTCTACAGGTCACCTGGCCTTGATTCACTGTGGTTTCTGTTCCCCTGGCTCCTCTTCAGACAGGGCTTACTAGACCAGCTTGTCTGGAGTAACACCCCCCACCCTCTGCCACTCTTTCTCGCCTGCGCTTTCTTTCTTGGGGCTTATTGCCCCTTAGCTTGTATACTGAGCCAAGGCGGGGATCTTGCCTGCTTATATCCACCGTTTTATCTTCCAGCTCTAGAGTACTGGTAGGTGGATGGAGAGCCCTCCAGTACATGTTTGTTAATAAATACAGAATGAGATTGAAGTCGCTTTTGTGTAGTGGCATTTCTGGCCCCACACCCAGTCTTCCTTTTGTATTTCCTGAGAGGAAACCATTATGAATATGATGGGTGGTGTGTGTGTACACATTAACCATATATATAAACACACACGAGGGCTTCTAGAAGTTTGTGAAATTTTTCCATTATTTAATTTCATTTTCCAATGAACTTTTTTTCCATTAACAATTTTATTGGCATGTAATTCACATGTCATACAGTTCAGTAGTTCAGTCATTTTTGAACTTCTTGAGACTGTGTGTCTGTGTATGTCTGTGTATACATACTTATAACATACTGCATGAGGTGGCTTCCAGGAGGTCATGGAAAATGAAATTGAAACATAATGGAATTTTTACACAAAATTTTGGAAGCGATCTCATACACACACACATATCTTTTTATTGTGGTAAGCTAGCATATCTCAGAAAATTTACTGTTTTGACCAGCCATAATGTGCAATTCAGTTATGTTCAATCACAGTTGTCACTTAGAGAATATATTCGGTATTGTAACAGTCTAATTAGTGTTAAGTCAATTCTCATTCATGGGCACCGCATGCAAGAGCAGGCACACACACATATACACATACGTATATACACTATATACATGCATACATCTCTCACACACACGTGGGCTTCAAAAACAAAGTCCCATTCTCTCAATTCGTTTTCCATGAACTTTTTGAAGCTCTTTCCTGTGTCTGTGTTTTTATCCATAAAAGATGACTTTGGGTTGTTTAGAAAACAAGTGTGTGTCATACTGGTGGTGATGTGTTTCAGCTTTCATGTGAGATTATTCATGTCATTGCACACCTTATTCCTCTTCACTGTAGGAACCTTTATCTTGTCCTGTGTGGTTTGGACTCTGCATGGTGGTGGACACCATGTTTGCCACCTTTATACACCTGTGTGACTTTTTAGAGCAGTGGTTCTCAACCTGTGATCCCTTTTGGGGTCAAACGACCCTTTCACTGGGGTTGCCCGATTCATAACAGTAGCAAAATGACAGTGATGAAGTAGCAACGAACATTATTTTATGGTTGGGGGTGTCATCACAACATGAGGAACTGTAGGAAAGGGTCCAGCATGAGGAAGGTTGCGAACCACTGCTCTAGAGCAGCTCCCTAGGGTCGGGAGTGTGGGATAGAGGCGTGCTCTCCCTTTCCCTGGGTCCAGACAGGTTGCTCTCCCAGCATTCTGTCGACACACAGGTTGCTTTTCTAGTGAGGTGTTTTAGGAGGCGAGTCTGTGAGACCAGTGGTCGGCGTGACGGTGAAGGAGGATGGGAATCTCAGACAGCATCTGGCTTGTGTGACTGGACAACGCAGTGATGGTGGTGAGAAAGGGAGTCTTGGGAGGTAGGCGAAAACCGTTTTGAGGCTTCGTGTTTCTCAAGGTCTTTGTCTTCACCTCTGCAGGATATTTTCACTGGGGATACAGTTCTAGGGAGTCCCTGGGTGGCATATAGAAAGGGCATATATTAAGTAGAGGCACTGCTGGGTCATACAATGTTTTTATTCCCAGTTGTTTGAGAGGGGGTGCCACACCGCTTTCCACAGTGGGGGTGCTGTTTCAGATCCCACCAGCTGTCTAGGAGGGTTTGGTTTGGAGAATATTTGGCCGTTGTCTCTTCATAAGTTTCTGCTGATGCCTTCTCGCTTCTCTTTGGGACTGTAATTACATGCATGTTAGAGCTCTCACCCCGTGCCTCATGTGACAGGCTGTGTTCTGTGTGTTTTCTTCAGCTCTGTGTTCCAGTGTAGTAGGCCTTGCTTTAGTTCTCTTTTGATGTTTAACCAACTTAATTAGGTCCTTAATTTGACTTAGTGTCTTTCTTTTAAAAGTTTTCTTGATTCTCTTTAGATTGCAGTTTGCTGCCGAAGTTTTCCATCTTATCAACTAAACTCATATTTTAGAATCTTTGTTGATAACTCTTGGATTGCTGTGAGTCTTGTTTTGTTGTCAAGTTCACCCTTAGTTTCTAGCTACCTGATCTTGACTCTTAAGTATGCCCTTTAAGCTTTCATTAACTTCTGGATGATGATGACAATTGCAGAGATTGCTGAAGAAGGTCTTCATCCAGAGAAGACTCTGGCCAAAAGTTCAGGCGAGGACTGTCACTTTTATCCAGTGAAACGGTTATCAATCTGTGGGTCTCTACCACTTTGGGGGTCGAACGACCCTTTCACAGGGGTCGCGTAAGACCATCAGAAAACACATCTTTCCAATGGTCGTGGGAACCAAGACACCACTCCTCTGTCCATGTCCACGTGGGTCTGCCCACATGAAGATAGACCCACCTACAAGTAACCAGCGTGAAGACTGTTACCCATGCTACACCATGCTTCAAGACACAATTTCGGAGCAGTGTGAAGAAGAGGCGAGAACGACCCCCGGATCGACCAGAGCCTGCGCGCCGCATCCCCTCGTCCAGCGCCTGCGCCCAGCGCCTGCGCCCAGCGCCTGCGCCCAGCGCCTGCGCCCAGCGCCTGCGCCCAGCGCCTGCGCCCAGCGCCTGCGCCCAGCGCCTGCGCCCAGCGCCTGCGCCCAGCGCCTGCGCCCAGCGCCTGCGCCCAGCGCCTGCGCCCAGCGCCTGCGCCCAGCGCCTGCGCCCAGCGCCTGCGCCCAGCGCCTGCGCCCAGCGCCTGCGCCCAGCGCCTGCGCCCAGCGCCTGCGCCCAGCGCCTGCGCCCAGCGCCTGCGCCCAGCGCCTGCGCCCAGCGCCTGCGCCCAGCGCCTGCGCCCAGCGCCTGCGCCCAGCGCCTGCGCCCAGCGCCTGCGCCCAGCGCCTGCGCCCAGCGCCTGCGCCCAGCGCCTGCGCCCAGCGCCTGCGCCCAGCGCCTGCGCCCAGCGCCTGCGCCCAGCGCCTGCGCCCAGCGCCTGCGCCCAGCGCCTGCGCCCAGCGCCTGCGCCCAGCGCCTGCGCCCAGCGCCTGCGCCCAGCGCCTGCGCCCAGCGCCTGCGCCCCGCCGCCGCCGTCACCATGCCCAAGAGAAAGGCTGAAGGGGATGCTAAGGGAGATAAAGCCAAGGTGAAGGATGAACCTCAGAGGAGATCAGCAAGGTTATCTGCTAAATCCGCTCCTCCAAAACCAGAGCCTAAGCCGAAAAAGGCCCCTGCGAAGAAAGGAGAAAAGGTACCTAAAGGGAAAAAGGGGAAAGCTGATGCTGGCAAGGACGGGAACAATCCTGCAGAAAATGGAGATGCCAAAACAGACCAGGCACAGAGAGCTGAAGGTGCTGGAGATGCTAAGTGAAGTGTGTGCATTTTTGATAACTGTGTACTTCTGGTGACTGTACAGTTTGAAATACTATTTTTTATCAAGTTTTATAAAAATGCAGAATTTTGTTTTACTTTTTTTTTTTTTTAAGCTATGTTGTTAGCACACAGAACACTTCATTGTTGTCTTTTGGAGGGGGACAAATGTCAATACGCTGTCTCCAAAGCTAGATGGAGTGAAAAACAACACTTTGCCCTGCTAGTTTTGAGAGACTCCCTCTGGGGTTTCAGGAGGAGGGGGGATTCCCTGACACGACCCACGTTCGCCACCTTGGCACACACACCTTGTGAGGGGGAAAATTCAGCTGCGTTTTGACATCCTCCACCCCTTCTTCTCTTTCCCCTCTGCCTTCAGCACAGACTTGACTCCACAAACTCAGACACCTGTTGGGACCTGACCTCAAAACATTGGCTGTTAGTTTATCGGCGATCTGGACTTTCCAATGACGCCATTCTCATGGCATCCCTCAAAAGAGCAGCGCCCCCTTTGTTCAGATGGCAATTCTGCCGTGTCCATTTCATTTTCTGAACGTCAGGGTCAGCTCTTGAAAAGTTGTTAAAACAACATGCTCAATGTGAAATGTCACCCTCACTAAACCTTCCCCGGTCAGCGCACCAGCTAAAGACTTAAGTGGGTTTTACAGTGGCTTTCTCATTGTGGTAGTCCATTGAAGGAAGGGAGTTTAAAAGTTGTTATATGCTGTTAACGATCGTCTGCCCATGTCCTGCCTGAATACCATGATTGTTTATGAAAAGTATCTTTAATAAAGCTGGATACAATTTGAAAAAAAAGACACAATTTCATTTATTTGTCATTAGAAATAAATATTTCACAATATATGACATTTTTGTGATTCATCACTATACTTTAATTACGTTCCGTTTGTAACAATGAAAATACAACCTGCATATCAGATATTTATATGACGATTCATAACAGCAAACTTAGTTATGAAGTAGCAACGAAAATAATTTTATGGTTGGGGATCACCACAACATGAGGGAACTATATGAAAGGGTCGCAGCATTAGGAAGGTTAAGAATCAGTGATCCAGTGGGATTTGAGCTGATTTGAAGCTGGGCTTTCATATCTGAGGCCTAGTCTATGGATCTAAACTTATCCGCGTGGCCTCAACTGAAAACCTGGGGTGAGGGCAGAATGGTTATCAGGCCTTCTCCTACTTAGGGGCCCTTGGTCTCCTAACACCACCAACACACGCACGCACACACACTGTAGTCCTACAACTTTGGCCAATTCTGATGACTTCAGGTTCTCTGCCACTTGCTTCTGCTCAGCCTTTGGCCTTTCACCTGCTGCTGTGACTCAGCAAATTCCTCAGGAGAAAAGCGGCACCGATGATTGGGCTCACCTCTCTGCACATCCCTTCTTGGGGGGCTCTGCCATGCTCATCCTCGCGGTCTCAGTAGCTTGCTAAGGCCTCCAGACAGTTGTTTTCAATAATTCGTTCAGTTGTTCTTGGCAGAAGAGCTGGTCTTCGGCAAACAATTCCGTCTTGCCTGGAAGCAGTCTCAAGAGCTTAATTTTGGTATTTGAAGATGGGCTTGTCCATGAGCTGAGCAAGTGCAGATGATAGGCAGTTGACCCCTGCTCCTGACCCTGCTAAGTAGAGAACCAGTCTGGATAGGAGATAAACGAATAAACTCACTGCCGTGGAGTTGATGCCGACTCATAAGGACCCTCTGGGACAGGGTAGAACTGCTCTCGTGGGTTTCTGAGACTCTAACTCTTGACAGGAGTAGAAAATCGCCATTTATCTCCCAAGGAGCCTCTGGTGGTTTTGAACTGCTGACCTTTCAGTTGGCAGTCCAATAAGTAGCCACTACGGACCAGCAGGACTCCTTTGGGAAGATGAGCAGTTTTGCACCTCGTAGGGATGGGTGAGGTCAGCTGGAGGGAAGAGTAGAAGCAGAGGAGAAAAAGGTCTCAGGGCTACAGACCCCGGAACACTGTGAAGTGGAAGGTGCATTTTGAGGGCAGCTGTGTTGCGTGTACTCTTGATGGGTGTCTGCACTAGAAGGAAGACGTGTGTCTGTGCGATTTGAGGATTTAAAAAGGAATGCAAAGGTGGTGGAGAGCAGGGAGAGAGATATCCGTGCTGGGGGAATGGGGAAAGTTTGTTTGGCGTCCAGGGAAGGGTGGGCGGGGGGTGGGGTGGGGGTGGTGGTGGAGGGGGTGAGAGTGGTTCAGTTGGCAGTTCCGATTGCTAGAGGGCCAACAGGAATAGATTCCAGGTGGATTAGAGCCATGGTGTGGTTCACAGGCACACAGCCTTAGCTGGGGGAGGTGGATGAGTTTAAGAAACAGTTGGCAGATCCTCAAGGACACAGGTTGATCAATCTATGATAAGGGGCTATTGAAGCTTGTGCTGGAGTGAATTGAAAGGGAAAAACACTAGCCCAGCATTTATCAAGGCACTCCAGAACTGCTTCAACACACTCACCGCCATCGAGTTGATGCCGACCCTCAGGCCTCATCTTTCTCCCAGGGCGGGGGCGGGGGTGGGGGGGTGGGTGGCTGGCTTTGAACTGCTGACCTTGTGGTGAGCAGCCCTATGGGTAACCACCATGAATATTTTAAATATTTTGAATTTGTGGGAAAAGAGCAAGTCATTTAATGAAAGTAGAAAATACTTGGCTCTCCATTTGGTTTTTGAAGTTAACTGAACTCAAACTTTCTTTTTTCAAACAAAATAAATTAATTTGATTCCCGATTGGGTAGTGGGTTGGGTTATTAAAATTTATTTTTATATAATCTTTGTTTGCAGTTGGGCCTCCACTCTAAACCCACCCACTGTAAACGCATGGTTTGAAGATGATAGTAACAGAGATTGTGTTTCAGAATAACCCCACTCATTCCTTCAGAGACTTGTATACACCGAGCCCGGCACATTTTTACACCGATTTTTACTCCCGAAATTGGCATGAGCTAGATGAATAGGCACAAGTGCTGACCCTGCTTGGTAGTTGGCCAGGAGGCAGTTCAGGGCGGGTTTATTTTGGATAAAAATCTTTGTCTTGTGTCAATATTAGGACAGACTCACCTGAGTCAATTACAGTCCACTCAGAAGAGTCTGTCAATGGGCTTTTGCCAAGCAGATGCACTCTGAGCTGACTTGTTCTCACGATGTTGTGGGGAGGAGAAAGCAAAAGTTTGTCCTCAGCTCCCACAGGGCTGTTGTCCGTGAGGAGGCACTGCTTTCTATAATTAATAGGGAGGGGGAGAAAGAAACCCTGGAGCAATTTGCTACTTTAAGGAAGCATTTTCATGATTCTTGCACAGTATTTCCCAATACTTGGATAATTGGTGGAATTTCCTTTTTTCAGTTTTCATCCAGATGTTTGGCAACATGGAAGGGCCGGCCCTACTGCAATTTTCTAATTCCCTTTCCTGGGAACAGCTCACAGCCCCCGTTTACTTTGGACCGTGGAGTTTCCTTTTTCTGCGGACAGTTACATAGAAACACATGGTCTTGGAATGGAGCTTGTGGTCCTCTGAGAGTTCGCTGGAGGAGGAAGCGGATTGACCTATCTGGTTGCTATGAAGTGAAAACAATCCTGTTTTCCTTTTTCTCCACGAACATCTGGGTTGCATTGATTCTTTTGCATTCTGAAGGTTCTGTGAGACTACAGTGTGCTCATAGGAGGGCTCATTAGAGTAGCAACTATTTAGCTATTTCTGTCCTTGGATTAAGTATCAGGGTGGCTGGTAGGGGTTTAAAAAAAAAAAAGTATTTTTTCCACCTTAGGGGAAATGTCACTTTTAAATAACGACCCCCGATTTGGAACTGGAAACAGGGATGTAGGTTTTGTTTTGTTTTTCTCTTCTCCCTGGGGTGGGAGTGCGTGGCATGAGGACAGGGCACTCTGCTTACTTCTCTGTTGCCCAGGCCCATGTCACCTGTGGTCCTTGGTAAAGGTACGACGGAGGTTGTAACAGACATTGTTGGACCCCCATCACAAATCCCTCCCTCCCTCCCTTCCAGGCTTACAGAACCCTGGTTTTGCGATCTACCCATTGGGGGAAGGGATAAATCTTAATGAGGTAAGCCAGATTTAGCAATCTCTCTTTCTTTAGCAATTTCCTTTCCTTTGATCATTGCAAGATGAGTGGATATATACCCCAGGTCTGGCCAACGAGCTGTCAAAGGGCAGTTTGTAGAGAGGCCTTTTGTCAAGTTTTCTTCCTTTAAAATACCCTGCAAGGAAGGGAACCTCTAGTCCTATGGTAGACTCTGCTGTGTGTGTCTTTTGGGTGGGGTGGGGTGGAAGCCATGACTGAAGCTAGCTCCAAGTTCAAATCCATATGACCAACTGGATCCTTGATAATGACACTGACTTAGTTGCTGAACTTGCCCCATCCAGGAACCTCCAGTGAATTGTTTGTCTTGTGAGCCTCCCTATTTTCAGACTTCTCGTCACACAGGACAAGGGCTGTCCCTTGTTCCAAGACTGAACTCTGGAGTCCCTGTAAGTTGGAGCTGAAGGGATCCTGACTGATAGGCTTCCTACCCTCGTTTGTTCCATAAGGACCTCATTGCCACCCAGAGCAGCAGAGGAAAGCACCTCGAGGAGGATGTGCCATTCAGCACCTGTCATTTGGAGAGAGCATCCCCTGGGGAAGGACAGGATGCTTGGTGTAGAGCTGAAGGTCAACAAGGAGGAAGAGGACCCTCGGGAAGATGGGCTGCCCAGTGGCATCAGCAGTGGGCTCCAACCGAACAATCTTGGGGTCACTGGGAGTCAGATCTGACCGAACAGCTCTGAGCCACAGACAGACCTAGTTTTAGTTTCTTTTTGAGATGAACACTGCCGCCCACTTTTAATAACACAAGACACTTTTCCAGATGCTTACAAATGCATGAGTGGATGCATTGGGTCTTTACAAACACGTTGATTTGAGCGTGGACATATTTCGAAAGCTGACTGGTGGTTGACAAGGGTGATTGACAACACCTGCCACCAGACAGAGGACACCCTTTCTGTGCTCAGCAGAGAGGAAATAGAGGGAAATGTTCGGAATGTGCTTTTCCCAAGTTTCAGTAATTAGATTAGAAACATTTTTTCTTCTAATTGAGACAGGATCAGAGTGAGGCATTCATTGTTGTTTGTGTTGGAGCCTGGGAAACACTGAATCGCTGGTGTCTTGTAGCCATTTGGCATCTTCACACGATGAGGCTGTGTGGGAGGACAAGCGATCCCAGACTGTCCCGTCTGCGGTCACACTTCTGAGAGCCTGGATGCTCCTGAGAAGAGCACCCTGCTTATTCATTGCTGAGCATGGGAAGGGTCTCAGTGTTGGCGTAGCGTTCTCCTGAAGGGCCTGCATTTTCTCGGGGAATCTTCAAATCCTCCTGCTCCAGAGTCCCAAAGTAGCATGTTTATGCAAGGGGGCTCCTAAAAGCTCGTGGGAAAATGCCACGAGCTTTTCCCTCTATTTGGCCAGTAACTTCGTGAAGTCCGACCCCGTAAGACCCAGAGGTGGTTCAGACTCTGGGGACTGGTTGAGCGGTGTGGCTATTTTTGACAGGAAATCCAGTGCGTTCTTCCCGGCCTTTCCTCAGTCCAGCTTGCCTTTGAATTCCTCCCCGCTTGTTCATCCTACCTCCTACTGATGACAAACAGACTGTGGGAGCAGGGGCCTTCCCACCGGAATGCAGGCAGGATGTCCCACCCTCGAGCGGCTCTCAGCAATTGGGCTGGGCGTGTACGACATGACCAGTTTTTAGGTCATGCTTGCTTTTTTTTTTTTTTTTAAATTCTGGGAATTAAAACTCTGAGACACCCAACCCCCAGCCTTCCAGGTTCTGATATTATTTATGTGCAGAAGTTGGATTTTAATCTATTTCCACTGTCTTCTGTTCCCTAGCCCTTCTTACTCACAAGAGCGTGTGGGGCCTTCTCTCTCCCTTTGCCTTCGTCCTGGCTGTCCTGGCACTAAAGGAGGAAGTCGATTTCAGAAGTGTCTGGCTAGCTCGACAGTAAACAGTCTCTCTCCTGTTTCCACCTTCTCTGGAAAGGATGGAAGGGAACTCTGCAGAGAGAAGTCCTCTGCTAGTCCTTCAGCCACCTTGGGATTCAGAGCAGCTCTCCCCAGGTATCTGCAACCACGGCCCATGGCAGGCGGGGGTCAGCCCACTTGATTCTGGAGACAATATCTCCTAGTTATCTCATCTGGTTGGCTTGGCTTGGCTGGGTTTACCTTGAGTGTAGCAGTGAAGCTGGTTAGAGGGGTGCCTGGGAGTCTTAGGAACTGGCCTTACAAGAGAGCCAGGTCATTAACTAAAGAGTTCTGAAGTTATTGGCAGTCCACCTCAAACCAGGTTGAATGTGTCAAAATGGTTCAAGTCCAAGCTTGGGTCATGGTACTAGCCTGAGTGTCTTCCCCAAGTGCCAGAGTGGAGAGTCCATTTTCTACCGTGGTGTACTTAGTTTTATGAGGTAGTTTGTTTGTTTTATGGACAATTCATTTCTCCAGTGTCCCTAACACCTGCCTACCTTCCTACCTTTCTTCTCCCTCCCTCCCATTCACCCACTCATGCACCCACCCACACACCCATCCATGTGCTGTCACTTCCATCTCTTGAGTAGAAGCTGGAACCAGGCGCTGTCACAGTGTGGTGGGGTCTGCTCTCCTGTCCTTCTGGCTGTGCTGCTCTGGTTGCTCTTGTTAGGATGAGTCATGCTAGAGAGGGCCAGGCAGCCGCTTCTTCCTGAGTGCTTTTAGCCCTCTGGGATTGGGAGGTCCTCTTTCCCTCCTGTGAGTTCAGGATCCTTGCCTGCTGGCTGCCACTTACGTCAGTCATTGAGGGTCCTGGGCTCATTCCCCTGTTTAAAGTGGCAAACAGTCTTCTGTAATGTGAATGGGTTTATTCTCAGGGCCGGTGCCTCCACACTCCTTTCAGCTTGACACGAGCTGTGTGAACTTGTTATACTTTGGCGTTCACATCTTTTCAAAGTCACCATATGCATCCCTGGTACTGGTTGCCTTGTGACTGACTGTATGTTACTTAATCTCATAAGCACCGGTTTTCTCACCTGTGAAATGGACTTTGAAAAATCCTAGTAAGCTAGTTGGAAGAATGTTTTTGAAAAGTCTCGGTAGGTATTCATAATTGTTATCAACATAGTAAGCATCTTGTCTATATTTACATACTACACAGAGCGTGTTGTATTCTAAATTGTATTTGGGTTTAGGAAAACTGGTGGTTGGCAATATGATTGTATATCTTTTCTCCAAACTGAAAAAAATTTTTCCCAAATGTGCAGAAAAGTTAAAAGAATAGTACAATGAATACTTAAGCCTTTTACCTAAGTTACCAGTTGCTAACATTTTGCCATGTTTACGTCGTCTGTAAGATGTGTAACATTTGTGTGTAAACCACACTCACTGCCGTCGATCCGAAGCAGACTTATACTGACCCTTACAGGGTAGCATAGAACTTCTGGCCTGAGTTTCCAAAACGGTAAATCTTTATGGGAGTAGAAAGCTTCCTCTTTCTTCTATGGAGCAAGCTTGTGGTGGTTTTGAACTGCTGACCACTGAGTCATTTCCCACTTATCACTATCACTTTATGTCACTGCAGAGTTTGGTGTGGGTGTGTATGATAGAACACAACACCGCCCGTACTGCCCGTGGCTGCCACCACCATGTCAGTCACCTTGTGTCATGGCCTTCCTTTCGTTGTCAGCCCTCTACCTTACCGAGCCTGATGTCCTTCTCAGGGGGCTGATCCTTTCTGTTAATGTGTCCAAGAACCCGAGACAGAGTCTCACCATCCTCACTCTTCCAAGACAGATGTGTTCCTCCTGCTTGCTGGTGGTTCGTGGTAAATTCAGTCTTCTTTGCCAGCACCCTAGTTCAAAGACATCAGTTCTTTTTTGGTTTTTCAGGCGCATTGCCAGCTTTGATTTCACATGAATACGAGGTGTTTGTGCATTAACATTTTAAAGAGGGCTTTTGCAGCAGATGTGCCCGGTGCCATGTGTAGGTTAATTTCCTGGGTGCTGCTTTTGTGGGCTTTCATTGTGGTTTGGGTTGAAGGAAGTCCTCTCTAACCACAACCAAGATCTTGCTTCACGGAAAAACCAACCAAACGCAGTGCCATTGAGTGGATTCTGACTTATAACTGCCTTCTGGACAGCAGAGAGCCGCCCCCGAGCGTTTTATGGGAGCACACAGGCTTGTCTTTCACCCTGGAGGCAGCTGGTGAGTTTGAACTACGACCTTGCAGTTACCAACAGCGCCTCCAGGGCTTCTTACGTAGTTACTTAACTGCTGTGAGGTAGCTCGGACTCCCAGAGACCCTAGAGGACAAGGCAGAACTGCCCCTGTGGGTGTCCAAAGCTGTCAGCTCTCAAAACGGGCAGAAAGGCTCATCCTCCTCCCTCGGCGGCGGTGGGGAGCTTCAAACCCAAGACATAGCCCACTACGCAGCCAGGGCTGCTTTAGTTAAAGGACAATCATTCTGTATTAGTAGTTCACACATTGTAGAACAGCTGGCTTTCCCCAAATGTGTTTTCACCTTTTTAAAAAACTTGACTTTATTTGAGGTTCACACTGGATTTATGTCTCTTCAGTCTGTGTGTGTGTCTTTTTTAAGCTGCTTGTCCACACGAGTTTGTCTAATTACATGTGCATTATGCAGGCTAGATGTATAAGCAGATGAGAGAATGCTCTGGTTTCTATAGTACCACTCTTTTATTAGACAGACTCTTCTGCTTGCCCCGAGGTTGGCGTCACATTGATTCCTCTTGTTCTCTGGTAAATGCAGATTAAATGGGTAACCAGAAGGAGTTACCTAAAGGCTCGGATGTCAATGGAGGGTGTGAGTGGGTGAACTTGGCATGTGTGTGCGTGCGCCCGTACACGTACACACACACACACACACACACACACAGGCTTGTTCGCCCACCACCCATATGGAGTCCATTAGTTGTCAAGCTGACGAGAGTAAGGATTTTATTTTGCCATTTGGCTCGAGCTTTATGAAGGCATGGATTCTTGCACTGGAAAATTTGGGAAGATAAACTAGATCTCCTTAGTACAAGGGAGACACTTTTGCTGTCAAGCCTTTGGCCGAAGAACAAACCCGAAGCATTCTCAGGAACAAGATCTTTTTTTTCTCCCTCTCTTCTCTTTCTCTTGGCTCTTACAAAAGGCTCCCTCCAGCCGCAGCTGAGCCAAATACAGGATCCAGCTGTAGCTTTTTTGTTGTTCATATATCCGGTGATGGTCATAGCAAATGCATTGTATGAGAATTCAGTAGAGGAAAGGGCAGGGTGGGAAAAATAAAACCAACCCTCCAAACTGACACTCTGTAAAAGTATTCACGAAATAGCAACAGGATCTAGGAATTTCCCTCTCAGGCTTCTGACTGACATTCCACCCCCCTACCCCCGAGTATTTATGATTGTGTTTGTGACTAGCCCATTAGGCATTTTATTTTTCCCCTCTCTTAATAGTAGTAATAATCTGAATGTAGTCCCATGCAATTGGAAAATATTCCTGAGCTTGGCACCTTGTTTTCAGTGGGAGGCTGAAAACAGTACCTGGTGAGGACCATCCCCCATTTCCCCAACCCCCTCCCCCAATAAAAAAATAGAGCGAGAGTTTTTCTCAATCCCCTTCATGCTGGTGAGGAGACAGCCAGGCTCTGTGAGAGAAAGCCAAAGTCTCTTTCCCCAGATTCGCCCCCCAGGACTCTGGTTTCCCAAGTGGTTGAGCGCCCCTGGTTCAGTTGGGATCTGTGCTCCCATATTGCCCTGAGTCGGAAAGCTTTGCATCTTTGCTTAATTAACTCTCATCTTCTGAGGACCCGTGAACCAAGTCACCCTGGAGCTGAAGATGAGCAATAGGTTTTTAAATAGTACTGGTGGCAGAAAAAACCAACAAACCCAAAGCCTCGTGGTTTTCACATATTTGTATGTCTTGAGCATTTTCCCTCTCTGCCCCTCGTTTTATGTTCAGGAGGTTGGCTTTCTCAGATTCCTGGTAATTGTACCCAGACATCCTGTGTGAGGGCCCCTTGAGACCAGTGTTGCCTGTGAAGAAATCGTGTCGTTCTGAAGGAATCTTCTGACTTTTCCCTTTTAAGTTGGATTTTATAGCCGGTTTCCTTTCAGCCCCACGCCCTATTTTTAGAGGCTCCTTCTACATTTCTGCAGTTCCGGGGTACCCGTGAAAAGTGCGAGTATGTGATTCTGCAGAGGAAGCTGGACGTGGGCAAGATGGGCGGTCCTTGGCCAACACTAGATGAGTACAGTGATGAGGTGTCATCGGGTCAATTCTGACGTACGGACAGCAGAATGCAACACTGCCCAGGGCCCGGGCAGCCTCACAGTGGTTGAAATGTCTGAGCCCATGGCTGCAGCCACTGTGCCTACCATCGCGTTCCGGGCCTTCCTCTTTTTCGCTGCCCCCTACTTTTCCAAGCAGGATGTCCCCCTCCAGGGATTTCTCAAAAGAGAGCCTTGCTTGCTTCCACAGAGCCTTGCTGTAGTGGTACCGATGTGCATGAGATTCAAAAGCCAAAGCAAGAAACTTTTGATTGTCAATCAGGTGAAGGCATGAATGAGCTTTGGAAAAGTCCCTGCTCCCTCTCATTTCCCAGGAGGAGGGTTGAGTCTTGTGGCTTCTCAAAAGGGAACCATCTTCACCCTCCCACTGAAGGAGATATTTTGTAATCCTTAAAGTTACCTCCCACGCATCTCCTTCTCTGCCTCCCTCCTGCCCATTAGCACTCACGGTTTTGGTTTTAATTAGAAGAGTCTGGTGGCTTGCGTTCTAGCTTTAAGACAGGCCTGGTCTCCATAGTGTTGGAGACCCTTGGATGCTTGGAGCACTTTAAAATTTTTTTCTTTTTAAACAGTTGTATTGGTACCTGATCCACATATCATATAATCCCATAGTTCAGCCATAGCAAAGAGTGTTGTACAATCGTCACCACAATCAGTTTTAGGGCATTTTCTTCTTTCCTGTACTCATTGTTATCAGCGCCCCATTTCCCCTCCAACGCCCCCTGCTACACCTCCGAGTAACTAGGACGCCAGCTGCTGTCTCTGTAGATTTACCTCTTCTGCTTTCCATGACAGAAAGCACACCAAAACTAACAACCACAAAGCAAAACAGAAAAATCTCAATAGAAGAGACAGCAGAAAAATATTAAAAACTAGGACAAACTTAAAATGGGTCAAAAAAGGAGATTAAATGACGCGGTGTTCAAATGTCAACCTGACTGGGTGTGTGGTCGCCCACTCTCCTGGGCACTCTCCACAATGCAAGGCTGCTCACTCGACCCCACCCCCCTACCCCTGCTGTGGTCAGCAGGGACTCAAGGGAGACTTAATCCACCCATAGTGCCCTCTTTTCTTTTTTTTGAATGGAAACCACTTTTTACATGGGCCAGAAGGGAGATCAAACAATAAGTTGTTACATTTTAACTTAACTATATCTGTCACAATGGATTTTAAATGCTCTCTGATAGCAAAGCTATTTATATCCCTAGACGGTGGTCAGAGGGGATTCATTGAAGCGTAATCTGTGTGTGGACCCTGCACATGGATTTTGGGTTTCTTCTGTCATCCAGAGCCTTCTGCAAACCAGGTGTTCACAATTTAAGCTCAATTACCTTCCTTTCTTAGTATTTGGATGATATTCTTTACAGTCCTTGGAGCCAGTCTGCTTCTTCCATGTGAACTTAGTTGACATCTCATGAAAATGGCTACGGGTTTGGAGACAGGCCTCTATAGACCCCAGGCACTATTCTAGCTGGGCACCAGCTAGTTTCTTCACCACATGTTGCAATAGCACCCCTCTCTCCAGTGGTGTCTTCATAAGGGCAAGCATCAAGCAGGCCATGTCAGAAGAACGAATTGTTCTTAGATGAGGGCTAGAATTAAGTGCAAGCTCTTGGAGCCATTTTTGACCAAAGGAAGTATTGCAGGAGTGAGAGGCTGTGCCCTTGGGTTCTGATTAGGTAACAAAGTACCTATACTTAGAAAAAAAGAGAAAAAAATTGCCATGTAATTCATATGCCATAATTTTCAATCTAATATTCATGTGCTCTGGACATGCTAGAGCTGAGTCCCTGGAGAAGGACATCGTGCTTGGTAGCAGAAAGGCTGATTCTTGATTAGATGGATTGGTTGGTACAGTGGCTCCAACAATGACATGGGGACAATGTGAGGATGGCAGATCAGTCCTTTGCTCTGTTGTACGTGGGGTCACTGTGGGTGGGAACTGGCTCCATGGCACCTAACAACAATACTCACTTGTGTTGAGGCTCATGGACAATGTGAGGCAAGCTCGCCGCTCTCATTGTAGAACGTCTGTCTTCACCTCCTGTGAGCCTTGTTCCGGTTGGCAGCCCCTCCCTGTTTGCCTTCCAGCCCCGAGCAAGCACATGGAAAGAGCCAGCTATATCCTGGTAAAATTTTTACACCGCAAGGCTGAAGAATCCTACATTTAGCTAAAGGAAGAAAAAACAAAACAAAACCCAGAAGACACTTGGATTTAGGTCTAAGGAGGGGGGAGGGAAAGCTGTCACCCAGTACTTAAATAAACTAACTTGATAATGTGTGGTGGCAATGGAGATGTCTTCGTAAGATACAGAAAAGTGAGGGAGCCAGTGACCTTCAGTGGCAGCTTACCTTGCCTTTGGACTTAGGGTGTAGGATCCAACATCTATTTCCTTATTTTTTGGGGGGGGCAATTGGAGTTTTTGTTTATTGTCGAGTGGATTCCAACTCAGCAGCCACCTAATATGATGGGGTTGATTGAGAACTCCATACACTGTCACATCTTTCTCAGAGCAACTGGTGACTTCAACCTGCCCCCCTCTCTCCGTTAGCTGCCAAGCACTTACCTGCTGCCTTGCCGGTGCACCTTTCCTTGTACTGTTACAACTAAAACCTTGCCGGGGAAAAATAACTCTCCTACTGGAAATGGCGCTGTGGTGGTTGCAGTGGTTGCACATTGGGCCACAGTATGAAAGGTTGGCAGTTTAAAACCACCAGCAGTTTTGCGGGAGAAAGATGGCTTTCTACTCCCAGGAGAAACAGTTACAGTCTCAGGAACCCACAGGGGGCGCTATGAGTCAGCATTGACTTTTGATGGCAGTGAGGAGATGGGAAAGGTAACTGTCCGTCTACATATTAGAAACATGTGTGCCCTGTGGCAATAACAGTTAAGCACTGGTCTGTGACCTGCAAAGTGGGCAGTTCCAAACATCCCCCTGCCCCCCCAGGACTCCAGTCTGCTCCAGTCTGCTTCGGTACAGATCATAGAAAATCACAGATTTGATGGCCCCTCAGCAATCTCATTTCATACCCTGGAGTTCCACATTGGTCCCTGCTGGGAGGAATTATGTTTAAATGGGAGCCTGGGGGTGATTTCTTTACTAATGGAACATTTAAGTAGCTATGCACAGTGTTGGGTTTTTTTTGTTTGCTTTTCTGATTTTCACTCACAAGAGTAGGCAAGTCATTAAAAAGACCACCCCCTTCAGGGGAGGGAAAATAATTAAGAGGCTGGACTGTTGAGGTGTGTGGGAGGGTTAATATGGGATAGGTGTGATGGAAGATGGTAATCCACAGAGGGAGAAGAGAAATCAAGGGTCTGTGTGTGTCAGGGGTTAACTGCTAGGAGTTTGGTTAGTAGTTTAAACTGTATAATACAGAGTTGTCTATCTGAAATTCGAAATCCCCGCCCCCCTGCAATTTGCAATACCAAATTGTTGCATTTTTTTTTAAAGACCACATCCAACTCCTAAAATGTTAATAGCGTGTTGTTGACTCTGGTTGTAACAATGTCTGTAATCATCTTCCCAAGCCTGAATGAGAAATAACCTCCAAGGAGACTGGGTAAGGAGCCCTTGGTGGTGGTGTGGGCTTCATATTGGGCTGTGACCCACAAGGTCAGCAGTTTGAAACCACCAGCCGCTCTGCAGGAGAAAGCTGGGGCTACAGTCTTGGAAACATACAGGAGCAGTCTCCCCTGTCCTGTCGTTGTGGACCCAGTGGCAGTGAGTGTTTCGAAGGAGACTGGTGGGGCGTAGAATAAGATGCCTTCTCTTTCCAAAGCATTTGTTGAGTTAGGTGCCATCCAGTTGACCCTCTGCATAACAGAAGGAATCGAGCACAGTCCTGCACCGTCCTCGCAATGGTTCCTGTGCCCGAGCCCGGTGATGCAGCCACTGGGTCGGTCCATCTCGTCGAGGGCTTTCCTTTTTTTCGCCAGCCCTCATCTTTACCAAATGTGGTATTCTCCAGGAAATAGTCTCTCCTGACAGTATGTCCAAAGTACCTAAGACAAAGTCTTGCCATCCTTGCCTCTAAGGACCACTCTGGCCTTATTTCTTCCAATAGATTGGTTTGTCCTTTTAGCAGTCATAAATCATGCTCCTAGAATCTGTGGGCTTCTTCTCAGAGAACCGAGGCCGGGCCTATGCCGGGTGGGTAATGGAAGGTCAGGACATGAGCCTCCTGTGAACTGTTGAAACAATTGTGGTGGTGCAGCGGTTAAGTGCTTGCCTGCCCACCTGAGGTCTGGTGATTTGAACTCTAGCTGCTCTGTGGAAGGGAGTTCTAGCCATCTACCCCCCCAAAAAAGATTTCTAGGCCTGGAAATGCTCTGGGGGAGCCCTCCTCTGTTCCATAGGGTCACTGTGAATCGGAATCAACTTGACGGCAGTCACCAACACATGCACCCTTGAGTGAAGCAGGTTTAATACCCCCAGTGCATGTGAGCTGCAGAAGCATGAGCACGCTCACGCTTATCTCAGCACCACAAACAATCCTAGAAGCTGCCCCAGGCCTGTTGACTTGAGATAACCTTTTCTTCATTGAGATCATTGTCTTTCCTATGACTTCTGCCAGAATAGACGCAGGGCTCTGGAGTTGACTCTGACTCATAGAGGCCTCCTGTAGCACAAGGGAGAAATGCCTCCCCTCCCCGACTCTGCCCAGCCCAGGGTCTCCAAGGCTGTGAATCCTTATGGAAGCAGAACCCCTCCTCAGTTGGTTACCCCTTTGAAACTCAGCATTCAGTAGCAGCTCATCTTACTGGAAATGAGGCATCACTGTTAACCTGTTCCCCAGGAGTTCTAAGGCTTTTACCTATGTCTAAACACTGGCATTGAAGCTTCCAAACCTAGTTTCACGTGTGGCCTGTAATTCTCGAGTGGGTAGCTTAGCAGGCAAAGTAAGTCAAGCGGCCCATCACAGCCCTCCAAGGCTTTTGGAGTTGGCTCTCTCGGAAGCCCCAGCTGTCAGAGGGATGCTGGGTGCCGCTTTGTAAGCAAGTTGGGCTGGTTTCACTTTGAAGCAGCGGCCAAGCCCAGATGAAGACTTGCAAATGCCGACATAGCCAAAGGATCCCGCATCTTCTGACCTACACCCATCCCCCCCCCTTACCCCCAACCCCGCTGTCCATGCGGGGAGACTGCAATCTTTTCATGGTGTGGATGTGGTGGGAAGCATAGGACCCTTGTCTGGGTTCCCTCTTCTGAACAGTCTTATAATTTGCATGGTCTTTCAGAGAAGCCGAGCTCTACCAGTGAGCCAACAAGGTATTACCAACTGTTGTGTTTGTAGGGTAACATCTGGCATTTGTTTTCTTTTTTATTTTTCCTTCTTCACCCATACCCACTGTAGTTGAGTCAATTCTCATTCGTCCTCCGTGAGACTTGAGTAGAACGGCTCTGGAAGGTTTCTGAGGTTGTAACTCTTCATGGAAGCAAAGGGGCTCAGTCTTTCGCCCCCAGAAGCTGGTGGGTTCAAACTGCTAACCTTTAGGTTGGCAGCCCAACCCTCACCCCCCTGAGTCACCAGGGCACCTTCATTTTAGCATGAAAACTAAAGTCATTGCCATCTGGTCGATTCTGATTCTTCACAGCCATCAGTGGGACTTCTGAGACGAACTCCTTACAGAAGCAGACAGCCTCTTCCCTTCTCAGAGCTCATTTTGGCAAAAACCAACAAACCAAACTCACTGCCATTGAGTCAATTCTGACTCGTAGAGACCCTACAGAACAGAGTAGAACTGCCCCGGCGGGTACTGAGGCTGTCCATCTTTACAGGAGTAGAAAGCTCCATCTTTCTCGTGTGAAGCAGTCAGTAGAATTGGACCGCTGACCTTGTGGTTATGCTGCCCCGTCTGAGAAAGTTTCCATGGGAGGTTTCTGAGAAGTGCCAAGCTAACTATCCAGGATGGGGATCGTAGTGGGGAGGCCCTGGAAGCACCAGGAGATATCCAGCAAGTGCTGAGTAAAAGCGTGAGTGGACTGACAGAAGCCCTGTGAAGAAACGGGCCAGACTGGGGAGCTCCAGGGCACCACTGCAGAGAGAGAGAGAGAGAGAGAGAGAGAGAGAGAGAGAGAGAGAGAGAGAGAGAGAGAGAGAGAGAAGGGTTGGGTGGATCGTGGAGGAAGTGCCTGGGAACAGAAGCACGAACACTCGAGGAGGGTCTGCGGCCCTGGTGAGGGCTGGTGGAAACGAGGCTGGGGGCATCACTAACAGCTGAGCAGCACTCAGATGACTGGTCATCATCAGCTTCTGGGCGTTTGCTTGGAGTAGAGAGGAAGAATAGGTGATCCCCTTCCTCAACAGTGGGGTCCACATCCCCTCCAGGGTCAACAAACCCACTCCCCTGCTGACAGGGGCAGCGAGCCCACTCTCTCCTTGAGAAGGACCCCTCTGGGCCTGGAAGTGGGAGGACTCAGTGGGCCCTGAGTGTCCATGCAGCTGGGGGAAGGCACCAGTGGGTCCTGGAGTCTCTGCACTTGTCCTCTGCAGTTCTTCCCCAGCCATGGAAGCCCCTGGCATGTTTGCTGGGTCCAAGGCCTTCCTGTTGCAGGTATGTGTTGGGCTTCCGCCAGAACCCCCCATGAGCAGCCCCGCCTTGACGCTGCACCTGGGTATCTCTCCCTGGCTGAGCTCTTACGGGCTTCTGATGCCCTTGTGGCCAGCAGTTCTCAGGTGGGGGCCCCTAGTCCATCAGACTCCTTTTGAACGTTGACACAGGAAGGAATGTGAGGGTCTTCCTCCTTCTCCAGAGACAGATATGGATGCAAAATTTCTGGCTAAGGCACACCTGGCCAGATCCCAGAAGGCACTCTTAAGACTTCTCTAGCCCTGGGCACCCACTTATCTTCCACTTGCACACTACCGAAGAGAGGCTAACTCCAGGCTCTTTCCCCTCAGGGAAGATCTTGGCCATGGGCTTGCTTGTTCTAACATATGAAGGTTGCCCTCACTTACAAGTAGCTTCCTGCTCCACATGAAGAAAGTTCCTGAGTTGGCATGTGGGATGGGTGGGGAGGCTACCAGGAGGGGTGGGTGATAAGGTCTTCAAACTCGGTAGGAACTGGAGAAGACATAAGTGAGGAGACAGACTATCGGAAAGAAGCAAAGCAAAAACCCACTCCACAGGTAGAGCTAGCAGACTGTGGTAACCACGTGGCAGATTTGAGTCAGCATACTTACAGGTCACTGAGCTTGTTAGATGCTGAAAATTTGAATTGAGACGGGCGAGGACAAAACAGACGGATGTTTGTGGACACAGACATACAACAGCAAAGATGGCCAACTCACACTTGAGCACGTGGGTGTGAACACAGAGGTAGTGGTGGTGGTTTTGCAAACGTAGAGAGGAAGCCAGGGATGAGTAAGGGACTGAGGTAGCAGCAGAATGTCCTAGGTGCCCGGAGATGGCACTAGGCTGGACTAGTCGAAGCAGGGGAGGATGGCCCTGAGAGATTAGTCAAAGCAGGGGAGAATGGCCCTGAGAGACCAGGCAAGGAGGGCACCAGACGTCTGGCAAGTGTGGTGTCTAGACCAGCGGTCCTCCACCCTCATGCCCCAACCCTTCCATACAGTTCATCATGTTGTGGTGATCTCCAACCATTACATTATTTTTGTTGCTACTTCATCACTGTCATTTTGTTACTGGTATGAACCGGGCGACCCCTGTAAAAAGGTCATTCGGCCTCCAAAGGGGTTGTGACCCACAGGTTGAGAACCGCTGGTTTAGAGGGTCTCGCTCCACAGCGAAGAGCCTGCTACTTGAATAGACACAGCAGTTCAGGGTCCTTGGTTGCATGCCACAGAAAGTGACTCTCCAACGCCATGAGGAGGTCCCCTGAAGGAGCCACTGGAAGTCTAGAGGGCCATGCCCAGAAGGGGAGCCGGTCAGTTGGACCCTTTGCCAGACCGCGTTCTCCACTAACCCTCGCGTGACTTTGGCTCTCCTCCGTTCATCTTTCCCTCCACTGACTGCTGGGATTCCAGCTGATGGGCTCGCTGCCGCCTCCACTGGCCCACAGAGGGAAGGGCCAGGAGGGCAGGAGCCTTGCTGGCTTGGTCCAGGGTTGCTAACCAAGCATGGACACAGGGCCTGGCCTAGGGTACAAATGTGCAGTGCCTATTTGATCAGGGAGTGAAAGCCCCTGGTGGGGGTGGTACTGTGGTTGGAAAGGCCTGGAGGCTTCCAGGGGCAGTGAGGCGGGGCCTTTCTGAGGTGCTTCATGGAATAGTAGAGTGGAGGGTATGGTGGGGGGCAGGTGGTATGAGTATGGCTGTTTGTGGAAGCGGGGAATGCCAAGTGTTACCCGCACAAAACAAAAGCCACTGCCACCAAGGCGGTCTCAAACAGTGACCCTGTAGGCCAGGGTAGAGCTGCCCCGTCTGTGGTTTTCTGAGACTATAGATCTTTGTAGGAGTAGACACCCCTTCTTTCTCCTGGTTACTCGCTTAGCAGCAGATCATTCCTCTCAAAATGGAAAATACAGAGAGATTTATCTCTGGGTGTAAAAGTAGACGCTCCCTTATATTTTCCCCTTGAAAGTCACAAATGAAGACTAGCAATTGTCTGACACTATTGTCACATGTTGGTTTGTGTCACTTGTCTTCTCCATGAGCGATAGACTTTCCAAGCTCCGGGAATCCTGTGTACTTTCATTACCGCCCCGGCTCTTTCGACTCAGTCTTTGTTGGTAGACAGCCTGCCCACTATGTCACAGGTGGAGAGACCTGGCTCTGTAGTCAGGTGGCCATGTGGAAGCATTGGGTGAGCTGACACCCTCTCTGCTGTTGTGGACCTTTGGGTGACATCTTGTATATTGCACGGTGATGGCTGTTCTCATTCTAAAGCCACATCTCCAAGATGCAGACATTCCCTGGAGTCTCGTGACCAATCAAGTGGAATGACCGTTGGGATTCCAGGGTTGCATATTAATGACTTCTCTCTGGGGTTTGAGTCAGCACAGTGACACGCTGGTGATGTAGTGGGTTACACATTGGTAACCACAAGGTGAGAATTTTGAAATCACCAGCCACTGTGCAGGCTAAAGAGAAAGCTTTCTACTCCCAGAAACAGTTACACTCTTGAAAACCCTCAGGGGCAGGTCTTTCCTACCTGCAAGGTTGCTGTGAGGTGGCATCTAGTTGATAGCAGGGAGCTTTTTTGTTTTTTTTTTAGTCTGGTGACTCACTCCCTTTCTCTGCCCCCATCCCCATAGACTGGCATTAAATCTTGTCAGCCTTAGGTCCCTGAGGCTCTGCTTTAAGTAAGCTCCTGTGTGAAGGGTGTGTTAATAGTAATTACGATAATAATAACAATAACAGCCACAACCATGACAGTGGTTTCCATTTTAAAGTTATCTACCACATACCAGCGCCCTGCCTTTGCAACCCTGACTCAACCCTCCTTCTTCCAGCACGCCTGGAGCCAGATGCTATGCAGCCTCTTCTACAGATGGGGTAACGGGACTTCACCAGGTGTAATGTCCTGTACCAGTTTAATCCGGGTGGAGTTGAGCCGAGTTGGCGCTGCCCATTCTGTGTGCCTCTCTGGGGAACCAGTGCCGGTGGTCTTGGTGCTGCTGGTAGCTTGTGTCCAGTCGATGTCTTGACTCCCGCAAGATTCAGTCTATTGTGATCCCCATTGTGTTTTCATTGGCTGACTTTTCTGAAGACTGCTCTTCCGAGTCCCTCAGTCTGGACGTCCCGCTGAAGCCAGTCCAGCACCGCAGTGGCACACAAGCTTCTTCAGACTGGCAGGTAGGGGCCACCAAGACTCAAACCCAGGTCTCCTGCATGGACGGTAGTGGGAGAATGCTTTCTCCTTAGGATGGAGGAGATGCTCTATCTCCTGAACTAGGAGCAGAAATGCTTTAGCTTCCTAAAATGGACTTATGGCATCCCTGCTGTTGGGTATCTGACAGGAGCCAGCGTACCGGCCTAACTTCGGTGACTTTCTTCTTTGGACTGCCCTTTGTGGCATGTTAATTGGACGATTTGGGCATTGCCTTCTGTGTCATGATCGCATTCTGTGGCTGGACAGCTGTGGGGCATCTTGTGGAAGTGTGAATGTGTGTGTGAGAGAGAGGAAGCGTGTGTGTGCACATCCGTGTGCATGTGCGTGCCTTCTCAGCCTCGAGTGCAGTGGTTGTCCGTGACATCGGTTGTCCTTGTCTCAGCTGCCTCTGGCAGCTGAAGCCTGCTGACCCCCCTGAGGAGGCAAGGGACAGAAGATTAGGCAAAGAGAAGGCAGGGGACTCGCCTGTGGAAGGTGGTGAGTTTTGCACCCCCAAAAAACTACCCTCGGGTGTGTGCTGGCCCTGGGGCTTGGTCTGGAACTCAGGGGAGAGAGCGCATGAGCGGGAGGGCACTGCTTAAAGCAGAGCTAAATGTCAGAGTTGAAGCGGCCTGGATGCACATAAGATGTTCTTTGCTCCGTTTTAAGAATTTTTAAGGTCACTGGGGGGTGGGAGGGTGGGGAGGGCGACGAGGGTGCCGGCGTAGGAGGGAGTTTCTTTGCTACCAGTGTGGCCTGACCCCCAAGGCCCATCCTCCCCCACAGCTTGAGCTTTCAGTTCTGTGCTCACAAAGACTTCTGTCCAGTACCTCCCCGCCCCCAGCCCAAAGGCCACACTTGGAATGAGGAGTGTTGACCAGAGCCTTGGTTGTGGAGGAACCATTAAGAATGTTCATCCCATGTGCACGAGGAAGCCCGGGCAATCAAACACATGTTACGTGTGTGTGAAAACCAAAGGTGCCCTCCCTTGGCCAGGGCCACACTGCTGTGAGCCGGGTGTCTAGGCTCTGGGGTCTCTGCACCCAGAAAGGAGGCAACCAAGAGCCTTGCTGCTCAGACCATGTACTGCGTGTTGCCAGCACCAAATCAAATAAGGATATAACACCAGAGTGTCACGAGTGGTTGAAAATAATATTTAAAAAAATAGAATCTTGAGTCTGAATGAACCTGAGCACTTGTCTGGTTGTTGTAGAGACCTAGTCCCAGCTGCCACCTCTGACAAGTAAAGAAATCACAGGCTCTGCAGAAAGGTCACAGCCTCCCCCGCCCCCCTCCTTCCACCCCCACAAAGCATCCTTGAGAAAGTCCCCACTGAGACACCCTGGTTCTGCTGTCACTGCATCGATCCTGCTTCGGGGAGACCCTGAGTGTGGTGCAGTAGAGCCGTGCTCTGTGGGCACTCTCGGTGGCTGCATATGGGGAAGTAGTGCATCCCAGGCCTTGGTTCAAGGTGTCTCTGGGTGGACTTTGAGCCTCCAGCCTTGAGCGCAGGAACCATCTGCTGGAGACTCTGTTCAAGTTGCTTGTTCCATTCCCCGTGGAATTCCCTGTTGAAGGACCATAGGGACATTGCCAGCAACACTTACAGTGGCTAGAGCGTAGGAGGACTCTGTTGCTGTTTGGTACCGTGGAGTCGATTCCGACCCGATGTGCGTGTGACAAAACCCTGCCTGGCCCGGTGCCATCCCCAGTTATGTTTGAGCCCATTGTTGCAGCCACTGTGTCCTTCCATCTTGCCGAGGGTCTTCCTATTTTTCGCTGCCCCTCTGCTTTACAAAGCATGATGTCCTTCTCCAGGGAGAAGGTCCTTCCTGAGCACCTGTCCAAAGTACATAACTTGTCTCACTCATGAGACAGAGACTTGGAGAATCGGGAGAGCGCACTGGAGCAGACAGGTACTCGGCAAATTCCCTACAAGTTAGTTGGGGCTCTGCTTCTCTACGGTTTTCTACCTGCTGCCCCAGCAGCCTTTCTGCAGCCTGCGAGACCCCGTGGGCAGCTGGGACTGTCGCCCCTGTTTGGTGGATCCCATCTGTTGGGGAGGTTCTTCCAAGGGGGAGTGTTGCAGGTGTTGGCTGGAGAGTCTTGAGATAGATGGCTCCTATTCTTGATTTCCTGGAGGGTTTTGCTTGGGGGGGGGGGATCTTTTTAATCAGGAAGGGCTGTTGAATTTTATCAAATGCCGTTTCCCCTCGGGTGATCGGATCGTGTGCTTTTCATTAGGGCCGCTCAGCACTCTGCCATTTTCCCAGCCAGCTGCATCTACACTGTCCACCCGTTTGAGGCTTCGGTCCTTCAAGACTCTTGCTTCGCTGCCCCTCGGGCCTCATTTCCGCCTGTTTCACAGAATTGTGTGGGGACCCCAGGCTTTCAAGGTTGTTAGTGATTTCTTCTTCTAGAAAAGTCTCTTGTGCCATTTCATGACCCTCTACAAGAGGGCTTGTGCACAGCCTCTGGGCCTTTAAAACGACTGCCCTTGCTTTCCCAGCCTCTAGAGCTTTCCAGATCTTGGAGGCTATGAGGTGTCAGGCTGCATACTTCTGTGGTCCCCTCTGAGACCCTGAGTTTGGTGGTGCCTTGCCACGTCTGGCAGAGTGGGCAGACCCTCGGGAGCTGCCTTCTTGGGGGGCCCCCCAGGGATGACCAGAAGTCTCAACTCCCCTGCTGGAGCCATGGGCCCTGACCACCCCCCTCGTCCCCCTTTGCTGGGCTGGGAGAGACAAGCTCCATGATTCCTCCGGATGTGACTGCTTTGTCCCAAAATAGCACTCCGCCGCCCCACCCCCATCTAAACATTGCATTCCTGGAGCAAGCGAGCTCCCTTCTAGCTGTTTGTGAATGGGAGACAGAATGCCAGATGTTGCACAGCTGGATCCAGTCTGTGCAGCCGCTGGAGACATGGCTCTGGCGTCCCAGCAAGGACCAAGGACACATCAGCAGTGCTTGCTAAGTGCTTCGCGTAGGGAGTGTTGTTGGGAGCCATGGATTGGGGGGTAAGGGGGTTGGGTGTCTCAGATGCTTCCAGTTTTAAGGGACACCGACCCCCAAGCCCCCATCACCCTTGTCTTTTTAAACACCACATACCCAGGCTCTGGGCCCTGGAGTGACACACATTTCAAATCTCTTTTCTGTATTTAAAGATAAAACACATCGTCTCCCTCTTAAAGACAGTATTGTCTATTTAAATTGTATTAAGCCCCATGTCACAAATAGAAACCCTATGTGGACAATTCGGAGGACTTAAAAAAGCATGTGGAAAAATCCATTATCTTTTCATTCCATTTTTCCATGAACTTTTTGGTGACACCCCCCCCCATACATATTTGCATCTTGATTCCTTTTCTGTTGACTGTGAGTTATGCTTTCCCCAAGCTATTAACTTTGCTGCAGAATCACATGGTTTTTCTTCTCAGACGTCCAGTTAATAGTCCTTCTTGTGGGCTCCCTGGGTGATGTGGCTGGTTAAGTGCTTGTCTCCTACCCCGAAAGTGAGCCCTTGAGCGCACCAAGTGTCCCGGAAGATGTGTCTGGTGACATTGCTTCTAAAAGGTCAGCTCTGGGAAGCCCCCTGAGCACTGCCACTACCGTGTCATAGCTACCTGGGGAGTCAAGTTGTTCATCATTATACAGATCTACTCAGCCTGGCCTTGAGAAGTGGCAGGGAGCTCAGACCTCCTCCTAATCGTTAGAACGAAGAGGGAAGAGACAGGGTGAGAGCTCTGGGACCAGGGTGTGGGCTCGGGGTAGCCAGGAGAGATTTGTGCCCATCTCGGAAAAGTTAGTTGGGGTTGGGATGTGGCTTAGGGACCTGGGTCCTAGAGGAAACAAGAATGTGAAGGTCAATGGTGTAAGAATGTGGGTCTAGCTGGAGTCGCCCTCAAGAAGGTGCCAATCCTCGCAGAACAGTGCTGATGCTCACCAGCTCTGGAAGCTAAAACAAGGGCATTGCAAACCGGCCTAGGAGCCCTGGTGGCACAGTGGTTTAGCGCTCCACTGTTTGCAGCAGGGTCAGCAGTTCGATCCCACCAGCTTCTCTGCAGGAGAAATCTGAGGCAGTCTGCTTCTGTAAAGATTGACCACTTTGAAAGCTGTGGGAGCAGCTCTGTGCTGTCCACAGGGGTTCAGTATAAGTCATAATCGACTCCATGAAAGTGGGTTTGGTGAGTTTTGTAAACTAGGCATGAAGGACGTGGAGAGGTGTGTGTGACTAAGGCAGGCCTACAAGCTAGTCATTCTTCCTCTGTTCCGTCTTACCACTTGGATCCACTGTTGCGTTTCTGAGGGCAGACTTAGCCATCTGGGGGCGAGTTTGGTTCTTTCCTGCCAAGCCAGAAAGGATTCTCATTAAACTGTGACCTAAAAGGTGTAGTTTTGATAGTGAAAGATGCATGTCTTGGTCTGATGGTATTGGTGATAGTGAGTTTGAGTGTATTAATTGCTAAATCTTTGAAGGATTTTTTAAATAAAAAGGCTAACGTGATATGTGTGTATATGTTATATATTGATATCTATTTCCTTGAATGGTTATAAAAAGCTGTGAACAACTTCTGTAGGAGAGTGGTGATGTGTACCTGCTGGCTCGGGGTGGAGAGGAGCGAGGTGCTGTCATAAGAAAACCGGTGGCACCAGGCAGACCTCTCCGTGGTCCATGCCATGACTGGGTTAAGTGCAGACTGGGTCTGCTCTTGGGCCGCTGCACATGTGTGTACAGCAAATCCAGGAGAGAATCGCAAACGGCAATGGGCTTTTCCATCCCTGGGTGCCCGGGTAGTAGCTGCTTTTTTGGTTTTTTTTTAAGGATTTCTGACGCTATCAATTTTTTTTGCTTTTTTATTCACTTTTTCTGCATGAGCATGTGCTCATGCCGTGTGTGTGTGTGCGCGTGCATGCGCACTATGGGACATGCAGGGAGGCACACAGGTGATAGGGAACCAGCCAGACTGATACATATGGTGCCTGCAAAGACAGTGTCTGCATCATCGGTGGGTTTTGATGATTTGATGCCATAGTTAGGCTCACTGTTGGCTCCGGTAGTGTCAGAGGATTGGTGTCCCCGTAAGCTCTGAAAGAGTTTACTGCACTCGCAGCTGATCGACTGCTGATTGTCTGGGTGGAGCAGGCCAGAGCGTTAATTTGGGCTAGTTTTTAAAACATTCTTTTATCATGTGTAGCCAAATGAAAATTCTCTGTCTCCCCCCCCTCTTTTTCCCCCCAAACATAGGCCATTTCTTTCTTTCTTTTTTTTTTACTGAGAAAATCATTCCTTTATTCTGGTCTTTTGTGGCAAAATAACATCTTATACAAAGAAGCTCCCAGGTTCCCTTTGGACACAGAGAGAACACAGTGGAATGAGGACCTTGGGAGGTGGGGACAAGGATGATAGGTCAGGTCATTGAGGTGTATTAAATTCTGTGAAAAATAGATTTACAGGGAGAAAAATAAAATTCCACCACATCAATGACTGTGTGTGATCCTTGGTAGGACCAGGGTCCATCCACCGCCAGGTCCTGCCGTGACTGAGATGTTCTGGGATGTGGAATGTGAACGACAGAGCCTGGGCTCCACCCCAGGTACACAGTGCCCTCCACACCAAGATGGGCCTCCAAGCTGGCGAGGAGTCTGGACACTGAGTTTTAGGGTAGTCCCCAGGGCAAACCCACCAATGCCACAGTGACTGAGACCAACAGAGCAGGACACACAAAGGCAGGTGCCCCTGGATTTGTGGGTCAGATGTAGTCCATGGAATCCATGCCATAGATGAGTCCCACCTCAATTGGAAGCACAGGGTGGCAACTACCTAATCGCTTCCCCAAAGCATGGCCCACAGTGCCTGGGAATCAAGGAGCCCTCGTGGTTTTGTGAACTGCTGGTTGCTAACCAAAGTCAGCAGTTCAAACCCACGAGCTGCTCTGAAACAGAAAGATGAGGCTGTCTGCTCCCCTAAAGATGTAGTCTTTGAAGCCCTATAGAGAGTATTTCTACTCTGTCCTATAGGGTCACTATAAGCCAGAATGGGCACAGTGGCAGTGAGTAGTGGGGGCTTGCGAAGTGGATGGCCCTACAGTGGGTGTGTTTCCAGGAGGCCATGTGGCCCTCGCCTATGAGATGGCTTCGGACAAACACATTTGGCAAGATCCTCTCCCACAAGCCCAGAACCCCGTCCTCCTTTCTGTTCACCCTTCCACATGAAGAGGAAACCAACCAGGGTCTTCTTTGGAGAAGTGAGGAGGGCATCCCAGGCAAAGGCCCCATAGAGCAAGAGCGTCTCTGCCCAGGAGGCCTAAAGGAAAGGGGCGGGAATCAGACAAAACTAGCAAGGGGGCCTGACGTGCCAGGCTCTGGAAAGCACCACCCGGGAGCTCCTCAGACACAAGCTCTAGGGGGTGCAAGACTCCTTTAACTGTGACATCATCACGAGATAACCTGCTCTCAGCAGTCCGGCTGCTGTGATAACACAGACCCTGATTCTTATAGCTCCCTTTCATTCAGAGAAAGGGTCGCTTCCAACGGGTTCCCTGGATCAGGCACAGAAACGGGCATTTCCATCTCCCCTGGGCAACTTGAGTGGTAACCCTTCTTCTAAGATTTCCTGAGCGGCCAGACGCAGACACCAGACCTAAGGAGCAGCAAGTCAAGTCCCTGTCCTACTGGGCACAGACTATGTCTTGGCCTCTGAAAGGCTTCAGTGGGCCGGCAGCTAAAGAGGGAGCAAACACACCCTCCTCAGACCGACTCCACCTGTCTTCCTGCCTTACTAGAGCTGACTCTGTGAGAAAGAATCCCACTCAGGTCTCGTGGCAGGCTGCCCTGGGGCCCACTTCCAGGCCACATGGACAGAGGGACCGAGGGAGCCCAGGATTCAAGGGTGAGGCTCCATGAGGAGACACAGGGCAAGGAGACAGTGCTGCTGTCTCCACAGCCCAGGAGAGGCGGTGGCCATGCCGCCTCCCCTGCAGCACATGGGTAAAGGCCATTTCTTTATTACCATAATGAATGATAAAATTGAAGGAGCCCTGGTGGCGCAGAGGATTATGCCTTTGACTGGTTGCTAACCACAAGGTCAGCAGTTTAAATCCAACAGCAATTCCTTGGGAGAAAGATAGGCTTTTTATGTCCCTAAAGATTTATAGCGTGGAAAAATGCACAAGGGCAGTTCTACTCTGTCCTATAGGGTCAATAGGAGTCGGAATTGACTCACTGATTGTGAATTTGGTTTGAGTTTGACCTTAATGTACGAGTTTGCTTTGAGACCCAGCACTTCATGTAAGGTTCCTCTGGGATCCTTCCTAGTGGAAATGCCAGTGTATTTGAGAGGAAAGTTCTATTCTCTTTTCAATTCAGTTTTTCCATGAACTCTTCAACCCCCTCATCCTCCTTATAGCAGGTATCACTGTCAAGGGGTGGTGATGTGTGTTGAGTTGATTCCAACTCTCCTGGCACCCCTGGTAGGACAGAGCAGAACTGCCCCTGTGGGTTTTCCAGAGACTCACCGTGGCAGAACCAGACTACCACAGCTTTCTCCTGCAGAGAAAGCAGCTGGTGTGTTCAAACCACTGACCTGAAAGGTTGGCAGTTTGAACCTACTAGCCCTCCCAGGGGAAAGATGAAGCTGTCAGGGGCCAGCTCTACTCTGTCCTTAACAAGGCCACTGTGAGTTGGAATCTACCCGGAGGTGGTGGGAGTTAGAGCAGGAGGCAGGAGGAGAGGCGTGGCTGGCGCTTGGGGTCGTCCTCCTGTGGATGGAGGAACCCAAGGCCCCTCCGAGAAGATGTGCCCTGCCTGACATGGTTGCTAGGGAAGGGCTGGCTGCTGTTCAGTTCACACTTGGATCTCGTGCTGCTGGGTGGGGGTGGTGATGCGGACCTGGCAGGGGGAACACAGTTCTTTGCTTGAGAGCCATCTGCTCGTCTCTGGCCTGCCAATTTCCCATGGGGCGGCTCTGGGACCCGAATAGCTGGCAACCGGGTGGGGTGGGGGGGCACACATTCCTTCTGTCTTAGGTGGTGGAATTCCCGCTCCCCCTTGCGCCCCCAGTTCTAGATCCACAGGAAGTTGCAGAGACTTTGAAGATAGTTGCAGGTAGTGTAGAGAGGCCCCATGGACCCTGCTGCCATTCCTGCCAGGATCACGTCTTGTGTAACCCTGACACAGTGTCACACCGGATGCCTGGGCCTACGTCATTCAGAACCCAGCTAGAGTCACCTACCCAGCACTGCCCTTGAGTCCAGAGCTCCACCCCCTCAGCACAAAAAAAGTCTCCCTCAGGAGGACCCCTTAGAGTCATAGACACTGTGTGCTCCCAGCCACCTTTAACCCCCCCCCCCCCCGGCTGTGCCTTGTGTTTCCCACGGCTATAACCCTGTCATTTCAAGAGTGTTACATGAGTGGCGCTGGGCTGCGTGTAGCCTCTCGAGATGGGCATTTTCATTCCGCACAGGTCCCTGAGGCTCACTTACCAGTTGCTTCGTGCAGCGTGGCGCAGCAGCAGCTTCCTCTTCGGGGCTATTATGTGTAAAGGCACTGTGAGCCGTATGTGCAGACTTTCCTGGAAATGAAGGTTTTCATTTCTCAGGGATACATTTCCAGGAGTGTGCTTGCCGGGTTATAGGGGAGGGTAAGTAGAGGTATTTGTTTTTAAACGGTCAAATTGTACCATTGTCTGCTCCGCTCCAGCAACATGCAAGAGATAGACACCGCACTGTCACCAGCCTTGGGTAGTTTAACATACTTGGGTTCTTCTAATTAGCTACACACTCGAGTATAAGCCGACCCGAATATCAGCCGAGGCACCTAATTTTACCACAAAAACTGCATTAAAACAGTGCTGGAAAAGTTGGCTTCTACACAAGTATATACGGTAGGTGTGTAAGGCACCCTGGTGACAGAGTGCAAGGCCACCAGCAGTTGTGCTGCATAGGGCTTGTCTGCTCCCCAGAAAGATCCATAGTCCTGACAGAGCGCTACACCCTGTCCTACTTCGAGCATGGTGGTCTTCATTTGCATTTCTTTGATGTTGGGCGGCCTTGTATGCCATCTTCTTTGGGGAACTGTCTCTCCCTCTGCTTGTCTGCTTTTGAAGTACATTAAAAAACTGTTGGGTGTTGAGAGTTTGTTGTAAATTCGAATATAGATCATATCAGATTTGTGGCTTGCAAATATTTTTTCCCCAGTGAAAGCCAGCGCACAGCACCTGATGTCATCACGCTGCCTGTCTTTTCTGTGTGAAACCTCCTCCCTTTTACAAGGACACTGTTGATTACATATCAGTAATCCAGGATAATCTCCCCACCCCAAGATCATTAATTTAATTGCTTCGGCAACATTTTCTTCCCACTCCCCCTCCTTCCCCCCCCTCCCCACCCTGGCGCTCATATAAGGTGGCATTCACAGGGTCTAGGGATTGTTGTTAGTTTCAGGCAAGCTGATGCTTGCGGACCCCACTTGTGCTCCATTGGGTTGGCCAGCCTGTGGTCTTCAGGAGCAGGCAGGCCACTGTTATCTGTCTTCTAAGGCACCTCTGGTCAGTTGAAACCAGCAAGCAACCTTTCAGTCAGAAGTTGGCTCCTTAGTGTTTGTGGCGCCAGCCACCTTTGTCGGGAGTAGGGCCTTGGCTATCTTTGAGGGTCAGTGTGTCCCGCTACCCCCGTGCTCTGTGGGTACTTGACAAGAGAGGGCACTGGGAGTCGAGCATCCCACAATGTCTCCTTGTTGCCTGCTTGTAGTTGGTGGTGTTAGGTTCTTCTAAATCAGTGGCAATTTTCTGCCTGTTCTATAATTGCTGAGAGACGGGTGCTGAAATTGTCAGCTCTATATTTATGGTTCTATTTCTCCTTCCAGTTCTATTATCAGTACTTGATTCACATATTTCAAAGCGTTGTTTGGTACATGTACATTTCATATTTTCTCATCTTTTTATCTTTATATGATGCCTCTTTTTCTGGTATGTCTGAAGTCTATTTTATATTAATACAAGGTTTAAAAAAATGGAATGGAACTTTTCCAAGAACATTTTGAAGTCCCTTGTATAGCCACTCTTATTTTTCTTTTTATTAATATTTGCATCACATACTGTTTTGTTGTTTTATTTCTAAATAACCTGTATTACATTTGAAATGAGTTTTTTAAATCGTTTTATTATGGGCTCATACAACTCATCACAATCCATACATACATCAATTGTGTAAAGCACATTTGTACATTCATTGCCCTCATCATTCTCAAAACATTTGCTCTCCACCTAAGCCCCTGGCATCAGTTCTTCATTTTCCCCCTCCCTCTCTGCTCACCCCTCCCTCATGAACCCTTGATAATTTATAAATTATTATTTTGTCATATCTTTCCCTGTCCGACGTCTCCCATCATCCACTTTTCTGTTGTCTGTCCCCCAGGGAGGAGGTCAAATGTAGATCCTTGTAATCGGTTCCCCCTTTCTAACCCACTCTCCCTGTATCGCCCCTCACACCCCTGGTCCTAAAGGTATCATCCGCCCTGGATTCCCTGTGTTTCCAGTTCCTATCTGTACCAGTGTACATCCTCTGGTCTAGACATATTTGTAAGGTAGAATTAAGATCATGATAGTGGGGCAAGAGGAAGCATTTAGGAACTAGAGAAAAGTTGTATGTTTCATCATTGCTATATCACGCCCTGACTGACTCATCTCCTCCCCAAGACCCTTCTGTAAGGGGATGTCCAGAAAAGTGAGTTTCTTGTAAGAACATATTAGTCACCACTTATCCTTGTCTTTTAATTGGTGTGTTTATGTCATTTAAGGTCATTATCGATAAATTACTGCTTAAGTCTACCATGTTATATGTTATCTTCTGTTTGTTCTCTCAATTATCAATTATTTATTTGTGTTTTCTTTCTTCCTGTGGGTTACTTAGACGAATTCCATTTTGATTTATTTACAGTGTTTTTGAGTAAATGTTTTGCTAGCCATTTTAGAGGTTACTTTGGGGGGAGGGTGTGTGTGTGTGTGTGTCCCAATGCACGCACACACAACACAGTCTACTGATGTCATTTTACCAGTTCAAATGAAATAGTTTATCTTTATTTGTGTCCCTTTACCCTCCCCAATCTATAATGTGATTTTGTTAAATACTTCCTCGACATGATGAACTGTGTCAGACTGTTATAATTTGTGCTTCAAACATCAAATATGATTTAGAAAACTCAAGAGGAGACAGGAAGTCTGTCTACCCGGATTTTGCTCTTTGTATTGTTCTGTCTAATGTTCCAAGATTCCTCCTTTTATGATTTCCTTTTCTGCCTAGAGATCTTTTAGCTTCTCCTTTAGGGTGCTTTAGGTCTCCTGGTGACAAGCCCTCAGCTCTCCACCCTTTGAGAATGTCTCCGTTTCTCCTGTGTTCTGGGAGGACCGTCTCACCGGATCTACATTCAAGGTCGACAGGCCTTTTCTTTCAGTCCTTGAACAATACTGCTTCCTCTGACCGGCTCGGTTCTGATGAGAAAGCCCTCTCCTACCTGGCATTTTTATTTTCTCTTTGCTAAGTGCCCTGAAATAGACTTCTTGGGGTTGGTTTATCTGGTTTGAGGTCTGCTCAGCTTCTGTAGGTGTCTGGTTTGGGGTTTAGTTTGAAACTTGACAATGTTTAACCAGTTTTTTTTCAGTAACTATTTCCCCTCCTGCCCACTGTGTCCTCTTTTTTGAGACCCAGATGACATGCTGTTACATCTTTTGTGACCATTCCCCAGGTCTCTGACTTTCCCCCTTTGTTGTTCAGGCCGGACAATTGCTTGGTGCTGTCCAGTCTTCATGTCCTCTCCACCCTGCTCTCTAGTCCATCTGTTGACATGTGAAGCTTGGTGGTTGTATGCCTGCCTTCTAAACGTTCCAGTGGGTGCTACCGTGTACTTTGCTTCCTTGCTGAGACCGTCCGTCTGCCTGCTCATTTGTTCTGTCGTGCTGGCCGGTGCTCCGAGCATCTCCATGATGACTGCTCTGAGAGACTGCTCAGATGCTTGCACCATCTTTCCGTTTGGCCCAGAGTGACTATCTTTTCCCATTCAGCTTGGAGTGTTTCTTGGTATGAGGTTTTCAAATGAAAGCTAGCCTTTGGGGGTAATATTAAGACCCTGGTTCTTAACTACTCTTCCCCTGCCACCTCAATCACTCTCACCAAGGAAGTAGGTGGTGGGGGTGCACCCTGTAACGGTGCGCACTTCATGGTGATTGAGTTGAGGTTTTGTTTTTAAGCAGTTCAGATTTTGACTCTTGTCTGGGCACCCTGGTGGCTCAGTGCTGAACGTACTTGGTTTGCTAATGGAAAGGTTGGCAGCTGAACTCACCCCCCGCCCCACTCCTTGGGAGAGAGGGTTGGCAGTTTGTGTCCATAAAAATTACAGCTGCTGCCTTCCCCACCCCCCCCCAGGGATTAAGCCTCTGGTGAACCCCCTCTGACCATAGGCCAGGGATCCGAATAGACTTGTTATTAGTAAAAGAGCATTGTAAAGTTGATTAGAGCAGATGTTAAGTTAAAAGGCACCTTATCATTTGATTTCCCTTTTGTCCCATTTTAAAGTTGTTTCAGTTCTTTTTTTTTATTTAAATGAATTGTTACCTTTTATTATTTTACAATATAGTTCAAAAAATCCCTTTACAGTTGCCTTAACTGCTCTATAAGACCTGGAATAAAAGAATACTTGGAATTAGAACACACAAACATCAAGCTGGATTATCTACTAGTATTGAACCATTACTACCAAAGGGATGCTGTTGTTAAATAAGCAGATGTGTAGCAATGCAAAATAAAATACACACTTGTTAGAACAGTAAACTTTGTTTCCATGGCTATAGAAAAGAGGTGATTTTGTTTCTTTTCAACAGAGCTGGTTCTAGATTTCAGTTCTTAATGATTAAAACACTACCTTCGAGTCAATCCCAACTCGTATCAGTTACATAGGACAGGATAGAACTGTCCTGGTGGGGTTCCAAGACTCTTTGTGGGAAGAGAAAGCCTCATCTCTCTCCCAAGGAGCGGCTGGCTGCCTTTGAACTGCTAACCTTGTGGTGAGCAGTGCATCACGGATGCACGGCCTCAGGATGGCTTGGAGGCATGTGTTTTCAGCTCCGTACTTCCCCTGGCACCTCAGAAGGTCGCCGTCCACCTGGCCTGCTGTGGCTCAGGAGTGACTTCAGAGGGCCCAGGAGTTCCTGGACACGGTGGTGGTGCTGGTTTCAGACACACAGAGCAGGAGCCCTGGTGGTGCAGTGGTTATACATTGGGCTGCTAACCTCAAGGTCAGCCGTTCAAGACCCCCAGCCACTGCTCAGGAGAAAGACGACCCTTTCTGCACCCAGAAAGAGTGAGTCGTGGAAACCCACAGGGCAGTTCTTAGAGTAGACTCGGGGCTGTGAGTTTGGTTTTAGAGAACCTGAAGGACCCACAGCTTCCCTCTCATCTGATCTAAGGATTGATAAGGTGTCCCACCCCCAGAGGAGAAAGTTACCACGTCATCTGCAGTGTATTTGGGCTTTGGGCCAAGCTAGCATTTTCTCTGGGAGGCCGTGTTTGCCTTCACTGCGAGCAAGGCGCTCTGCTTGTCCACCTCCCAACACACACACACAGAAGCAAGACTGTCTTATCTTGGTTCTTCATCAGCTTTGGACAAAAGGGTAAAGTCCTCTTCGTAAATAAGACACAGGCCAAGTTTGAAACACGACCCACTCTCCTAAACAAACTGGAGCTATTTGGGATGCGAAGAAAACGGGATACGACGCGGTTCCCTGCCCTCCCCCTCCCTGCCCCACCTCCCATGGTAATTAGATCTGCAACTTTTCGAGTATTTTGAAAGAATAATGATAGGATTTTAGAAAACCACTTCCCTTTAGCGGTGGCCCACGGAGCCCACCGGTCAACCGAGAAAGTCCCAGAGGACTGGGTATTTACCACCCGCCCCTCATGGCTATCCCTTGAGCTCGAATGAGACAGGAGCTGGAGTCCCACACTCAGAAAGGGATATGCACTGGGGGAGTGCAGCGGAACAGCAAGGAAATGGAGTGGCAAGGTCCCCAAAGAATGCTGAAAGTGGACTTTGGGGCCAGGGCGTGGTGCCCCAACAGACTGGACTGGAAAACGCTCCTAAAGCCCAGCAAACAATCCCCTGAACTAACTGCAAGCTTTTCTCTTGTGAACTGTTTTGTTCTGTTGTCAGTGGTTTGTTTTTGTTGTCTGGTTGTATACTGTTGCTTTGTTTTCCTCTGTCTTGTTTTCGTGCATGTTAGTGACTCCACAGGTCTGTCTGAATAGGACAGGCTGGATGAACTATCTGGAGGAAAAACAACGGGACCGACAGTTCCGGGGGGACTTGGGGTGGGGGGGTAGGGGAGGTAAGGAAGTGGTGTTAACAAACCCAGGGACAAGGGAAAAACATGGGACCCCAAATGGTAGAGAAGGGGGAGTGGCAGGCATGGTGGGAAATGATCAAGGGTAAGGTTGCTTAGAGAAGAGGTATACTCTAGCCCAGGTGGCGAAGAAGCATGGTAGTAGGGCAGGAGGAAAGTCAAGGGAGATGGAGGAAAGAGCTAGGAGTCAAAGGGCATTCATGGAGGTCTAGACAGACATGTACATGCAAATATATATAGGAGGATGGGGAAATAGATCTATGTGTCTATATTTATAGGTCAAGTATTAAGGTGGCGGAAGGACCTTGGGCCTCTACTCAAACACTCCCTCAATGCATGAATACCTTCTTTTATTAAATTGGAACTCTATGACGCTCACTCTCCCGACACAACGGCTGGAGCCAAAGTGGGTGAACAAGTAAATGTGGTGAAGAAAGCTGATGGTGCCCGGCTATCAAAAGAGATAGTGACTGGGGTCTTAAAGGCTTGAAGATAAACAAGCGGCCATCTAGCTCAGAAGCAACAAAGTCCACATGGAAGAACACGCCAGCCTGTGTGATCGAGTGGTCCCAAAGGGATCAGTTACCAGGCATCAAAGAACAAAAAATCATCATATCATTGACTGCACACCTCCATGATAGGATCGCTGAAGACAAATGGGTGCATAAGCAAATGTGGTGAAGAAAGCTGATGGTGCCCGGCTATCAAAAGAGATAGTGTCTGGGGTCTTAAAGGCTTGAAGGTGAACAAGCGGCCATCTAGCTCAGAAGCAAAAAAGCCCACATGGAAGAAGCACACCGGCCAGTGCGATCACGAGGTCCCAAGGGACCAGGTATAAGGCATCATGCAAAAAAAAAACAACAACGATATAAGTGTGTGTATGTATGTGTATATATGTGTATATGTATATATATACCATATTAAATGAAGGGGGAAGTGCGGAGTGGAGACCCAAGGCCCAAGTGTCGGCCAATGGAGATCCCCTCATAGAGGCGTTTAGGAGAGGAGATGGGTTAATTAGGGTGCGAGGTAGTACCGATGAAGAACACAGCTTTCCCCCAGATCCTGGATGCTTCCTCCCCACAACTACCATGATCCGAATTCTACCTTGCAGGGCTGGATAGGACAGAGGCTGTACACTGGTACATATGAGGGCTGGAGGTACAGGGCTGGAGGTACAGGGTGGATGATACCTTCAGGACCAAGGGTGTGAGGGAAGATGCTGGGAGAGTGGAGGGTGGGTGGCTTGGAAAGGGAGAACTGATTACAAGGATCCACATGTGACCTCTTCCCTGGGAGAGGGACAGCAGAGAAGGGGGGAAGGGAGACTCCGGATAGGGCAAGATATGACAAAATAACGAGGTATAAATTACCAAGGGCACATGAGGGAGGGGGGAAAGGGGAGGGAGGGGAAAAAAAAAGAGGACCTGAGGGGCTTAAGTGGAGAGCAAATGCCTTGAGAATGATTGGGGCAGGGAATGTATGGATGTGCTTTATACAATTGATGTATGTATATGTATGGATGGTGATAAGAGTTGTATGAGTCCCTAATAAAATGTAAAAAAAGAAAAGAGGAGAAAAAAATGATTAGGGCAAAGACTGTACAGATGTGCTTTATACAATTGATGTATGTATATGTATGAACTGTGATAAGAATTGTATGAGCCCCTAATAAATTGTTAAAAAAACAAAACAAAACAAAAAAACAACAGAAAGGGATATGGAGGGCTTCCCTGAATCTGGTGGTGGTGGGGAGGAGATAATGGGAGATTTCCCCGCCCCCCTCCCTCATCCCCCACTTGCTGGGGGGCGGTAGGGGCGGAGGGAGTCCAGGCCACTGAAGCTAAAACAGGCCAAGAACAAAACTAGAAGCGCACAACCAAGATGAAAATGGAAGCCGAGCAAAAGTAGAACCAGCCACGGCAACCTGGCTTAGGTACACTGAGGATGATACAGGGAAAAGTCAGAATTAAACCCAAACCCAAACTCACTGCCATAGGGTCAATGAGTTTCCCAGACTGGAGTAGAAAGCCCATTCTTTCTCCTGAAGGGCAGCTAGTGGTTTTGAACTGCTGACCTTGCAATTAGCCGCCCAATGTGCAACCACTAAGCCACCGGGCTCCTTTTCAAGGGAGAATAAGAGTTCCCCAGAGCCTCCCTCCTCAAGGAGGGATGACAAGTAATGGAAGGTCAGTGCCGAACTCACACAGCTCAAGGGGAACAAAAACAACAAGTGAAGCCCAAGGAGAGAACACACTTCCCTCCCCACATGGTCAAGGGCCCAGAAGGGAGGGGGGAGAACCAAGATCAGCGGCTGAGGGTTTCCAACTAGAGGAACATTGGAGAGCTGAGGGAGTCCCACCACAGCTGAGAGCAAACCCAGCTTAATCTGCCCACCCCCCAAACCCACCCCATCGAAGCAACTCCAAGTCATCCTGAGGCCGAGAACTGCCCCACAGTGTTTCCTAGGCTGCAATCATCCCCAAAGGGGCCCTGGTGGCACCGTGGATTCCATGATGCACTGCTCACCACAAGGTTAGCAGTTCAAAAGCAGCCAGCCGCTCCTTTGGAGAAAGATGAGGCAAACTTCCCACAAACTCTTCCCACAAAGAGTTACAGTCTCAGAACCCCACCAGGCTTGCTCCCCAGGGCTCTTGTGGGCTGACTTTTCAGATGGACATCGCCTGGACCTTATCCTCCTACTCCTCGGCATGGGCTCAGACCTCTCTCTTGGCATGCTCCCTCTTTGCACCCCTCGGGGTCTCCATCTCGACCCCAGTTGCTCCTTTGCAAAGACTCAGCAAGGGTAGGCTCCTGGGCCCTGGAGCCAGGTAGGTGGGACATCTGCCCCGAGTTCCTTGGTGACTCAGAGAATACTTTGGAGCACCTGCTGGTATGCTAGTTGCAGTTTGTTTGTTTGTTTTTTTCACTGCCATCAAGTTGATTCTAACTCACGGTGACCCTGTAGGACAGAGTAAGGCTGCCTCTGTGGGTTTCTGAGACTGTAGCTCTTCATGAGAGTCAAAAGCCTCATCTTTCTCTCAAGGAGAGGCTGGTGGTTTTGAACCGTTGACCTTGCAACATGGATCAGTCCAATAACATGTAACCACCACACCACCAGGGCTGCCTTTACAGGCGTGTAGTGGTGTAGTAATGGTGCATAACTGGGCCTTGCCATTGTCCCTGGGAAAACAAGGAGTCCAGCCTCACAGCTGGAACTGAAACCGGCAGAGCAGCTCCAGAGTCCAGGCCCTCAGTCCTGCCCTTACCGCTTCTGGGACACTTCTGATGACAAGTGCTACTTTAAAAATACCAGTGGGGATTTAAAAAAAATTATTATTCTGTTTTCTTTTCTCTTTAAAAAAATATATTTTGGTTTTGGGGAAAGTTGATAAAAAGCAAAAGTAATTTTTCATTCACTGCTTTCTGTAGGTTCTGTTTCACAACATTGTTTGCAGCCGCTGTCATCTTCCCACTCCCTCCTTGGGAATCTCATTTCTCTTCCTCCTCCTGTCCTGCCCCTGCCTGCCTCCCGAGCCTTCTCCCTGGGCTCAGGCTGCCCTTTGGGGCTCTTTGGGTTGGTGGTTCTGAGTGCGTCCCACTCTGGTGGTGGTGACGACTGCATATGCCTGCCTGTCTTGGGCTGCCAGGCAGCCTTCCCAGCAATGGCTTCACTTCCAGGTCCAAAGGCTGTCCAGTGGCCACAGTCTCTCTCAGACCAGAAAGTCTGGCCTTTCCCATGTTTTTTCCCGTGTGTTCTGCCTTTTCCTCCCACTCTGCCCAGGACTCGCTGTGCTCCCAGGATCAGAGCGGTGGGTGGTGGTAGCTGGGTGCCATCTAGTTCTGGAAGCAGTGATGTCCTTTGGGACATGGTTGTGCAAGGAGATGGGGCTCCCTTCACCAGGCCGATCGGGGAGGGTCAGAGCTGAGCTGAGGGCTGATCGGTGGGAATTGGGAACGGACAGTCAGTAGCTGGAGGCGGGCGAGATGGGGGCTGAGTGCATGCCAAAGACCAGGTGGGGGGCGGCCAGATCCAGGAGGGGGTGGGGCCATGGGGAGGCCCTTGGACTTGATTGGGAATGCAGTGGGAGACATGTGGGTTCCAAGAGGGGAAGAGGGAGGGTTGATGTTTGAGCGAGTACTGCCAGAGCTAGCTGGAGAGGAAGTTGAGAAGACGTCTCAGGCTGTTTATTTGTCCGTTTTATAATCAAAGTCCAGCTGAAGACAGAGCTGAGGATGTTGGTTCTCCAGCTTGGCATCCAAGACGCAGACACCGTCCCCTCGGCTGTGGTTGCTGAGTGGACGTAGTTGAGTGAGACGACGCTCCTCATCCTTCCTTAGGGAGAGCTCCCTGGTTAAAGGGTTCTACCCAATCATGTGTCCAAGCCCACCAGGAGGGCACGCATGGCAGACAGACTGATGGGCTCTTGGGGACACCAGCAACATGCTTGCAGACTTGCATGTGGGCCTCTCCACCCTAATTACAGTGTCCAGTGCTCCAAAGAGGAGCCCTGGCGGTGCAGTGGTTACTTGCTGGGCAACTAGCCATAAGGTCAGCGATTCGAAACCACCAACTACTCCTCGGGAGAGAGATGGGGCTTTTTGTTCCTGCAGAACTTCAGCCTGGGAAACTCTCCAGGGCAGTTCTAACTCTGTCCTTGAGAGAGGGCCGCTGTGAGTTGGCTTGACTGGAGGGCGGTGAGTTTGAAGACTCCAAGGAGCCTGCACCTTGGAGAGCTCACAAGGTCGCAAAGCCATTTCCACCAGGTCGCTCTGGCAAGTGTCGCCTCCTTCCTGCCCCAGGTCGAACTAGGCTCCGTCAATTCGAAAGGGCTGCTTTTCCAGAAGTTGGTTGCCTTGCCTTCCTCCCAGGCACTCCTGCGTGAACTCACACCCAGATCCCTCAGTGAGCTTGTTACCATTTGCACTAGGCGGGCACTGCAGATGGGCAGTGGAAACATTTTTGTCTTTCCCAGAAGGCGAGAATTGTTGTAAACAATGTCAGTGAAAGAATGAAATGGAACCTTAAATTGTAGGCGGCACCTTTCGCGTTGAAGACATCCTTTGAAACAGGACAAGGCACCTTTCTGGCCTTTGGCTTGACCTCCCGGATGCTTGTGGGAAGTTGGGGTTGGTTCGGAGGCCTGACGGGAGCCTCCGTGGAATCCTTTTGGGACTTACTTGGTAGCTTAGATGTCCTTAGCCTGCTGTGTTTGCGCTTAGGAAATTAACAGGCTTTCCTTTTTAGAGAAATTTGACATTTGCAGAAAAATTGTGCAGGAAGTACAGAGAGCTCCGTGTACTCATCTCCCACTGGTGTACGCTGTGGAGGCCACGTGGCCTGACTGCGGACTGGGGCTCTGAACCGCTGTGCCGCTTCTGGACTTACTGTACGTCCCTCTTGCGTGGGGCTGGTGATGGCCCTTTCAGGGTGGTTCTCCCATGGAAGTGTTCAGCAGGACATATAGGAAGCTTGTTAAAATGCAGGTTCTAGGCCTCACACCCAGAGGTTCTGATGTAGTAGGCCTGGGGTACCCAAACTCACTGCCACCGGGTAGATTCCAAGTCACAGTGACCCCGGCAGGACAGAGTAGAACTTCGCCCTAGGGTTTCCGAGCCTGTAAATCACAACAGCAGCAGCCTCCTCATCGTTCTCCGGTGGAGCGGCTGGTGGCTTCCAGCCCATGGCCTCCCGGTTAGTCTTTCCTGACCTTCCCCACTGCTTAACCCACTGCACCACCAGGCACAGGAAGGGGGTCTCTCACTGCCATCAAGTTGATGCTGACCAGAACGACCCCGTAGGACAGAGCTGAACGAACCACCCTTGTGAGTGTAGCGTCTGTTGACTTTCTTCAGGAGTGACTGGTGATCAAGAACCACTGACCTTGAGGACTGCAGTCCATGGGTTGTAGACCTGGTGGAGGTGGCCCGCACGCCGGGTTGTAAGACCCAGAGAAATGCCAAGTTACTGGTAGACAGCCCGATGCTCCTCATTCCTCTCCGATATGGCCACCTGGTCTCAGACTTGATGTGGCTGGTGTGGGGGCAGCTGTCCCACATGTGGCTAAAAGGCTGATTTGAGGGGTGGAAAGGCAAAGTTACCTTAAAAAAAAACACCTACAAAGACACTTCTCACTGGTAGCTTACTGCTAACTGTACCTCCACCTCTGTATTGTGCCCAATTCTGATGCCTTCCCAGCAGGAAGACTACCTCTATAATGCCACCATGCATATCTGCCTGATCATGGAACATACCTGGCCAAGCTAGTTGTTAGTCTGTCTGAACACTACTTTCTCACCTCAGTACAAATCCTGGTGGGGCGGTGACTTAGGCGCTGACTGCCAGAGCAGAGTCAGCAGTTCAGAGCCACCTGCTGCTCCGGGGGAGAAAGGTAAGGCTGTTGGCTCCCATGAGCAGTACAGCTGTGGACGCCCTAGGGAGCACTTCTGTTCTGTCCTGGGGGGGTGCTGTGACTCAACCAACTCGATGGCAGCGATTTGGCTTTTGGGTTGGGAAGTCAGGTGGTCCCTGTGGTGAGACCCAGAGCCCGGCTACTGTTCTGAGTATTTCCATGTTTATCATTTCTTGAGGCGTCCCGGGGATGCAGTGGGTTAAGTACGGGGCTGCTGGCTGAGTTGTTGATGGTTGAAACCCACCAGCTGCTTGACTAGAGGAAGATGAAGCAGTGCGCGTCAGTAAAGAGGGCCAACCTTGGGGGTGGTGGGAACAGTTCTTCATGGAGTGGTTCTCTGCCCTGTGGAATCCCTGCCTCCTTGCCATGGAGGCAGTGTGTGTAATCATGTCATGGTAACAGTGTAGATGACCAGGATTTGCAGTGCTACGAGAAGATAGATGTGCTCTTCTGGGGGTAAAAACACAGCCAGGTGTGGTAGAGGAACTGCTCAGTGAATTGATCAGGACCCAGGGCCCACACCCATGCTTGCCAGTCAGTGTTCTCAGCACCCTATAGAATTGCCCAGTCCCTCACAAATGGTTTTAAAAAGACACAGTATACCAGAACCAAAAGTTAATTCAATGTCAACAAGTCAATTACGACTCAGAGCCTTCCTATACAACAGCCCTTTTTGGCTTTCTGTTCCGCGCTTCCGTGTTCCCGTGCCGTCTGACTTGCATTGTTTCTGGTGAATTTCAACTATCATTCCGATCTTTGTACCCCTGTACATATCTTTCTTTGTTCTCGGTCTACTTTTAAGATTTTCTCTCTCTCTCCTTGATATGTGTGCATAAAAGAATTATATATATGTATAGAGATATAATAATTTTATTGGGGGCACATAACTCATAATAATCCATCCATCCATCCATTGTGTTAAGTACATTTGTTGCCATCATCATCCTCGAAACATTTGCTTTCTACTTGAGCCCTTGGTATCACCTCCTCATTTTACCCCTCCCCCCACCCTCATGAACCCTTGATAATTTATAAATTGTTATTATTTTTTTCATGTCTTACACTGACCAATGTCTCCTTCGCCCACTTTTCTGTTGTCTGTCCCGCAGGGAGGGGTTTCTATGGAGATCATTGTGCTTGGTTTCCCCTTTGTCCCCTGACCTTTCCCTTTATCCTCCTGGTATTACTACTCTCATTGGACCTTAGGGCTTTATCTGTCCTGGATTCCCCGTGTTTCCAGCTCTTAACTGTACCAGTGTACATGATCTGTTCTAGCTGGATTTATAAGGCAGATTTGGAATCATGATAGTGGGGTGGGAGAGAAAGCATTAAAGAACTAGAGGAAAGTTGTATGTTTCAACAGTGCTATACTGCACCCTGACTGGCTCATCTCCTCCCCAAAACCCTTCTGTAAGGGAAAGTCCAGTTGCCTAAAGATGGGCTTTGGGTCTCCACTCCACACTCCCCCTCATTCACAGTAAGATTTTTTAGAAACAGTTTATTGGGGGCTCATACAACTCTTATTACAATCCATCCATCCATTGTGTCAAGCACATTTGTACATTTGTTGCCATCACCATTCTCAAAACATCTGCTTTCTCCTTGAGCCCTTGGGATCAGCTCCTCGTTACTTCTCATCTTTAGAAGTTCACTTTGGACCTCTAAAAACAGCTTTCTTGTCTCCACTTAGCATGTTCCTTCTTTTAACCTATTTTTTTAGCTAGTTCATTGTCGTTTTCCATGAATTGTATTAGCTGTGTAATGCCTGAGTCCATTTTGGTTGCATTTTCTAATTGGAGATTATATTTTCCTGCCTCTTCGAAATGTCTGTTAATTTTTTGTTGGGTTCTAGACGTTACAGCTGTCACTTTATTGTGTTCTAGATATTTGTATCCTTATGATTGTTTTTAGTTGTGTCCTGGGATAAGGTTAACTTACTTGAAACAACACCCCCCCACACCCAGCATTTAAGTTTTAATAGGTGAAACCAAAACTGGCTAAGTTTGACTCTCCCTTGAGGCAAAACCCTCCCAAGTGCCCTGCTCTGTGATGCCCTCAGAACTCTGAGGGTCTCCACTTCGGTTGGCGGGCACAGAAACTGTTCGTAGTTCATGTATTCTCTGAGTATTGTCTCTTGGATCCTCTTTGTGTGGGTTTTGAGGTTTTTCCCCCTCCTCCTCCTCCCTTAACTGGGTAGTTTCCTTACACCCTTGGGCTGATCAGTGTTCATAGGAGGTTTGAAGTAGATCCTTCTCAGAGCTCAAGAACTCTTAACTGCTACACGCTGCCCTCTGGTCCTCTGCCCTGCAAGCTGTGGCTGACAGAGCCTCTTCACACGCCCAGCTTGGTCTCTTCAAGAGCTCCAGGAAGTTCAGGTTCTGCGTAGGTACCCGCGACTGATCTGCAGCCTGGAAAAGCAAGGAGCAATTGTAGGATGCGGTCAGTTTGTTCTCCCTCTCTCCAGACCACTGTCCTGTGTTCCATTGTCAACACTAAACTCCTAGACTTCTTGGGAGAGGAAAATCCACCATGGGACTTTTGTGTCCGTGCAAGTGACAGTAAATGAATCCAGACTGTGTATTGTCCTCTGTGAGAGAGGAGGGTCTTGCTATCGCGGTCCCTTTGCTGAAAGTGCCTATTACGTCCTGTCTCTAGCGCGACACTCACATGGGTGAGACTGGCTGTGTATCAGCGGATCCGCAACTGCAGTTGTTTTCAAGGCGGAGAGTGCCGACAGGGCTTCACTCCGGCTGCCATAACCGCCAAACAGTGGCGTTCACTGCCGAGGCTGGGTGTGGGGAGAAAAAGTAGGCCGGTGAGATCCTGACGTGACAAGTTATTGAGAGATTGATCCAGAACGATTTCATTGCTGGCTTTTATTCCTTTGATTTATTCTTTTTTTTTTAGGTGTCCAAAGAGCATTCTGTTATTTCATAATGATACTTGTGCCCAATACTCTAAAGTATATTACTACCAGAAACACTACTGATTGCTTAATACTAGAGACTGGATTTTATTTGTTGTTTTTACTTTTTAATCATGAAACATTTCAAGCCCTCCATAAAGTTGATTTTGAATATATGTCTAGGAGAAAGAAGGGGCTTTCCACTCTCGTAAAGAGCTCGCCTAAGAAACCCACAGGGGCCCTTCTACCCTGTCCTATGGGGTCACCAGGACCCAAAATCAACTCGATGTCTAGTTCTCTCTCTCTCTCTCTCTCTCTCTCTCTATATATATATATATATATATATATATATATATATATATATATATGTATGTATGTATATGTATATAGATAGATCTATATTATATGTTTTCACCATGGACTACTAAACAGACAAACTGATCGGTCTTCAAAGAAGTAGAGCATCCGGAGAGCTCCCCAGAGGCGAGGATGGTGACGCTCCATCTCACGGACTTTGGGCATGCTTCCGGGAGAGAACAGTCCCTGGCGAAGGACACTGTGCTTGGTCAAGTGGAGGAAGGCCCTCCAGGAGATGGGCTGACACAGAGACTGCATCAGTAGGCTCCAAGCTAAGGACAGTTGTGAGATGTGCACTGCCAGGCAGTGTTCCGTTCTGCTGCCCTGGGAGGCCGGCTGTGCTTGGCAGTACCCAACAGCAGTGTCTGCCACGGAGATGTCAGGGGGGTTCTCATTTTGCTTTTCAAGTTTTGGCTTACGTGTTTCAAAGTAAAGGACAGACACACTGACCTCACCCCCCACTGCTGCGGTGTGTGCATGTCTAGCAAACAGGGATGACTTCTGCACGCCACAGTATAATTACCCTCCCTGACAAAATGCCTTTCTTTTTAGACATGCACATTCCAGTTGAACTTCTGGGTAAAGTCAGCACTGTGTGTAGCTCCTTAGGGTCTTATGGACCAGGAGAAGTAGGCGTGGCTAAAGGAGAGAGTCACCGAAATCCACAGTTCGGCTTATAACTAGAAGCTGCTTTGAGATTCTCTGACTCTGCCCTTCACGCTACACTGTCAACCAACCTGCTCATCCCAGCATGAGGAGGGAGACCGGGACCGACTTTTCTTTTTTTTTTTAAGCAAAAGGGGATTCGTGAAAGGTGAGGCTGTTGCCTCCTGGGAAGACTCACAGCGTTGGAAACCCGACGCAGCCACTTTGAGGCAAAATGGGTTTGGGGCTGTAAAATGTCTACAGTGCGCAATCAGTGTCGCCCTCCGCCTCGTGTGATGCTCCCTCTCGGTCACGGTGGCCCTGGAAGTGTCTCCTCCCACCCCACGCTTTCAGCCTGTCTGTGTCTTCCTTCGGATCTGCAGGGAGTCACTTGCAGACACATTTAGCTGGGCCATGGCCTTGTGTTTGCACTGCTTTTTAAAAATTCAGACTTTGAAATGGAAAGTTGAAATGTTTGCACTTAAAGTCATTACTGGTAAGGAAGGACTTCAGGCATTTGCTGTGTGTTTCTATATAGAAAAGTGACTCACTGCCATCTGGTCAATCCTGCCTCATAACGATCCTGTAAGATAGAGAGACCTGTTCCTTAGGGTTTCCAAGACTGACAGTCTTTATGGGAGCAGACAGCTTCATCTTTCTGGTGGGTTTGAGCTGCCGGCTATTGGGCTAGTCAGCCCACTGTTTAATCCATGCTATGTAATCTTTTGTTCAATTCCTCCACGACTGCCATCTTTTGAGTTTAATTGGTTTGGGGGCAAAGGGGAAGTCCCCCTGTTTTTGTTTCTAGTAATAGCCTTGGGTGGACATGCGGAAGAGATGTTAGGCAGCCTGCCAATGAGCCCTCCCTGCTTTGGCTTCTGCCCGGTTACCTCCCAGCCTCCAGTTATCAGGTGCAGCTGGTGCCTAAGCCCTGTCAGCTAACTAGAGCGTCTTTATCATTGAGCCCACTGCTGGTTTCCAAGATGCAATTACTTTCTCTCCTTGCCCCCCCCCCCACCCCGCACCATTCTTACCATTTTTTTTAAGAAGTTGCCCTCTTGTAGCTTTGGTGAGGTTTCTGACCGTTTAGTGGTGGCCCCTTCCTTGGCATTCCTCTGCCTAGGGGAAAAGTTGACTATCTTTTCATAAGTCCATTCATAATACTTTTATTTTGATCTGTGCTTGTTCAAGTCTCTTGCCCATTTTAAAAATTCTTCTTCCTCTTTGCTCTGTAGCCGGGACGCATTCCAGGAACAGCCTCTGATCTTTCACAACCTGGTATGCCAAGTTCAGTGAATGAAAGCTCTGGATTTTAACATCACTCAATGTGCTAATATCTTCCTTTGTAATTTATGGATTTTTCTCATTTTAAGAAATCCTGTCTACCCCTCACAGAAGGGTCACAAGGAAGGGATAAGCCAGCCAGTGCACGGTATAGCATCAACAAAACACACAACATTCCTCTAGTTCTTTAATGCTTCCTTCTCCCCCCACATCATGACCCCAGCCTTACCTTACACATCTGGCTAGACCAGAGCATGCATATACATTGGTACAGATAAGAACTCTCATTACATGGAATCCAGGACAGATAGACCCCTTAGGAACAGTAATGGGAGTTGCGACACCAGGAGGGTGGAGGGAGAAGGGGGAACTGATTGATTGCAATGATCAATGTATAACACTCCCCTCCCCCGCCCCAGCCAGGATGAACAATAGAAACATGGGTGAGGAGAGACACTGGATGGTATCAGATATTAAAATAATAATTTATAATTTATCAAGTGTTCACAAGGATGGGATGGTGAGGGGCGGGAGGGAAAAAAGAGGAGCTGATACCAAGGACGCAAGTAGAAAGAAAATGCCTTGAGAATGATGATGGCAACATATGCACAAATGCGACAGATACAGTTGATGTACGGATGGCTACAAGAACTGTAAGAGCCCCCAATAAAATTTAAAAAGAAAAAAAATCCTGTCCACCCTGAAGTCATTAAAAAAATGTTTTTATAAATTTGTATTTTCATCTAAAATTGTGTGCTGTTTTCTTTGGCATTTCAGCCTCTGAGTTACCTGTAGTGGAGTGAAAACAGGTGCGACGAGGAGGCTCAGTGGCACCGTGGGGACAAGTTGGGCTGCTTCCCCCCAAGGTCTCCAGTTTGAAGCCACCAGCTACTGGGGGCGGGGGATGGGGGTTGTGGTGACGAGAGCAGAAGACGGGGCTCTATGCTCCTGTGGAGACTCCAGTTTCAGAGACCCACAGGAGCCGTTGTTGTGCTCTGTCCTGTAGGGTCTCCGTGCACCGGAGTCCACGGTGGCCCTGAGTTTGGTTGGCGTTTGAGGTATGGTGCTAGGAAGAGTCCCTTTGGTTGATTTCTCTAGACCACGGAGTCAGCACCCTTGATTTATTGAAGGTTGAGCTCAAGGCCAGCTGTGCCACAAATTACGTGTCTATCCTAGGGGTTAGGGGCAGTGTCTGGAAGGGAGGTTTCTGAGCCTTGTCTTCTGTCTCATCGGTCAGTCTGTCTGACCCTCCGTCATTAGCACGTCCCCTTGGTTTGTTTGTAGAAGCTCTGAAGGTTCTCTTGGCATTGACCCCTGTTTTCAACCTTTTCCTTCTTTAAACAGATTCATGAAATGGAAATTGTAAACGTACTGTGGTGTGGACGATCAAAGCCAAATGCCTTTTCTTCGACAAGCTTAGTGAAATAAGCCACCTCCAATACGATTGACCTGGGTCCTTGCTGGGCAAGGGCTGGGAGGGGCCCCTGGAAGGATGAGCACCACCCCCTCACAGCGTCGCCATCTTTACTTCTGGTCCTTATTGGCGTCGGCTGCGTCGGCGTCCCGCGGGCAAGGCCTCTGCGGTGGTGGTGCACGTTGTCAGCGGCTGGCCATCTGTGGTTCTGTGCCTGCTGAAGGTTGCATGGGACCAGCCGTCTTGTGTGGTCTCTGCCACAGCCAATCTTCCCTGAGTATCATCTCCAAGGCCCGTGCTGGGCCGTCCTTACGGGGCAGTCGCCGTCCCAGCTCAGCCGGACAGTCCCACACTGTGCTCCAGACAAGCAGTGGCTGTCGGGTGGTTTCATGTGATGTTTCCCCCTCTTCCTCTCAGTGCCGGAAGACCTGTCATTAGAGGAGAGAGAAGAACTGATAGACATCCGTCGAAGGAAAAAGGAACTCATCGATGACATTGAGGTAAACGCAAGTCTCTTTGCTTTGGCCTTGAGGTTCAAAAAAAGACCAATAAAAGGCCCTGGGGGAGATTGGGGTGTCCAGGGTGTGTCTGGAAGAGTCACCTGGAGAAATGGTGAGAGAGGCATCCAGGTTGGTAGACTCAGGCCACCGTGCTGGGCAAGTCGGCTGGGGCACATGTCGGAGGTGAAGGAGCAGGAGATGGCCTGATGGAGGAGGAGGCCCTCTCCTGAGACACTAGGCAGCAGCCGCAGGCTCGACACGGGCTCCTGGCCATGTGTGGGCCTCCAGGCCTGCCTTGTCTCAGGGCCCCTCCTGCCCAGCGCCCAGCGCCCAGCACCCAGCACCCAGCACCCAGCGCTGGGCCAGTGACGTTCCAGATGCTTTTTGTTTATTGGCTTTTTGCAATTGAGTGGTTTGATCATATTACAGAGAGTACGGTACAACCGTCACCACAATCCATTTTAGGAGCTTTCTTCTTTGTCTCTTTCTCGTGTTTATTATTATTAGCTCCTCGTTGGCCTCCAGCCTCTCCCCTTCCCTAACTTTCTCACTCGCTGTCGTCAGGTCATCGCGACCCTGTAGGACCAGGTAACAAAGCTGTTCACATCCCGGTCCATGCTCGGAGTGGCGTCACTGGAGGCTTAATCCAAGGGGGCGCCCCGCAAATGGATTCTGGGCTTCCACTGCCATCCAGTCTCCTGCAAACCAGGTGTTGGCAGATATGTTTTGAATGAGGGACTAAAGCACAGGTTGCGCTCCAGTGGTGCTCGCAGTGCCCTGCTAGCTATTCGGAGAACAAGGATAAGGGGCACAAAGATGGCAGATACAGGCAGACCTGTGCTTTCCTCTGCAGGGGGCCAGCCCTGCAGCCTGCTCCCGTCTGCCACTGCCCCGGCTCCAAATTTCACACCCCCTTGTAGAAAGAGGAGTCAGTCAGAAATGAGCCCTCCCCTGAGGAACGCCCCGTCACTGTCACGCCAAGATAAACGTGGCTTCCCAGACCACTATCCGGGAGCCCAGCCCAGCCCAGACAATCGCCCTGTTCTAGGAGCTGCTGCTCTCTATCGGAGGTTTCCTGGCTCCAAGTCATGAGGTTCCAAACAAATCTCTTGAGTGTCCCGGGAAGGTGTTTTGTGGAATGTTTTCTGCTCAAGTTCCCTTCCGTTCTTGGAAAACCCAGATAACCCAGCCCAGCGGCTTTGGGCCCGAGGGTGGGAGTGCCCCCTAAGAGCCCCGGCCTGCCGTGGGGATCACTGGTGCCGGGCCCAGAGAATCCGAGCTCATGGGAAGCTCAGAGTAGCACTGATACCGCAGGCTTCCTTCGGACGACGCTGTAAGTGCCAAGCCCCTGCAGAGGGTAGGTGAATTGCCAAGTCTCCCAGCCACAGAGGTGAGAGTCACATGGTAGGAAAGGTGGGGGCAGGGTTGCAGCCCCTGCTGGAATTCCTGGCTCATCTGCGAGCCCTGTTATCAGCGGTCCTGCCTTGGACTCTGCCTCTGCTCCTGATGGAGGTCAACCTGAGACCAGGGAAGTCACGTTGCACCTGACCGTGGCTCAGTGTCAGCATCCATCTCCTTGTCCCAAGAACCTGAGGAGTGATGCTGGAGAAAGCCAGGCCTGCAGGGCCACACATGGAGGGGTGCTCACCACACATTGCTCCCCTCGGGCTGCTCTTGTCCTTCCTCCAGAAGGAGCCCTGAGGCGCAGTGGGGCTGCCAACTCTTAAAACCGGCAGGTCCAGCCTGCCAGCTGTTGCAGGGAGAGAGAGGAGGTTGTCTGCCCCTGTCCCAGCCTGCCAGTTGCTGCAGCAGCAGATGAGCTTAGATGAGGCTGTCTGCTCCCCTGAGGAGGCACACTCTGAGAAACCCACGGGCAGCTCTGCTTGTGAGTCAGCACGGGCTTGAGGGCAGGTCTTGTTCACCTTACACAGACTGGAACCTGCCCGGTGTGCCCTCTGCCTTCTGATTGTGCAGCTGGTGGGTGCTCCTGAACCATGGTGGCCGTCACAGAGAGACTGGCTGTCTCAATAAAGGGACAGGCAGAATTTGCCTCACTGCTCAGGGCAAACAGGGCATTTTTTGCCCACCAGAGGTCTGTGGCCACCCTGTGCCACCTGGTCGGTCGGTGCCACTGTCCCAGCCACCTGCGTCCACATCCTGCATCTCTGTCCCATTTTGGGTGTTCTCGGGGTCGGTCACTTTCTCATCTCGCTGCCACACATCACAGGCGGCCACCTGTGTCCACATTGCCTCTCTGTCCATGAGGAGCCCAGGACAGCCACTCACTGGCTTGCCGCCATCTTTGCTTGACTGCAGCGGGCTGTACCCCGCGGTCTCCAAGGCTGGCCAGTGATGCCCACCTGGGAGAGCCCCAGGGAGGCAGGCAGCCAGAAAACTCGGAGGCCGGGAGGAGAGTCTACATGACACGTTCCCACCTTCCTCTGCCCGACCTGCTCTCTCAACAGCGGCTGAAATACGAGATTGCAGAAGTGATGACAGAGATTGACAACCTGACGTCTGTGGAGGAGAGGTGCGTGCGTGCATGCGTACATGTATGGGGGAACTCCCAGATTTCACCCCTTCCTTACACACACGCGTGCATGCCAGCCATGGCCTGGTCCTCTCTTCAAGGGCCACTCTGGAGCTCTTCGGCCCTTTGCACCAGAGTCGAGTAGGGCTCTGTCCCTGGAAGCCCCCTTCCCCAAAACCGCTCTTCTCCAGCAGTTGCTGCTGTGGGCTTGGGGAGCCACAGGTGAGCGGCAGCATCCGCTGGGCTGTTTGGGGTGCTGAGGAGTGATCGCACTTAGTGTCAGAAGAGCGATGGCAGCCAGAGCGCGGCTGCCTCTACACGGGGTGGGTGTGAGGGTGTGACCCCTCCTCTTCCTCGGGCCGTACTGGTGCTGGTGGCTGTGGGGAGGGCAGCCTACGGAGGGAGCAAGATGCAGCCGGGCCACGCCAGACCATGCCGTCTTTCAGGTTCATGGAAACATCCTGATGTGCCTCTTTGTCTCTTTCTAACTGATAGCAAAACCACGCAGAGGAACAAGCAGATAGCCATGGGGAGGAAGAAGTTCAACATGGATCCCAAGAAGGTGAGCCCTTCCTCGCCATCACCGGGTTTGTAGAAACACATCCCTGACAGACAGATGACGTGGTGTTTCTCTTCCCCTCTATTCACCGGGGCAGAGGAAGGAGGGTCAGGAACAGGATGTGTGGCTAATGACCTCCTTGGCCATGAGACCAGAGGAACTAGATGGAACCCAACTACTATGACTGGGCCCTTGGATCACAGATTCTATGGAATGATCCTGATCAAAGGAGGGAAAACACCCAAAAGGATTTCACTTTCTAATTGGCTATAGACTTCCTGGATGAACCCCGTAATGATTGCTCTGAGACCATCTTTAAGCTGTAAGCCAAAACGGCCCCACGAGGCCTTAAGGCCAAATAACCGTTTAGCTCAGCGAGCAAAGGAGACATGTGAGGCTCTTTGGAGAACACGGCGAGTGGCAGCAGCAACTGGAAAGCGTAGAGTGGAACCCTCGAGGGCTGTGCGCGCCTGTCTGGACGAGGAGGAGGAGGAGGATGGTTACACAGCTCAGCACCTGTGGTCCGTCACTCAGTAGTGCATGCAGTAACTGTTGCGTTGGTGTGTGCCTTAGTGACAAACTAAAATGCAAAGAGAAGCAATCCCGTTCCCTCCTCAGCCCTGCCAGCACATAGTCGGGGAAGCTCCCAGCCCTCTGTGTCGTCATCATGCCATCCCAAAGGCACTGCCAGCCGACCTCGGCCCTCTGACACCATCCCCCGATTCCCAGCCAGACCCCGTGGGTCCTGAAAGGGGGCCTGGGCTTAGACCCAAGCTCAGTGGAGGGGTCCAAGTTTGCCGAGAGTTGAGTGTTGGGCTGCTCACCAAAAACTGAGCCAGCCACTCCTCTGGAGAAAGATGGACTGGGACAGTCTGCCTCTAACGCAGTGGTTCTCAACCTCCCTCACGCCGCGACCCTTTCATATAGGTCCTCATGTGGTGGTGACCCCCAACCATAGCATTATCGTCGTTGCTACTTCATCACTGTCAGTTTGCTACTGTGGTGAATCGGGCAACCTCTGTAAAAGGGTCGTTCAACACCCCCCCTCCCCAAAGGTCGCGACCCCCAAGTTGAGAACCCCTGCTCTAAAGGTTTATAACTTCAGAAGCCTTCTGCCTGCAGTGTTACTATGGGTCAAGGACCTCAATGGCGGGACGCTCCGAGCCTGGTGTGGCACATGTTCAGGCACGGGTAGCAGAGACTCAGCTGAAATCAGCCATGGGCTGTTCTCCGCCCCACCAGTAAAGCGAGCCACCAGCGCCACTGCTGAGTGACTCCCAAGTCACAGGACCAGGGTTCCTCTGACCACACGATCACCACCATGGCTCCAGCACTACACCCAGCTTGAGGCAGGACGGGAGGCATGCTGAGCTGTGCCTGCCACAGGGTCTCCTTTGAGAAACTGAGACCCTTCCCAGGTGCTCCCCACCGCCTCCTTTCTGTGTGCGGGTCCAGATCAGTCATACAGCCCTTTCTAGCTGCCGGAGAGGCCTGGCAGTGACTACTCAGAGGAGGATTGCCAAACTCAGGGGTCGGGGAGGACTGCTATTGGCTGGCCTCCAGCATCACGGAGCCCTCCCGACACAGAAGGGACCTTTTGTCCCTTCCCCCAGGACGGTTAGCTGCTGGTACTTGGGTCAGGGCCATCCCTAATAACCATGGCGACAGTTTGTTCGTTGGCTCTGGCACACCGCCTTTTCACCTGTGAGCTTGCCGGGAGGGTGAGCCGGGCTTGCCTTTGCTGGGTGCCGCGTGCCGTGGGAAGGTTTGCAGACCGGCTTGGGCCCTTGGTACCCACACCTGCCGGAGCCGTGCTCTCAGCGCCCGGAGCCGTCTGAGGAAAAGGACCTGTGTGACCTCCTTCCTCCTGCTCTTCCAGGGGATCCAGTTCCTCATCGAGAACGACCTGCTGCAGAGTTCCCCGGAGGACGTGGCCCAGTTCCTGTACAAAGGGGAGGGGCTCAACAAGACTGTCATCGGGGACTACCTTGGTGAACGGTAGGCTGGGGGTCTGTTGTAGTTAGTTGGCCCTGAGTGAGGGGGAGGTGGGGGTCACAAACTGCTCTTCAGTCACGAGTGACCCCAGGGCCATCACCTCTTCGCTGTGCCCTCCTAAGGAGAGAGCAGCTCAGGGGTTCTAGGTGGGCCCTGTGGTCTTTGGAATGCCCTTCTTGAAAGACCCCTGATAGAACTGGAAATGTCGCTGCCTCTTTCTCTTTGTGTCAGAAAACTTGCTGGGTCTTCTGGTGTTTTCCCTGGAAAGACACCAGGTTTCTGAGTGTTTTCCCCCTGCCCCGCCTCTTGGGGTGTGAAAACTGGGGGAAGTTATTTTTTTTTAAATTATTTTGTTAAGGGCACATATAACTCATCACAATCCATACATACATTAATTGTGTAAAGCACATTTGTACATTCATTGCCCTGCTCATTCTCAAAACATTTACTCTCCACCTAAGCCCCTGGCCTCAACTCCTCATTTTTCCCCCTCCCTTCACCCTCAAAGTTGTTATTTTTTAAGGCGGAAACCAGCAGCTCAGCCTCCCGCCCTGAGAAGTCCATTTACTCTGCTGCACAGACCGGAGGGCCGACCTTCCAAACCCAGCAGCTGCTCGCTCAGGGTGATTTCTGCGTGTGGCTTTCTGTTCAAGATATATCAGCCGAGGGACAAGGGGAATGCTTCCCAGCTCGTCCTGCGCGGCCTGTGCTACCCTGATGCCCAAACCAGACAGGGGTCACAGCACCAGGCCAACGCCTTTTATAAGAAACATGGAAAAGTCGCAGTAAAAGATGGTGGGAGCTGCCCGCAGACTTCTTTGTAAGCGCGGAGACAGACCCTCAGCGACACACTGAAGAGCTGGGCCCAGCGGTGTCTAACAAGCGCTGTGCCGCGCCCAGCAATGCAAGGAGGGCCCCAAAGCCCCTCAGCGTGTGAGGCACAGAAGCCACACGGCTGTCCAGATGAGGATTGGGCTTTGTTAAAATTAAGCAGTTCTCTGTGATAAACACACCCAAACAAGGACTAGTGCCACCCCCCCCCCCATGAGAGAGGTCTCCGGAAACCCCACAACTGTCATTGCACTTAGTTGTACCAAGACAGTTGTTTAGCCCTGAGCTCAGAAATGGAGCACCAGTGTCTGCTTTCCCCATGTCTTTTCAGCATGGCACCGGCCGTTCTAGCCAGCGTGATTAGGCAAATAAATGAACTTTAAGGCATTCAGATTGGAAAAGAAGAGGTAAAATTGCATCTCTTTGCAGATGGCCTCACGATCTGTTGGTGTAAAATTTCACACCTTTTAGTTCCATTTTTAACTGGGTCCTCTTTCCCAGACTCCCCCTGGAGCTACCCAGTCCAGCCAGACCCGAGTGCATTGCACTTAACAGAAGGTGCATTTGTGACAGATCAGAGGCTGTGACAGCCCTGCTTCTAGAGTCTACCTCTGCCGTGTTTCCATTGGCACGTGTTCACATGCGTCTCTGGATCACACTTTGGCAATTTTCAGATTGTCTCAGACTTTGTATAATGCCTTTGCACAGCTTAACACATTGGTGTGAGCTGCTTTTGTGCGATGCCCTGGGAAAGCGGGAATCCGCACGTGACTTGCTGGATGACGGAATCCGCTTGACTGCTGTGCTCTGCAACAGAGCTCACCACTATCTGTCTGCTTTGTGGCGTGTGTGACGCCGGGGACCTTCACCTTAGTGCCTCCAGCTCCAAAACGCCCGTGAGATGGGAACAAGCAGAGCACCCACTGCGCAGGGGCCTCGGCTCGCGTGGCCTGTTAAGTGTCCGCAAACTGCTTCAGTGTCACGGTGACCTCATGCCCATTGGAACTAAATCCACCCAGTTGTCCCACACCAGGCTCACAATCGTGATTAGGCTTGAGCCAGTGCCTGCAGCCACCATGTCCGTCCGTCTGTCTCGTCAGGGGTCCTCCTCAGCCATGTGCCGAGTCCCTTCCAACCCGAGGCGTTCCTCCCACAGCCCTCTCCCTGCCAGTGTCCTGCTGCTGCTGCTGCTGTTCCTGGGTTTTCAGTGTCCGACCAGGGCTGCTGCTATCCACAGGGCTGTCCGTGGCTCATTCCTGCGGAGTGGACAGCCTGTGCTTTCTTTGTAGTCCGTTCCTAGTCTGGGGGCTCTGCTGAGTCCTGTTCCCCTGGTGACCCTGCTGGCATCTGAAATACCAGTGATGTAGCTTCCAGCATCACAGTAACGTGCAAGCCACCAATGTGGCAAACTGGCAGGCCAGTGCTTGCCCTACCACCGCCCCCTTCCAGACGAAGAGAGGACTGACTCAGCACCCCCTGGCCATTCTCGCCCATCAGCCAGGATCAAGTGTGGGTTCCTGCTTATTGCAGTGCCCTCCCCCCATCGCAGCACTTTGGGCCTCTCTTACTGGTCTGAGAGAGGAGAACATTCTGCTGAGCACTGCACAGTGCCTGGGCTTAGCTCCTGGGGCCCCTTGGAACCTCGGCTGTGGTGCCGTGCAGGAGTCCTACTGTGTCCTGGTGCCTTGAATTGTAGCAACTGCTGTAAAGCCTTAAAGCGTTCTCTCTTAACTGAAACACGGTCTTCTAATCTCGCAGAGCTCCAAACCCAACCAAACTCATGCCACCAGGTCAGTTCTGACTCACAGTGAGCCTGCATCAGGGTTTCCTTCGGGGAGCAGACCGCCCGCTGCCTCTTTCTCCCTCGGGGTGGCTGGTGGGTTTGAATTGCAGCCCTGCGGTCAGCGATCCGATGCTCACCCAGCAGCGCACCGGAGCTCCCTCCAGCATTGGCAAGGCCTGCCCTTTGAATGAAAATGAAGCAGTAAGACACAAGGGGGCTGCAAAGAGCCTGAAGGAGCATGCCCTTGGAAGAGGAGGGATTTCCCCAGGCGCTTCTGCAGCCTGTCGTGGGCTACCCTGGGCTCAGGACATGCCTCTTTCCTCTCCTAGGGACGAGTTCAACATCAAAGTCCTCCAAGCTTTTGTGGAACTCCACGAGTTTGCAGATCTCAACCTCGTACAGGCCTTAAGGTCAGTCCTACTGGGCACCGGGTTCATAGGCAGGTGCAGTCCTTCCGCCCCATCAGGAGCCCAGAAGGCCTCTCAGCGAGCACTGGTGTTGTCTAAGCAGACACACGTGCACACTCAGTGGCCCGGACACAAGTCTGGACTCACAGGCCCCTTGAGGCGCCCACTCTCGGATAGCGACCCCGTTGGGCACTGCTTCCTTCCCTGTTGGGTTTCTAATGGTCCCCGGCAGTTTTGTGGCATGCTCTCTGCCCATGTCAGCTGATTGCTCTGTGGCCAGGGGCAGGCCAGCTCTTGGCCAGACACTCCCTCCCAGGCCATCAGCTTGGTGAGTCCAGCTGTCCCTGGGTGTTTCTGCTCAGTTGCGCTGTGCCCCCCAGGAGTCACACAGAGGCTGGCATCCCCACAGGGCACCCCAGGAGTATCAGCCCTCAGACAGTGTCGAGGGGAAGCCTGTGCAGCTCTTGGCCACCCACGCTGGTTTCTCCTTGTATACACCTGTGTGCCTTTCCTTCCTGACTGTACGTCTGAGTGTGTGCTGCTGGACCTGGGTGGGTGCCTGTCAGTCCTGGGGGAGGCCACGCTCCGAGAGTTCACAAGCAGGATACACCCGAACGCGCAAAGACCTCACCAACATGGCTCCAGTGGGAGCCTCTTGGCTGTGTGACCTGCTGCCTGAGGTGGGGGACCCAAGGCCATGCCAGCTCCCTCTGCAGGGGTGAGAGTGGGTGGCAGGAGCCACGGCTGAAGGGGCAGGTGCTAGCCAAGGGGTAGCCCCATAGGGGTGCGCAGGGAGAAGGGCACCAGGCGGGCAGGCCCTGGTTTCGTAGTCCGGGAGCTCCACTAGAGTGGAGCAGCAAGGGGCCCTGGTTTATGTGCCTTCTTCAGACCAAAGGACCGGGCTGGAGCCACACGAAGAGGTAAGAAGAGAAGGACGTTCAACTGCCCTCCTCCCTGCTGGCCCGCGGGCCGGAGCGGGCCAGGGGCTGAAGGCCCGGGTAAGGAGGGCCCAGGCCAGGCAGGCCCAGGAGCCGCCACGTGGCCTGAGGACGGGCTGTCCCTCTGCAGGCAGTTCCTGTGGAGCTTCCGACTTCCTGGGGAGGCACAGAAGATCGACCGCATGATGGAGGCCTTCGCCCAGCGCTACTGCCTATGCAACCCTGGGGTCTTCCAGTCCACAGGTCGGTGCAGCCCGAGGGCAGGACATGGGTGACCCTCTGGGCACGGGCCGGGCTCCCTGTGGGTGGCTAAGGAGGCCCAGGGACAGGACAGCTGCACGCCAGGCCAGCGTGTGCTGCGTGTGGTGAGTGGCCTGCGCCGTGCCCCTGTGCCGCAGACACCTGCTATGTGCTCTCCTTTGCCATCATCATGCTCAACACGAGCCTGCACAACCACAACGTGCGCGACAAGCCCACGGCTGAGCGCTTCATCAGCATGAACCGAGGCATCAACGAGGGCGGGGATCTTCCAGAGGAGCTGCTGCGGGTGAGTGGCCCCCACTCCCCTGCGCCCTCCCCTGGCTCTCAGGCTGGGTTTCTGCAGGCTGGGTCTCTGTCCAGTCAGCTTTGCTCAGAGCCTCTCGGTTCCCCAAGGCCGGCCTGCCCCTTCCTCCTGGTCTGAGTGAACCCCGCTCTACGGCACCCTCCCCTCCACGCAGAATCTGTACGAGAGTATCAAGAACGAGCCCTTCAAGATCCCGGAGGATGACGGGAATGACCTGACGCACACCTTCTTCAACCCCGACCGGGAGGGCTGGCTCCTGAAGCTGGGTGAGTGCGGGAGCCCCCAGCTCCTCCAAGTACAGCCTGCGGGGCTGGGCAGGCAGGGCGCCTCGCTGCCCACCCCTCCCCAAGGCTCGGCCCAGACCACGCCCAAGCAAGCCTCTGTCCCCCAAGCCAGCGCACCCCCCTGCAGGAACCTCAGCCGCCTCTCCCTGGGGGCTGTGATGTGGACACATAGTTGAAACTGTGCCTTCTTGTTTCCTTCTGCCTGTGGCTCCCATCTTTCTGTTCTGTGACGGGCTTCCCCTGCGCTAGGGGGTACGTACCCGGGGGCTCCCTGCCCTGCCTCCTCTGCTGCTCAATGTCTCCGGCCACCTCCCCTCGACGGCCACATTCATCCGAGCCGTGCCGTGACCCCAGGGGCAGGCCCCAGGGTGGTCGTGACGCCCAGAAGTGCATGGCATGCTGAGTAGGGACAGCTGGGACCCTGTGGTTCTAGGGTGCTGGACTCCTTGTGTGGCCAGCTGCCTCCATTAGACTCAGTGCAGATGCCAGGCCCTGCTGGCTCCCTGGTGCACTCTGCAGCTGAGGGAGTTTCCTGGGCCCTTCGTCCTGACCTCCAGCCCCTGAATGTGCAGCCCCCCCCCCCGGGGGGGGCCTCATGAGCACGAGAGGTGGGTGGGCAGGGAGGCCCTCTAGCAAGGAGGGGATGATAGAGCTGTGCTGGCCTGGGAGAGCGTGAGCAGGGCTGGGGCGCTCCTTCCCGTTTGGGGTCTCCCTGCTGGCCTTTGCTCTACTGGCATTTCCCTAGTGGGTAGCCCCTTGAGAAGAATCCGGATTTCACCCTGGAAACCTCTTTCCGAAAACTGTGGGCCCTGGAGGACACCCTGCCCCAAGCCGACCCAGACTTTGTGACCTTGGGCAGCCAAGTGCTTGCCCAGGGGACAGGAGTGTGTGTTTGTGAGACCCCTCCCCTGGCTCCGCATGGCTGTGGGCGCCCTCTGGTGGCACGTCGGCGAGCTCCTGGTTCCCTTTGTGATCCTCGGTTTGGTTTCTCTGTGGCGTTTGGGAATCCGCCCCTCCAGGCACTTTGCAGTCTTCGTTCTGTGACCTTGCTCCCTCTCCTTCATCCTCCCCCCTGCACTCTCTGTGACCTGAGGGCCATTCTGAAAAGGGCCTGGGTTACCCGTTTTTTCTAATTGTCTTTCACTGGGACTCTTACACCTCTTACCACAGTCCATACACACAGCCACACAAGCACATTTGTACATAAGTTGCCAGCATCTTTTTCAAAACATTTGCTTTCTACTCAAGCCCTTGGTATGAGCTCCTCATTTTTTCCCCTCCCTCCCCCAAGAACCCTTGATAATTTATGGGTTTTTTTTTTCATGACCGCAGTCTCCTCTCACCCACTTTTCTGTTGTCCGTCCCCCTGGGAGGGGATTATATGTTGATTATTGTGATTGGTTCCCCCTTGCTCCACGCCCCCTTTCCTTTACTCTCCTAGGGTCACTACTCTCCTTATTGGTCCTGAGGGGCTCATCTGTCCTGGATTCCCTGTGTTGCAAGCTCTTATCTGTACCTGTGTACATGTTCTGGTCTAACAGGATTTGTAAGGTAGAATCGGGATCATGATAGGTGAAGGGGAGGAACCATTAAAGAACTAGAGGAAGGTGGTGTGTTTCATTGGTGCTATACTGCACCCTGACTGGCTTGTCTCTTCCTTGTGGCCCTCCTGACGGGGTGTCCAATTGACTACTGATGGGCTTTTGGTCTCTACTCTGCCCTTCCCCTTATTCACAGCATTTTGATTTTTGTTTTGTTGTATGTCTTGGATGCCTGATACCCAATTCCATGAACACCTCATGATCACACAGGCTGGTGTGCTTCTTCCATGTGGGCTTTGTTGCTTTTCAGCTAATTGGCCACTTGTTTATCTTCAAGCCTTTAAGACCCCAGATGCTATATCTCTTTTGATAGCAAGGCACCATCAGTTTTCTTCACCACATTTGCTTACGCACCTGCTTTGTCTTCAGCAGTTGTGTCCAGGAAGGTGAGCATCACAGAGTGCTGTGTCAGTAGAATAAAGTGTTCTTTCATTGAGGGAGTACTTGAGTGGAGGCCCAGTGTCCCACTGTTGCAATAATACTTTACAAATAAGCATATGTACATAGATCTATCCCCTATCATTGTATATAAGTGTATTTACATATGTACATGCCTATATTTAGGCCTCTATCAATGCCCTTTGCCTCTTGGTTCTCTATTTCCTTTGACTTTCCTCCTGCCCCGCTATCATGTTTGGCCTTCATTCGGGTTTTGGTAATTCCTCTCGGCTACATTGCCCTTGATCGAGCCAGCAGCCCTTTCTGTCAGCATCGCCACCAGCCCTGCTGCCCACAGCCAAGCTGGCCAAGGGGCCCCTGGGCTACAGGCTGCCTGCTGGACCTGTGTCCTCCTGGACCTCCGTCTGGCCCGGCAGCCTGTGTGCTCAACAGCACTGTCTCATGGGGCTGCACCAAGACCGTGGCCCAGCAGCTCTGAGGGCCCTGGGCGCTGCCACCCATTGACAGCGGGGGCTGAGGAAGCTGCGAGATGTCGAAGGTGATGTGTGTCATCCATCAGGAGAGCCCCCCTGGCCAGCAACACAGAGCAGGCATGGGAGCTCAAAAGCCCGAGGGGGCAGCAGGACTACGTCCTCCCTGTGGAATCCTAACTCAGACAGTGGCTGCTTCACTGGCCCGGGGGCGGGGCTGCCCAGGCAGTGCGTCTCTCTCTCTCACGGGGACTTTGTAGTATGCAGCACTTAGGACCACGGAGGCCACCGCTCCTCCTCCTCCAGCTCTGAGAACCTGGGACGGATGGACGGACGGACGAATGGACAGCCAGACAAACGGGTGGTCGGAGCTGAACTACCAGGGCACAATGTGTGAGCTCCTGACTCCAGCAGTGAGGGAGGGAGGGAGGCAGGCAGGTGGCTGTGATTGTTTGGGGGGAGCCAGCTGCCTTTTGCCTTGTATGTGTGTGTGCATTGGTGGGGTGTGTGTGTGATGCTTGTGTAGGGGTATGGGTGTGCATGTGAGTGAGGTGTGTGTTTGTGGGTGGCGTATGAGTGGGAAGTACATGCTTATGAGCAGGTAGTGTAGCGTGGGGATGTTGTGCATGGGTGTGTATGATACATGTGGGTTGTGTGGGGGGCAGGGTGTGTGCCTGTGGGTTGTACGTGTGGGTGTCTCACACTCATCTGGCAGTGCCCCTCCCCTCGGTGTAGCTTGGTGCTGAGGCCATGGAAGCATCCCCTGGCTCTAAAAGGGTGCCCTGGACTGAGCACCTGGCCGCCTGGGTCCCTGAGGCTCCGGACCAGGGACTGGACCCTCCAGAATATACCACTGGCTTTGAGGGTGGTGGGGGCAGCAGTAGGGGGAGGGCATGGGGGGGCAAACCCGCCCTGCGAGTTGGTGACAGGTGTGGGGCAGGGCCCAGGGGTACAGCCAGGGGAGCCCCAAGAATGTGCTGGAGGTCAAGTGGAAGACAAGTGCTGGGATTAGGCCTGGAAGGCTTTGGCAGTTTGAGTCTTGTACTGAGAGCTGGGGTGTCCTAGGGGACCTCAAGCTGGGAGCCAATTTTTTCCCCAAAAACGCTGCCTGGTGCTGGGGATAGGGGGATGGCCTTCAGGAAGGACAAGCAGGGCACTAAGGCCAGAGAGGGCCCCCCGGGCCTGTCAGCACCCAGGAAGGAAGTATCTGGAGCTGGACATGTGGAAAAGGGGTGCTGAAGGAGGCCTGAGGGACAGTTGGTACAGGTTGATGGGGAGGTGCCTGAGGCCACCATGAGACGGCTTCCCTTCTGGCCAGACTCTCAGGCTCAGGGAGTACCTGGGACCCCACCAGCCTTGTTCTTTTTCTGTGGCCTCCAGATGCCCGGCATGTGCGGATGTGGGGACACGACTGAGCTGCCTTGAGGGGCTGCTGGGTCCCCTAGCAGAGTCTTCAAGGGACAGCCAGTGCAGGGCACAGGGTGACCAGGAACACCAGGCCAGCACTGGGTCTTGGGAGAAAGGTCAGGCCAGCAGGCTGAAGACCACCCCACCCCCACCCCCCACCCCCCGCCCAGGGAGACACCTAGCGAGAGCCCCAGTGAGGCTGCACGGGCCAGAGTGTGGGGCAGCCCAGGTGGAGGTGGGAGACTGGGCAGGGGCAAGGGAGACAGACAGGAGGTCAGGCAGGGCAGGAAGAACATTCAAGAAAGGGATGAGGGGTTCCTTCCACCAGAGTGGGCTGTAGAGCCAGGACGTGCACAGTGTGGCTGATGCTTCTCATGTTCCTGGGGGTCAGGCACGGGGACACCAGACTGATGCCCCACAGATGACAAGATGGACAGTCACAGTGATGCCAGAGCCCCCTAGACTTTAAAGAGTGACACGCTGGGCCCTGAGGAGTCATTGTCCACCTTATGTCCTGGGGCCCTTGCCTGTGTTGCACATGGCGTGGGGAAATAAACCAACCGGCTTCTCAGTGTGGCTGTCTCCACTCCTTGTGTCAGGAGCTGGGTGAGACGCATCCCCTGTACACGCTGGGTCTCCTCACGCGATTTGTTCAATCCAGTCATTCCTTGGGCAAAGGGTAATTGCTTGTGATGGATTCCAGGGCTGCCCCAAGTATCCCATAATGCGATAACCCCCCGGCGTAACCAGATCAAGCCACAACAGAGCCAGGCCGGGCGGCCATGGCTGCATCCCATGGTCCTCTCCACATGGGGAAGGGAAGCCCATCCATCATGACTGACTGCCGGGAAGCGATGATGGAATTACCCAGAGCATCTGCGGGTACATGCACTGGGCCTGGCACTGCGCTCTCACCCCGTTTGCCAGCTGGTGGCACTGGGAGCTCGGTGGCCTTCCCCTCCCAGCCAGCAGGGCTTGGCTCCAGCCCTCTCTGACGATCAGCCAGACTGTGCAGCGTTTGACCCCAGGAGCTAATCTAAGAACCAGGCTCGGTTCTTGGTGACATCCCCCCAAAGTCAGCAACTTCGTGTGTGACTCCCAGGATCCCCTGCAGCAGTCAGGCCTGGGCACTCATCTGGCCGACTGACGGGGCCCTTCTGCCTGCAGGGGGCCGAGTGAAGACATGGAAGCGGCGGTGGTTCATCCTGACGGACAACTGCCTCTACTACTTCGAGTACACGACGGTAAGCGAGGGTGGGGTCGGGCCAGTGGCCCAAGTGTGGACCTGGACGTGGCTTCTCTCCCGTAGGATAAGGAGCCCCGGGGGATCATCCCACTGGAGAACCTCAGCATCCGCGAGGTGGAAGACCCCCGGAAACCTGTAAGATGCCAGATACCCCCCCTGCCGCGAGTCGAAGGACAAGCGGCTGGACGCGGGCGTGGCCCTGGCTGACGTGTGCTCCGTGTCTCTCCCTGCCAGCACTGTTTCGAGCTGTATAATCCAAGCCACAAAGGGCAGGTGATCAAGGCCTGCAAGACAGAGGCAGACGGGCGCGTGGTGGAGGGGAACCACGTGGTGTACCGCATCTCCGCGCCGACCCCCGAGGAGAAGGAGGAGTGGATCAAGTCCATCAGGTGAGTGCCGTGCCCGGGCACCTGCCAGGGGAGCTGCCTGCCCACGAGGCCCTGAGCCTGACTCCCCCCACTCTCACCAGAGCGAGCATCAGTCGGGATCCTTTCTACGACATGCTGGCCACAAGGAAAAGGAGGATTGCCAATAAAAAATAGGCGCTGCCCTGGCTCCCAGGTGAAAGAAGCCAAAACCCCACAGCAGAAAAAGGGGCCGCGGCGCCCTCCTGGGATGTCCTCCGGCACCACTCCACGCACAGCCTCGGGGCTCGAGGCGGTCTCCTTGTCCCCCAGAAGACTCACCGAGGCCCTGGTTTCTGTGCCGGCCTCAGGCCTCAGGAGGAAGAGACGGTGGGGGCCGGGCGCCAGGCTGCGCGCACTGAGACCGAGGAGGGCGATGGCGTCCTGGGACCGTCGCCACGGGTGGGTGTCCGGAGTATTCTCCCTTCCTGCTGACCTTTGTGTCGGGGCCAGCCAGAATTGCTGCACGAGGACCACGATGGTGATGATGGACAGACGGACGGACGGACGGACGGACGGACGGTCTGGGACTGGGCTGCCACCAGCCACGCCCACACTAGTCACACCAGAAGCCGCCATTTTATAGCAACACAGGAAAGGAAGAGCTACCACTTTTTTTATTCAGATTTTTTTCCTCAGATATATAGGATTATAGCTTTTATATGCCTTTTTATATTCTGAAATTATAATGAAAGATACTTTCTAACAGTAGTATTTTTAGACTGGCAGCTATAAACTTAACTCCTGGACACAGCAGATGCTGTGCACTGAAAATATATATGCAGCACCCAGGGGGGCCTGGCAAGGGAAGGGCTGGTGCCAACCGGCTGGTGCCGGACTCACCCGCCATTGGCAGGGAGGGAGGGACCCGGGACTCTTGGGGGTCACAAGCACTTGGAGATGGGGGGACAGGGCCCCCTCATGTGATACCGCCTGGGGCCGCTCTGACTTTCTTGCCCCCACAAATTCCTCCTTGCAAACACTTGCCGGAAAGCAAATCATGAAGTACCAATTATGCTTCGGAGCAGGGTGGCCACACCCCAGCCCTCAGGCTTTTTCCCTGGACACACAACTGCAGTGTGGTTGAGACCACACAAACGTCAGCCCGACGTGGGTCAGGCTGGCTGGCTGGCTGGCTGTGGACCACATGCCTGCCCCTCTCTCTCTCAAGCTCTCATTTCCTGATCTTGATGTAACATGACCGAATTTGTTAAGGTCGTGATTGACTCTGGAGCGGCTTGCAGTGAAGTGATAAGCAGTGCTCACCTAGCCTCGACCATGTTTTCTGAGACCTTGACCCTCTGCATTGGCCGAGAGCAGGCGACAGGCCAAGAGCGTTGTCTAAACGCGGCCCTGGTCTAGACCAAGCCAGCTCGGAGCCCGCAGGAGCCAGCCAAGAAAGTACAGCCTGAGGCAGAGGTGGGTGCACAGGGAGGGGGCTCAGCCCTGACGTGGGGTGCCAAGTGGTGCTTTGGAGCTTCAGAAGGGGCTGGGTGGCAGGGCCACACCCTTGGAGGCGCCCCTTCCCATGCTGTAACTGGCCCAAGAAAGAGGCCTTGGCCCAGGGTCGGTGACCACTGCCCTCTGCCAGCCTTGACGCTCAGCTGGAGGGGCAACCCCTGCCTCCCAAGCTGCTGAGTCGACCGAGACTGCGAAGGGGCTCCCAGCCCGCAACCCTCCACGCCCATTCATCAAACCCACTTTTGTTGGTGTCATCCCAGGCTTTCCGGCCTTGCGATTGTACCAGTACCTCAGATCTGCACCTGTGGTTTTGAGAAGGCAGTAGTCGGCGTTCTCAATGGGCCTGACTGGAATTATGCAACTCTGCTTCGTCTTCCACGGCCAGGGCAAGGTGGGGCTTGCTCGGTCTGTTTCGAGCCCAGGATGACCACTCTCATTTCCCCATGCCCCCCCAACCCCCACCCCAGATGTGCCTCAGGGCGCAGGCTGTTTTGTTTGGGCTGTAGCCTCAGATGCTGGGAAGCAGGAGCGTGGGGAGACACTGGGGGGTGGGTGGGTTGGTTTTCTGCTGTGGCTGTCTGAGGGCTCATTCCTGGCCAAGGCTGCTCACGGAGCTCCGCAGACAGGACACGTGGTGCTTCCAGCCCATGTGACACACCGCCCAGTAGCCCCAGGTCTCGTGGACAGGCAGGCGTTAGCATGGTGGGCCCACAGCTGTCCTGGCTCGGGAACGCTCTCCCGGCCACGGCAGTCACCTTGTCTCCTCACGTGGGCAGACCTGGCTTGCTTACGCGACCTCCAGCCTACTTGGTCACGTCCATTCTTCCCGCCCAGCCTTGCAGCTCAGTGCTCAAGGTAGCAGTTCCACCTCTGGACGAAGACACGGCTTCCTCCAGAGGCACGGGGGTGGGGAGGTGGGTAGGGGCCTTCGGCATCCACCGGCACTCTGGCTGGCTGAGTGGACTGACCCTGGGCCCCAGACAGACGCCCGTGTTGCAGGGCCAGGTGGTGGTTTTGTTGTTTGGGGAAGGGGGGAGTGAGATGTGGTGCACCCTACAGGAGCTCTGTACCATGAAGCAGCACTGAGTGCTGAGCCCGCAGTGCCTCCTGCACAGGCTGGGCTACGGGTCTATGGTAGACCAGAAACTACGAGTTGTGCTTTTTTTTTTTTTCTCAAAACATTTCTATGGACAGCCAATGTAGTTAGTATGTATATAATGTATATAGACATGGATTTCTGTAATGTTTGTTCCTCCGTGTATATACTTCTACAACTTGCATGAAGAAATCCTCTGTGCTTTGGATCTTGTCGGAGTCCATGGTCGGTCAAACCGGAAAGGGTGTGGCTGTAAAGACGCTGGCTCAATAAATGCCCATGTACTGCTGAACGAGACCGGCTCGGGCTGGGTTCTTTGAAGCATGCGGTGGCCTCGGACGAGGACGGGGGGCAGGCCAGGAAAAGAGGCGACTGACAATGTTTAATTTGCTGCCATTTATATACTATATAAATTTTACATGCTGTATATTTACAGTGGGGCAAGTGCTTTTTAATCTTTAAAAAAACAAAGATCAAACTTGAGACATCTCTGAACAACGCAAACGGTATAAACCATAGAGATTATTCAGATAACGTACTGTATCACATACAGTTTTCCCCACGCCATCTCCTGATGCAGGACCGGTGGACTATAAGTGTATCACAGTTGGATAGCATATCCATATTAAAATAAAATCACAGTATGGATTTGTCTGTAACTAGGAACGTGAAGGGACCAAGCGGAGGCCTCGGCCGCCTGTACCATAGAGTCGAGACAAGAGACACTGTATCAAAAAGGTTCAGTAATAAAAACATACTGTGGGCTTTACAAATAACGTCTGGGTTATACATTCATAATGTAAATACTCATCATAACTGGTAAATTGATTGGAATAGTTCCACAAAGTTCAAAAACAGAACTTGTCTATAAAATACATCTTCAAATCTTGAATACAACTAAAATAGGAAGCAAATTGGTTTCTAGTGTTGGACATGACAGAGCACAGACGGCTCTCAGCGGTCTGGCCGAGCGCTGTGCTTCTCTTAGGTCTTTGAACTTCAATACGCCCACTGTCGGCGGCGGGTCTGTGATGATCCCACGGCGGCCTGGCTGGGCATGGAGCAGGCGTCCAGCTGGGAGGAACGAGACATGAACTACGAGGAGTCAACCTGAGTCTGTGAGTAAGCAGCATTTGAGATGTTCTCGTCCAGGGCAGTATCTTCAGGGTGAGTTACACACAATGGTCAGCAGTCGTAGAAAGTGTTCATCCATTTGGGATCAGGGCAATTAAGAAAACATAAAAACTGAAAAAAAACCAGTTCTCCATGGTAAAACCTGTACAGTATTTACTAAAGAAGCACCACGCAGATTTGAACAAGGTTATTTTCTATGTTTATAATTTAAGCTGGGTTGGGGATGGCTTCAGTTGAACACGTTGAATCTGAAAGACAAGAGGCAGCGGCGTTAGCCACTCGGGGGAGGCAGTTTGAGCAGAAGAGCGTAGGGGGTCGCCCACACTTGCCTGGGCGCCTGGGCCCAAGCTGGTCCCTAGGATCCACCTCTGCTGCCTGACGCTTGGGCTTCTCCACTAAGAGGCTTAGGTCTCTTCCCTGTGGGCACAGGCAGGAAGCAGGCTCGTGTACTGCAAATTAATCATCTGGAGAAAATTCAAAATTGATCCAAACCCCATTGCTTTCTAAAGGACATAGTTGAGCAAGATCTGCTCCAGAGCAGTAGGGGTCCCTACTGTCCCCTGGCCCGGCCACAGAAAGTGCAGGGGAAGAGCACAGACGGCCATCTTCCTGGGCCACACACAATGTCCCGGCCTCCTGGAGGGAGGCCACAGTACCCATCCACGAATCACCGCCCCTCAAACAGCACAGCTGTTCCGGCCTCCAGGACAACCCTGCGTGTGGGGTCAGTGCCCTCGCCTGGCACTGTGCCACTCAGTGCTCTGAGTAGAGTTCACCTTGGGGTGGCCAGGCCACATGTACAGAAGCCTGAGGGGAGAATAGAGATCACCACCTCACTCCTCCCCCAGGCCTGGCCCTGGGGTTCACCAATTATCAAATGACCCCTCCTGACTCTCAGGCGGTGGGTGTGCCTGCCTGTCTCCTGCTAAGGGTGGGCTCCAACCTGGCAGCGCCAGGAGAGCTCAGGTGGGGCACGGGCAAGAACTGGCCCCGGGTTTTCTGGGGACAGAACAAATGTACTGTGGACAGGTTCCCTACTGTTCTCCCCAACCTGTACCCCTTCACCCAGCTCCTCAGCCAGGCAACAGCACCCTGACATTTCTTTCCCCATGAACTCTGTTCTCCAAGTCCCTTACCAGCCCTGTCAGTAAGCATGTCTCTCTCTCTCTCTCACACACACAATATATATATATATAAAAGCAGCTTACCATAACTATCGAATTATTTTTAGGCCAGAGTTTTCAATCACCTAGAAAACAAAGGTTAGGACAGTTTAAAAATGTTGTACAATTTTGTGTGCATATTTAAATGTTTACATTCCACACCGGTGTTCTGGAGTGTGCTGAGAACAGGCCCAGGTCAGTGAGCCACTTTTCCAAGTGCCTTGCAAAACCAGCACACTCACCTGGTAGGTGAGGGGCCACGTGAGCAGGAAGCACCTGCAGCCCCACCAGAAAGGCCAACACCAAGCGCAAGGCAACTGACACAGGTGGAAGGGACAGAAGGCTGGGCAGGGGCAAGAGATGCAGGACTGTCAGAAAAGGATGTCTATTTGGCCTAATGGGAAGGGTCTCCTTTGAGGAGGGGACACAGGGCAGGCCTGGCTGGCTACAAACTAAACAGCCTTTGGTACCAGTGACAGCCAGAACGACCATGTGACACGGGAGCTGGAGACCCGCCCGGGCAGCACCAGGGACATGTACTTCTCACACAGCCAGAAGGCGGTCCGCCTGACGCCCACCGAGACAGCACAGCAGCTGTTCCGTCCCGCCACAGCACTGCGGCGGGGAGCCTGTCACATGAGCTGCACCTTGAAAACTTCATGCCCAAGGAACGAGCAGTCACGCATGTGCCATGAAACCCCACCCCCACCTCACAAACAGGCAAATGTACCGAAACCCAGTGGGTGCCGGGGTTGGGGAGTCTGTGTGTGGGGTGGTGAGGTCATTTGGAAAAGGCCAGCCAGGGTGGGGGCCTCACTGCTAAGTCCCTGCAATTCAGGTGCAGACACTGGTGAGACGCATGTTTCTCAACACAGACGCGCACACGGCAGCCGCTTTTACTTACAGACGCTGGAAACGGGCTGGCAGGCTGAGCCCAGGCCTGTTGCAAGCTGACTGACTACCTTCCAAGGGTGTCCACCCTCACTGCCTTGCCAGGGTCAAGGGTCCGTGATGGCAAATTTGAAAGGGGGACAGGGGGGCGGGGGAAAGCAGATGTGGACCCGCTCCAGGAGATGCTGTCGAGCAGACAGTAGGGCCAGGTTGGGAAGCCAGGAACCCAAGCCCCACCACAGCCTGGAAAGCCCCTCAGCCCAGGCTGAGAACGAATGCTTCCCAGGATTCGGTCATCGACCGGTGAGCGAGATCCCACTCAGAACGCCAGAGGCTGGCGGAACCTCTGGTTCCAGGAGCTAAAACCTTGTGAGCAAAAATTGTGTGAAGCATTCTTGCCTTAAAGGAAGCACCTGGCTGGCATGGTGGTCACCTGCTCGGCTTAAGGCTGGTGGCCTGACCCCACCCGGCCGTGGGGGAGAGGTGGCAGTCAGCTCTGGGCCTTGGGAACCCTGAGGGGCCACCTCCTGTGGCAGAGTCGCTAATAGTCGGAACCCACTTACTGGCCCTTAAAGGGGAAACACTGGGGGGTCCCAGAGTCCAGGTTCTCTGGCCTTGGGAACCCTGAGGGGCCACCTCCTGTGGCAGAGTCGCTAATAGTCGGAACCCACTTACTGGCCCTTAAAGGGGAAACACTGGGGGGTCCCAGAGTCCAGGTTCTCTGGAGTCTGTGCTATGTCACCTGGGCTTCCCGGGCACACTGAAGGGCCAGGGCCCACTGTCCACACTCACCCTGTCACAATGCAGTGCAGTCTCAGTGGGGGCGGGGACTCTCACGCATTGTGCCCTTCCACATCCTTTGTAGATTTCGTCCCCGGTCAATTGCCCTCATAACTACTTTACTTTTCATGAGAGAGGTTTTCCCTGCTCTGAACTCTTACCCTGGCCGCACTCAGAGAGACGACCCTTGTCATCCCGGCCTTCCACCCGCAGGTGTCTCGTCTTCTCTCGGCTGGGTCCCAGGCCCTCCAGAGGCAGGCCGGCCGGGAGCAGGCAGCTGCCCTGGGCCCGCCGCACAGAGTCTGCAGTCTCAGAGGTGGGGACCTTGGGCAGGTGGGGTTCAGAATCCCTAACAAAGTCCTCTGACTTCCGTGAGTGCCTCTTCTTTTTCTTCTTCTTCTTCTTGTGTCTGTGGAGGTCGGCATCAGAGCCCGCGGCCGAGAGGTCTGAGTCCTGCTGGTGCCTGTGGAGAACGAACACCCAGAACAGCGCCGTGAGCGGGCGGGGGACACTGGGAAAACGCGCACAGGACGGGAAATAGACTGTTGCCATTGCAGGCCTGCTCCAGTCACACCCTCCTCCTGGAGCTTCAGGCCGGGCCCCCCGCCCACCCCCAGCTCTTCACTTGCTCCCCCCAGGTCTCTCCAACCTCGGGTGTGGGGTGGGGCATCTCAGGCAGTGCTTCCAACAAGACCAGGGCCCTTCTGTCGCTTGTCAGTAGTCACCCACCCACACGTGGGTTTCTGACTGACCCAGGGGTATGGAGGCCAAGGGCGTGTGGGCCCCATCTCCTGCCACTGACAGCCCTGGAGGGGGGGGGCTCCACCCCATCTGGGGAAGGAGAGCGAGAACTCTAGTCAAAGTCTGACCACTCTGAGCTGCAAACACACTAGCAGGAAGGCGCTGGGCTGCTCACTCAAGGTCAGCTGTTTAAACCAACAGCAACTTTTGGGGAGAGACCCCGTGAGCTTCCAGTCTGAGACCCACGGGGTTGCTGTGAATCCGCATCAGCTCGATGGCATGGAGTTTGTTTTTGGTCCCGGGTCTCTCACACCACCTCCCTGGAGCGCGGCTGCTGGCACCGACTCTCCAATAGCCTTGGCTCTGTGGGTCATGCGCCCTAGGGTCACACGCACACACGCTCATGTTTTTGCATATTTCACACACTAGAAGCCTAGAGCAGTGCTCCCAAAGTGGGTGGTACCGTGGGGGTGGGGGGCACGGAGGAGCACTGGCATGATGATGCCTACACTTCATCTTGAGTGATGGATGACAGGACAAATGTTTCTAGTGGCCAAGGGGAGACAGGGTCATTTCTCTTCTGAAAAGGGGATGGCAGGCCAAATCCTACGGGGAACCCATGGCCTAGGGCCAGCCAGCGCCACTTCTGGCTGCACTGGGCAGACATGGACCGTGGGCCAGCACTGCTGCCAGGCCCAGAAGTGAGCTAGTGCCTCATGGCGGTGGCAGCGGGCAGTGGTCAGCCAGGCACCAGGAGGTGAGCTGGGGTAGGACCACTCAGCTGGGCTTCAGACACCTGTTCCAGCTGTGAAATCTCAACGCCCCAAATGAAGCAGCAGCCAAGCAGTCACGCGTGCACTGCAGCCATCCCTCACGTGTCCCGTCCCTTCCCTCAGCCCGTGTCCACCCTGAGCCCCGAGCCCTACCTGGAGTCCCGATCGCGGTGTTTGTCTTTGGATTTCTTCTTCTTCTTGGACTTCCTGTGCTTCTTCACCTTCGGCAACTCAAGGGGTTCCTTGGGCAGGCTCCTGCGGTCTCTCCTCTCGGCGTGGCTGCCACCCAGCTCCACGCTGCCATACCGCCGCTTCCGAGACTTGCTGTGCTCCTGGAAGCGGGCGGGCAGCGGGCAACTGAGCTCCTCTGTGCCAAGTGGGCCTTTCTCGGGGTAGAGCGGGAGCATGTGGGGTGGGCCTGCCCGGGGGCTGCCAAAGGGGTGCCGGTCCTTGTCCTTGTCCGGCAGCCTGTGGCCCTTGCGGCCCCGGTAGTAGTCCTCACAGGGCCGGCTGCTATAGGCTGCCATGCGGCCGTGCTCCCGCTCGCTTCGGAAGGCCTTCCGCTCACGGCCATCACGGGCCGAGGACAGACTGTGCCGGTCGTGGTAGTAGCGACACTTGTCCCACCGGGCCTTCTCTGGGTAGGACTTATCCCGGCCCCAGCAGTGCTCGCTCTCTGAGTGGTGGTACCGGCCCCATTCCTGCTCTGAGCCGCTCCGGAGTCGTGGGGGCGGGTGGCCATGCCGGCCCAAGGAGTGGCGCTCGCTATGAGCCGGGTGCTGCTGGCTCCCGCCGCAGTGCTCGGCCTTGTGGTGGTCCTGCCGGGGCCGCTCGTGGGCGTGGGAGAGCCGCTGCAACTTGGGGGCCGGCTCCTCCGTCTTGCTCCTGCCCTCCCTGGCATATTCACCACTGGAGGAGCGGTCCCGGTGGTTCCGGTAGTGGCCCCGGTCCACTTTCCGGAGGCTGCCCATTTTCTCCTTGGCCGGAGAACGGGCTGCAGCTCTCTGACCAGCCTGGTTCTCATCTCCCCGCACAGCAGTGCCTGGCACAGGGGCATCCTCCGAGGGATGTTCAGGGAGTGGATCTAACCGGAGGGAGGGCAGCTCTCGGGGGGGCCCACCAGAGCTGCTAGCGAGGTCCTCCAGGTCCCGGCATTTCTCGCGACTGATGAAAACCACAAGTTTATGCTCACGCTCATGATTGAGGCTCAGGGAAGGAGCTGGTGTCCCCTCAGACGCAGTGTCTGCCAACGCTGGGCCCCAAGAACTCTCTAGTGATGTCCCGCTTCCATCTTGGGATGGTTTCACCTGATCCACAGGTATGTCTCCAGGGTCACAGGGTTGAGTGTGCAGGCCGTCCCCTAAGGGGCTCTCAGTGCTTGGCGTGGGCTCCGGGGGTGTCGCAGGGGTGTCGACTTTGGTGGACTGGAAACCGGGCTCCGAATGAATGGGCGGTGATTTCTGGGACTTGCTCCCAAGACATGGAGCTGCCTCTGGGGTCTCGCTGGGGTCCAGAGGGCTGCTGCTGGCCACCACAGCGTCATCAGCATCAGGAACCTCAGCGGGGCTCTTCTCCACTCCCGCCACACTGCAGCCCCCACCCAGAGGAAGAAGAAAGGCAGGCAGTTAGCTTGTCTGCATCCTGACACTGTCGCCAGCTTAGAGACCAGCCCTTCAAAACCCCCAGGTCCCAAGAGACCCCCTGCTCCACATATCTGGCTACAGCCCAATATGGGCCCTGTCATCACTACAGATTTTTTTTTCTCTCCCTCACTGGATAAAAATACTAAGCTTGTGTCATGTCTGCCTCCTATTGCCGTTTCCTAGCCCCCACGGTTCTGCACTTCCCAGTCCTCCTCCTGAACATCACAGCTCATTCCTCTAAGTCAGTGGGTCGACACGGGGCCTGGAGCTGAACAAAGCACTGTTCTCGCCTTTAAACTTTGTCTGGCGTCTGAGAGCTCCCCGGATTCCTAGAAACTATGAGGAGTCACAGGCCTTACAAAAGGCACTTTCTATAGTGAGTGAGCCTGCCTCCACCTCCTTCAGGGAGTGAGCCTGCCCCGTGAGATTTTGCTACTATCTCAGGACAACAGGTCCCTGCCAGGAATCAGTCACCATCCTGTGGTGGCGTCACTGTTGAGAAGGGAGACCCCTGGCCCGAACACACCCATGCCATTGATGCTGAGGAGCTGGTCGGCTCCCCGTCCTGGGCTCCAGGGTCTGCGGAGCACAGGGCTGAACCAAGAAGGAAACAACAAGGGTCCCCATGTGCGTGAGCCCAGGGCCGGGGGGCTGCCTGTCCGGCTAACCACCTCACACCAGCACTCCTCAGGGAGGGCAGGCCACCAGCTAAGAGCCAGTTTGAAAATGGGGGCAGCACTTGGGGGCTGCCACGATGGTGGACTCCACAGAAGAGGGCACCCCTCAATCATGAATTAGTGTCCTGCACCTTACACTGCTGGCAGCCCTGCGAGTGAGCCCCTGGTCACAACAGTGTTCATACAACGTTCATCGATCATGTTTGTCCAGAACCACTGGGTGAACCCAGAGCCAGTGCAACTCAAGTCCGGTCAGAACTTCACAAAATACACGCCTGCAGAGCACCAGGCACTACGCACTGCCCCACGCTGCCTCCTGCAGACAGAGCTGGGCCTGAGGGTGAGCCCCTAAGCCTGGGGTAGTGCAGGCCCCCATAATGACACCACACACCAGCTACTGGCTCTTGACAAGTGCCCTTCCCTCCCAAGGTGGTGTGCATGATGTCAGTACACTGAGTTCTCAAAAATTAACATGGCAACAGATTCTGCCCATGAACTTCATTTCACAATGACACAGCAGGCACCAGAGAACCCTGCCCTAGACCCTTAGCAATGTCTTCAGACATGTGTCTGCTTGATACAGCCACCCCAGACGGTGAGGAGGAGGCAATGCAGGAGAAGAAAACCTTGGGGTGAACGTCCTCATTTCCATGGACTTGACTCATGTTTCCAACCCACTTTTCTAAAAGACAAGTTAACAAATTCCATAGGTACTGTTCAAAGCAGCCCTGATGGTACAGTGGGTTACCAACTAAGCTGTGAACCCCAAGTTTGACAATTCAACCCAGCAGACACTCTGAGGGCAAAAGATGAGGCTGTCTGTTCCAGTAAAGAGGTACAGCCTCAGAAACCCACAGGGCAGTTCTACTCTGCCTACAGGGTCACTGTGAGTCAGCACTGACTCGATGGACAGCTCTTCTTCAAGGAGTCCCTGGTGGCACGGAGGGTCATCATATAAGCTAGCACAAGGGACCCTGCGGCTCAGTGGCCTGCTAGCTGGACTCTTCATCAGTAGGTCGGGGTTCACCCCAGCCACTTGGTGGAAGGAAGGAAGGCGAGGCTGTCTGTTCCCTCGCGGTGGAGTCAGTGTGGACTTGACAACAGTGGGTGAGGACAGCTATCCCTGACGGCTCCACACGGGGGCGCCCGCCGCCCATCAGCTCTCCTTGCTTTACCTGGTCTCCTCCGTGGAGCCTCTCACTTGGTGGCCGAGCTTGAAGGTCTCCAGGACTTTATCTTCCACGAGGGGAGGCAGAGGCGCAGGCATCAGCTAGGAGGAGGAAAAACACAGGCTGTCTCATCTGGGGCCGCCCACAACGAGCCCAAGGGAGACCCTCTCATTGGACCTCCCCCCTGCAGCATGCTCACCTTTGTGGGGAGACCATTGGCCTTAGGAAAGGGGTTGTCTGAGAGCGGAGCGGGCGGGGTGAGGTAGCCGGCACCGTCCAAGGGCAGGCCATTTTCTTTCGGGTTGCTGTCCGCACTGCTAGCACCGTTGAGGGCAAGGGTCCCCGAAAGTCCATGCTGCGAGGCCGCATCATCCTCGGCGTCCCTAGCAGAAGGCCGTGCGTTCTCAGCCGGGTCCAGACCGTTTTCTTTACTGAGGCCCTTGGACTCCTCGTCAGACTCTTCGGACGACTCGGCGCCATAGGGGACCAGGACGCTGGCGTTGAGCTTGGCCTTGCCGTTCAACACGGGCTGAGGACAAGGCTCACCAGGGCTGAGCTGTGCGGGGCTTTTACTGGAGGCTGACACTGGAGAGGCGTGCGAGGTAGACTGTGCTGGGGAAGAGGTGGTAACGGTGGAGGAAGGGGTGGGCTTAGAAGGGGTCTCCAAAGAGCTGTTATGGAGGCTGGGTTGAGGCTGACCTTGGCGAGCAGGCAGCTTGTTGTGGATACTGATGGTGATTTTCTGTTTCTTGGGGTGTTCTGGAATCACCGAGGCTCTGTTGCCCGGCCAGTTCTGAACAGAAGTGGAAGCATTCACAGGACCAGGCCTGCTGACACTGGGGTTGCCATTAGGACTCGACAGGGAACTGCTTGGCGTTTCTTTCAGGGGCCCCGTGCCGTTCAAGTGAGGCGGGTTCTGTAGAGAAGAAAACCACAGGCAGGTCAGAGTCCCGTGGCAGTGAGTATCACAGAAACAGACCCCAGTCTGGCACTGGCCCAACACGTTGGGCTCTGGGACTCGGCTCCCACCCCTGAAACTAACTGCCCTTTCTTTCCCCTGGCTCCCCAGCACCACCTGTCTCCCAGGTCATACTCTTGGACAGGCAAATGTCTGTCAGAGTGAGAACTAGAGCACAGCCCAAGCCAGGCACCCCCACTGGGCAGAGACTTATTGGGGGAGTGGAAAGGCAGTACAGGAGGAAGCCAAAGAGCTGTGAGGCAGGCAGAAACAGAAGGGGCCAAGGCCAGCCTGCCCTCCAGGCCCTTCAAGCCCCGCCTCTCACCCCACCTTGGTAGGCTTCCCATGCCCAACGACAGGGCGTGCTTACCCAAGGCCACTAGCCAGGGAAAACCTCACGAGAAAACTGGTTCAGAGGTTGATTCTAGCTGGTTTTCACTGTTTTCTTAAATTTCAGAATGACTTACTGTCCTAAACGTGGACTGATTCACGTAAAGTCAAAGAGGCTAATGAAACAGCAGTGACTGCCCTGCGCTGCCCCCCACCAAGAACCCTGAACCCTGCCTGCTCAGCCCCTAGAGGAACCCAACCCTGCCAGGGCAACTCCTGATTCCAAACAACCGGAACCCCTCAACCTTTATAGAAAGCTGCCACACCACTCACTGCCATCAAGTCCAGCCTGGGGACAGTATCCCTGTGGGACAGAGTAGAACTGGCCCTGCAGGTTTCTGAGACAGTAACTTTTGACAGGAGTAGAAAGCCTTTTTTCCCTCCCGAGGAGTAGCTGGTGGTTTCGAACTGCTGATCTTGTGGTTAGCAGCCCAACACATAACCACTATGCCACCAGGTCACCAGCAGGTGGGATCAAATAGACGGCTCATGGTGACAGCAAACACCCAAACTCTCCCTGACCATCACACTCACGCTTGGGTTTTCTGCGTATCATAACAAACAAAGGCTGAGGTCCGTGAGAGAGCCTGTGCAGATGGAGACCTGGCACTGCCTGCAAGGAGAACTCGAGGGTTTGAGCTGTAACGTGTACAACTTTTACAAGGTTCTGCCCCGCCTACAACACGTTACCTTAATCACATGGGAAGGGAGCTGTGGGCCAATGAACCCTGCCGCGGCCTGCTTATTGCTGACCACCCGCTGACTGTTGACCGGCCGGGGGGACGACTGGCCCGGGCTGTGGGTGGGATGAGTGAGCTCCCCTCCGTTTTTCACATCGTGGGACCTGCAGGAGAGAACGTAGTGCCCTTCTAGTTACACAGAGTGAGCAGGAGACACACCTTCAGGCCCCACGGCCCCTCAGTCTCCTCCTTGGACAGAGGTGGCTGGCAGGGGTCCTCACCCAGGGATGGTGAGCACAAGTCAAAGTTGAAAACTCACTGCCACTGAGTCAGAATCGACTCACAGTGACCCACCTATAAGGCAGAGCAGGACTGCCCGTGTGGGTTTCTCTCTCCTGGAAGTGGAGTAGGGGGTGGGTCAGTGGTATTTGTTCTGAGGGTACAGCCAAGAGCTGGTCCTCCTTTCATTTAGAGTCTTCTCATTGTGAACATGCCCCATGGAGGCCATGAAGAATGCCCGGAACAGACCACAGGACACGGCCCTCGCCCTGCGTCTGGCTGCCTGGGGCGAGCACCGATGCAGGTTTGGGGGATGCATGTGCCTTTAGTCTGTGGGGCTTCAGCAAGATTCCAGTGAACGCTCAGGCTGCCCGCCCCATCGATACTGACACCATTCCAAATAAGCCAGAGGGCGGTATCCACACTACCTCCAGCAGCTGCATCAAGAGATACAACGTTTATGCGGTTGCTGGGCTTTTCAGGAGCATTGTACCTGGAAGCACTTCTCAGACTTTTCCAGAAGGCCTCCTTTCTGGAAATGGAATGGCAAGTCAGAGGATACACCCAGTGTGGAACAACTGCTGATGCTGACAGAAGGGCTGGCCCAGGAGCTTGGCCCTGCCCCTGCTTGGAGGAGGGAGGGGCTGCTGCTCAGAGACCCCCACACCAGCCCCACCCCCACCAGGTCCACCTTGGTTGCTGCCTACAGCTAAGCTGTACCCCCACCCCACTTGCCAAGGAGCTGGGGGCCACAGCAAATGCCCCAGCACAGCCAGAGCTCCCTAGCTGCTCACCAGGGGCTTGCGCAGCAAAGCTACTAATGTAGCTGCTGTTTCAGCCCGACTGCCGGCAAGCCTCCAAGTCAATCCCGCCTCCAAGCGACCCCACAGGGCAGAGCGAGCGGGAGACTGTCAGTCTTTACAGGCACAACCAGCCTCATCTTTCTCCCGGGCGGCTGGTGAGCTTGAACCACAGACCTGGCAGTTCCCAGCCTGGTGCTTAACCCATGGCATTCTCAATCCTGATGGAATTTTCCATGAACTCTTTGAAGCTCCTTAGCATGTGTGTACTGTACACACATATAAAAATCATATCTGACGTAACAGAAAATCTGTTTGCATGACGTACCTGATATAAAAGAGAACGTAAGCTTGTTGACTGAGTACCGATCTAATGTCACTGGTGGAGACGATGGAGTCGTTCATTTGGTACCAGAGGCCATTGCTAGCCTGCAAACGACAGCCAGTAAGACAGGTTAAACCTCATTAGACAAGAAGAACGTGAGAAATATGGGCAGAGGCCCGGCCCCCAGAAGGCCGGTGCTCTGCAGCGTGGGTCCCAGAAAGGCAGCAGCAGGCCCCGCGAGGCTTACTTTTATGTAGCAGAAGTAGTGGCCAGCGTGGCAGTTGAAGCCAGTGTGCACCAGGACTGCATAGAGGACGTAGATAATCGGTTCTCCGTTTGGTTGTGACATGTACGGTCGGATATCAAGATACTCAGGATATTTCACATCCTAGACAGGGTGGAAGGAGGCAAAAGAGCATCGTCTCTGGAGGCCCCGATCAGTCCACCCCCCGCTCTGCTGGCAAACCCAGCCACCCGAAACCCAGGCCTCTGCCATGGTCCACAGGACATGTCGTCTGGCCTCGCCCCGAGTCCAGGAGTATTTGGCGCAGCTCCACTAGTGCCATCTAGCACCTGGAGCCACATCCGAGTGTGTTCTGCAAATCCACCCCGGAGACAGGAGGAGGAGCAGGAGGACAACGCTGGATTTGAGACATCGTGATTTTTAATCATTCAAGAATGGACTGTTTTATTTTCACTGCACGCTACTTTCCAAGCACCTTCAGTCTTTAGGAGGTGGGGATACCATGGCCACAGTCAGAGGACTGCGATCAGCATGGTCGCCTCTGAAGGACTGTGCTGGAGAAGGACACTGAATCGACAGGAGCTGCCAGAAGAGCCCCACCTCTGTCAGGGAGAAAGTGCGGCCCGATGTCCCTAAGAAGCAAGGATTCGGAGACTTCATCTCAGTCTCTGATTGCTTTGACAGGGACCGGTTCCTGGAGAAGGAGCCCAGGCTCACGAAGCGGATACATCGGTAAGTGTTCTGAGAATGTAGCTCACGGCTCCTTTTCCTTTTTCAAAAAAGTCACTGGACTGACACAGTGGCTGCAATAATGGGCATGCCAACTGTGAGACGGGTGCTGCATCAGGCAGTGTTTCCTCCTACTGTCCATGGGGTCGCTGTCCACCGCCGCCGCCTCCACCACAGTGGAACGGACCGAGTAACAGAGAGAAGAAGGCAGAGCAGGCCTCCGGCTCTCACATCGCATCAGTGCTCACTCTGAAAGTCTGGGAGAAACACACTCGCCAAACCAGGGGCTCCAGTCTGTGCCAGGTCTCCCCATTCCCAAAGCTACAAGGCCACTCTCCTGCCCAGTGCCGTTCACAGCCAGGCACTGCCCAAGGTGGAGGATGTGGAGAGGCTCAGCAGACAAGGTCCTTAGTGCGTGGACTCTACCTACTGCTACCCACCTTGGCGATTTTCCCACCAGTGAAATTTGCAAAGCGTTTCAGAGACAGCGTGAGGACATTAGATGATCTGTGTATGGTGAACCGCTTCGATGCAGGGACCATCTTCTTACACCTGCAAGGGAGCAGACACCGAGTGAGCAGACCCGTGCCACCACCTCCTGGGGTGGCAGTTTCTCCCTTCCCAGGAGCATTCCAAATTCATTCCCAGAACAATCAGGGGCCCTGGAACAATGCAGGTTGAACAACATGGGCCCCTCACACACGGCTCTTTCGGCTCGAGTGCTACCAGTGTGCCCTTCAAATGCCGTGCGATGCGAACCTCCAGCGTGTGAACTGCAACAGCAACTGGAGGCATGGACCACCCCGGCAGGCACCATGTGTGTCACAGCGCCTCTGTGGTGGGCCCTGGCAATGCTTGCGTGCCGGCTAGGGCTCGGCTGCTGCTTTGATGACAACTGCCACCCCTTCATTCAGCAATAAGCACAGGACAGAGCGAGGGCGGGCAACCAGGGTAACCCAGGATCTCCTCACTTCAAAGCAGCTGGGAAGGAAGAGCTTCTCCAGCTGGTTCCCCGTCTGTGAAAACCAAGCCCTGACTTGATAAAGGACCTGAGACCCCTGTGGAGTGAAAACTGTACACCACCCCTCCCCTGGAAACCGTTGCTGGCAAGCCTCCCTTAGCTGAGTTCAGTATCTTCACTAAGTCTCTTCATAAGAAATCTACTACCTACTCAAAGCCTAAGAGACGGGCGTTCTTCAGAGCAGCTTTCTTACAGGAAGAGAGCGGGTCGGGGATGAGAAAACTGCCTCCCCGTTCTGGGAGAGCCTCTGTGCTCCCTGTGCCAGAAGACAGGGCAAGGCCTGTGCTCCGGGTGCTTTCTGGAGGAGCTGGCCTCACCCTCTGCACACAGCAGCACAGAAGCCACCCACCTCTCCAAGGACGCAGGCCTGCATGTCCAGGTGGGTGAGAACAGGCACCCTGTGCCTTGCCTTTCTCAGGTGGGCCTAGAAGCTGAAGGAATCTAGAGGGGTGATCCTGACACGCCTGCCTCGGTGCCCCCCCCCCACACACACACAGCGGGTGGCAGGCAGCCGGCGCGCACATACTTGCTGCACTTGTAGGAGTTCTCTCCGTCCAGCTGCTCTGGTTTCACAAACTGCTCCAGCGCCTTGTTGACACTCTGAGCAGCCTGCCAAGAGGGAGGGCGCGCGTCAGCCACAGCCGAGACAGATAATGCATTCTTTACGTGAAAAACACCAGGCTCCTTCACTCGGACGTTCACGCACGGCCCGTCACATCACTGCCGCACTCACCCTGCAGTGAGTGCACTCACACTTGGGAAAGCCCAGAAAGGCAGCCATAAAGCAAGTTAGGGAGCAGCAGGGCCTCAGGGAAGTGAACCCACACGAGAGCCCCACAGGCAGACTTAGCCCCCAAGCACATGACAGTGCAAGTGGCAACCCAGCAGAAGGGCTGTAATCGCATATGAGACATTATTAGACATAGGTGTACATACAAACACACATATACACAGGACTATTAACACAGTATTTTTATTATACACGAGGGACTTGAAAAAATGTGGAAGAATTTCATCATCCTTTAATTTCTTCATTTTGCTAGGAACTTTGGAACTTTTTTAATTCCCCTTGTGGGTAACGCATGAGATATATATATATATATATATATATATATATATATATATATAGAGAGAGAGAGAGAGAGAGAGAGAGAGAGAGAGAGAGATAAAGAAGACATGCTGCTATGCATGGCACATACACATCATCTGGGAAGAATATGCAGCAAACCAGGAGAGGGGAGGGAGGGGATAAAAAAGAGGACCTGATGCAGAGGGCTTAAGTGGAGAGCAAATGCTTTGAGAGTGATTAGGGCAAAGAATGTGCGGATGTGCTTTATACAATTGATGTATGTACATGTATGGACTGTGATAAGAGTTGTATGAGCCCCTAATAAATTGTTTTTTTTTAAAAAAAGAATATGCAGCAAACCATCAATGAGCGTTCATTCTGAGGGAAGAAATTTCACATGTGACTGTAATGTCTTTTTTATCAGAAGCATGTAGGAAATTTGTAATTGAAAAAGCAAAAGCTTCAAATCACAACAAGGGTTTAGAAACTGAGAGAAACAAAACCATGTCGGAGGGAGAAAGAGCATCTAAATGGGCCCCACCCCACCTCAAGGAGAGCTCTTGGCCAAAGTGCAAGGACCGGCACCAACAGCTGTGCCCCTCAGATTTGTGAAGACGCAGGTGTGGGCGGTGGAAAGTGAACTTTTCCTCCCTTCAGAGTGCTTACCAGAACGTTGGCACAATTAATCACCCTGCAGTGATGGTGACACACACTAAAGGGCCAGTTTAGCAAGGGCAGGCCGAACTATGAATGAATGAGCAACAGTTATGAAAATGACTTAACTTTCATTAACCTACAATGGTCACATTTACCTTGATCTCCAATGTTATATCGAGATATGGATCAAAAGTATCCGAAACGCCTTTGCAGTTTAAACATTTGACTGAAAAACAAAATGCAAAGTGCAATCATTACGGTGGTACCAACTAGTGAAAGGGTAACACACGCTGACAGCAAAACCGAAAACAAAACCAGGGGCAACTTCTCCCCCAGTCAGACTGCACTCAAAAGTCCCAGGGCCTTTGATACTGCACACAGTGTGGGGCGAGTGTTATGAGTTTGGCTGGAATATAAACAGGTAGGCCTCTAGCCGAAACACAACAAGACCAAACCCAATGCCCACCGCTGAAAGCCAGGTGGGCTACGACTCACAGCGGGTTCCCAAGGCTGTCATCTGCTAAGAAAGAAGCTGCCACATCTTTTTACCAAGGAGACGCTGGTAGTTTCAAACCACCAACTTTTCAGTGATCAGCCCAGCCCTTTAACCACTATGCCACCAGGACCGCTGGCATAACTCTAAGGAGGACAAATATGGCAATACTGGAATTTAAAATCACACAGCCAATGATCCTATGACCCCCAGGCTAAGAATGCATCCCACATAAAGAGTTGCACTATTTACACTGTTCATAGACCCGGCCGGACAGAGGGGATAGGACAGACACCATGATGTAATTCAACAAGCCCACTAGAAACCTGCCCTGTCCATCAACAGGGACTTCAGGAGCCCCTGGAGTATGACTGCATCTGTGAAAAGACAGGACGCGTCTGCATGTGCTGAATGTACGAACTGAGGGAGAAGCAGGCCCGACGAGTCAGCCCCAGCTGTGCGCGCCCAGGCGGTACGCCAGAAGCTGTACTACATGCTGGCACAGCGGCTGCCCCAGGAAGAGGGGCCGGGGTCTGGGCCGAGGAATAGGACGTTTCATTATTCGCTTACCTCGAGACCTCAGGTAGCCTCCGAATATCTGACAGACGAGGGTGGTTGCCTGGGTGTGTCTGTCTAATCTGAAAACAGTCAAAGAGCAACATGAGAGAAGAGTTCGACAACAGGCTTAGACACTACAAACAGAGCAAGCGGAAAAGGGATGGGGCGTGACACAGAGAGAAGCCCTCTGCCTGACAGAACAGGGTGAGACTGAAGACCAGGCGGGCTCTGGGCCCTCAAGCGACAAGAGGAAGGGGTTCAACTGCCACAGAAAGGGAGAGAAATCTAGAGCAAAATTCATAATCATGAAATAGACCAGACTTCCTGGTCTCAGAGCGACGGGTGGAAACCACAAGACTCAGTCACTCTGCAAACCTGGACGTGAACCCAACCCCAGATCACCACAGACAGGCCCAGAAACCCAACACGGACTCCCACAGGGAGCACATGTCTCAGGACCACCAACTAAAGGGCAGTGTCTGCTCCAAAACAAATCCTAGGAGGCAGGCAGGGGCAGGAAAGAAGGAGGCATGGATGGGGGCACCCAAGGAGGAAGCAGAGAATTACAGAGAACTGCAACGATGGTTATGAAAAGAAACGTGTACAGAATGCTGATGGCGTAAGCCAGGTGTCCGGCCAGGGAAGAGCCCAGAGGCAGGCCTGTGCAGGCAGCCCCAGGGCACCGCCACCACACTGCTCTGCTACCCGCTGACACTGGCGGTGTGGCAGGAGAGGAGCTTCGCCCGACAGGCCGGCTAACACCAGGTGGTGTAGGATTTGCCCCCATCTTCTTCTGGTGTAGAAGCTACAGGAGCAGAGCACACACCCTGACTACCAAGACTGAGATCAGTAGCGCCACTGACAGGAGACGGGGCTTAAGTGACACCCAGAAATCAAACCCAGAAATCAAACCAGGGCCAAGCCACCACTTGCTTCCTGACGTCTGGACTTGATTGAACTTGACAGACACCGTCACCAGACCTTTGGGAATTGCTAACTTTTCAGACAATCTTGGCAAACTGGGGAAAAGGCAGCACAGGGGCAAACACAGTTTTCTACGCAGAAGCAAAGGTGAACTGTAAGCAGCCAGAGATGTAGCCGAGGGAAGACAGGGCCGGGGCGTGGGTAGACTTACTTATTGCTGCCATTCAAGCATGCTTTTTGCATAGCATCAACAGTGTACTGAAGGAATTCATGGGCATCTTCCTGGTTTCCAAAACGGAAGTGCCTAGCTATCCCTGCAAACAGTAAGACAGAGATTGATCAGTGTATACTATGCCCAGGCAGTAACCGTCCGCCACACTCGACCACCGCCCCCAAGATCGATCTTCTGACAATGCAGCATTTAGAAAAAAGAGCTGGATAATGATCTCCGAGGAGCTGGCACTTAATGCAAGTCACCGGAGAGCAGGAGGGACCACTCCCTGCGCACCAGCTGGAGTTTCTGGAGGCCGGTGCAGGGCGCTGCAGGCCCTCCCTCCCTAACGAAGGTGTGCTCACTCGGACTCAGCTTTAACCATGTAGGCTGCACAGTGACGGCATCGTCACGTCGTACAGTCTCAACAATGACAACCAAACTGCTTTTCAACATGTGAGGGGACTGGTGTGCACAGTCAAGTGTGCTGCTGGATCTTCATGGGCCCAGACTCCAGGCAAACATAAACGTCCAGCCCTTGTGATGGCTGCCCTGATGACCTGCAGAACCAGCTGCCCCCCCACCAGTGACACAATGACAATTCAGACCGACTTCCAACCCATGACGAAGAGAAAACACTAGAAAAACAAAGGTACAAACAAGAGCAAGTGGAACCCCTCTGCCAGAGTCTGTGTACATGTGGGTATAAATACATATTCACTTAAATCAGTGGTTCTCAAGCTTCCTCATGCCGCGACCCTTTCGTACAGTCCCTCATGTTGTGGTGACCCCCACCCCAACCACAAAATTACTTTCGTTGCTACTTCATAACTGTAATTTAGCTACTGTTATGAATCAGGCAACCCCTGTGAAAGGGTCATTTGATCCCCAAAGGGGTCGCGACCCACAGGTTGAGAGCCACTGACTTAAATCATATGAAATTGCCAATATTCTATTAGTTTTGACCGACCAAAATGGCGATTTCATGATTCTACTGTGTACGTGTCTCAGGAGAATGTGCACACACATAACACAGCATTGCCCTTTCCTTAAAGACTGTTTTAAAAAATGAATGCTAAAAAAAAAAAGAATGCCTGTTTTTACACATACACGACTTAAAAAACACAATACATATGCATGTGTGCCTGTGTGTTTATGTACACACACACACACACCTAGTCTGGTTAAAATTCTGCTAGGACCCAGCAATGTTTCAAAGATGTCCACACTTCCTGTTCTGGATGAGCAAGAATGCTTCTCTAGTTTTCAGCAGCTTTTTAGGCAACAAGAATAAAGAAAAAAAAAGAATAAAGATGCTTCACTGCATAACTGCATCCCTATAATTACCCAGCTAGATACCAGATTCGGAGCTGTAGATTTTTGTTTTTTGCATGTTTTTTTGTCCAACTCAATTCATTAAAATATTACAGTCCATTGCAAAAAACACACAAAGGGTAAAACATAAACAAAATCTAGGTAACCTAGCAGGATTATTATAATAAAAAAAGTGTTAAATTAAAAATTAAATATAAAAGGTGACATTTACCCACAAATTTGCTAAGTTATGGATATAATAATATAATTAACTTAATTTTGATAATTCCTGCCACTATGTACAGCATAATATTCATGCATCAAATATAAACTAATTAAAAACTATTTACAGAATCTGAGGGCAAATAAGTATCCGAGTTAGCAGTACTCAATGTAGAAACCCACACATCTGGGGGAAAAAGTTGCTGTAAAACTAATCAATGAAACAAACAAACAAACAAACAAAACTAATCAATGATTCTATTAACAAATTCTGAGTCTCCAAGAGACATTTAAAAACTGATCTTCCAGTTACTATTTTGCCATAATGTCATCTTTCGTTTTTAAGTTTTAAAGTGTGTGTTTATGTGGTTAAATGGCTTACTAGACGGGGCACTAAGTAAAAAAAAAAATGCACTGATTTTTCCCCCACGTATGAATAAATGTGGTTGGTTGTTTAATGCAACACAGGGGCTTGCTCACTTTTTACCAGCTGGGGCATTAAGACCAATCATGTAAAGACTGAAGAACAGAACCACCTCACAAGGTACTTACGCCGCATCTCGTTGATGACGAACATCGGTTTGATAACATCCCCAGGATTGCTGAGTGCCTGCGTGATGTGCGCTTGCATTGTGCACATCATACAGAATCCTTCTGCATGACCTGAAAGAGAACAGGTAATCCTGCACATGAGCACAATCATGACACCGTGCACACGTTGTCACGAGGTGTGAGGCCACACACCTCAAACGAGAGAGCAACAGTGACTGTTGTGTTTGCTTCCTATTAATTCACTCCCTTGGCTCTCCCATGAGACGAGGTTACACATACACATGGCTCTTTTCTGAGAGCGGAAGCCGAGGCTCGGAGAGCTAGAACTGTGCCCAACACCACAGTCATTAAGTGACAGGCAAAAAAATTGGACTTACATCGTAATAAGCTTTCTGATTTCGAAGTCTATGATCAGACCTGCCTCTGTACTGGAAAAGCCAGCCCTTTTTCTTACATTTCTACCTGGCCAAGCAATAAAAAACTGTCTTTCTTCCACACAGGGGTTAGAAAACTCAGTCAGTACAGATTTAGGCTTTCCTGACCACCTTCAGAGGTCGTGAGTGCTTCAATTTTGTTAAACAATTTCTACTTGAGCCCCTGGTATCCGCTCCTCATTTAAAAGGTAAAACCCATTATTAGCTCATGGAAGTGGCCTCTAGTGGACAGAGGCCAGCAGTGCTGCTATACACCCTGTGCAGTACAGGGCAGTCCCAACAAAAATGCATCTGGTCCCAAACAAAACTGAGACCAAGAACTGCTGTCTTAAGTCCAGGGGGCTGCCCAGAACCTGCCTAGTAAAGTTTTAAAGAAAAAATCTTGCAAAAAAGATCAAACGCTTTTCAGTCAACTACATCTCAGAATAAAGTTCAAAAATACTTTTAAAAATACAAGAAAAGAAAAAAAAAGTCCAGCACCCAACAGCATAAAGTTCATGATGTCTAATTCCCGGTAGAGAATATAAGGCATGCAAAGAAGCAGGAAAGTATGATTGATCACAAGAAGACTGTCAATAGAAATGGCATGAATATTGGGGGAGAGGGGAGCAGGGAGGGAGGAGAAAAAATGAGGAGCGGATACCAGGGGCTCAAGTAGAAAGCAAATGTTTTGAGAATTAGGGAAACAAATGTATAGGAGTGCTTGACACAATGGATGTATGTGTGGATTGTGGTAAGAGTTGTATGAGCCTCAAGTAAAACGATTTAATAAGAAAGAAAGAAAGAAAGAAAGAAAGAGGCATGGATAATGCACTATGGACAATAAAAAAACCACTAGAGAAGACACACCCGTATGCCAAAGAACGTAAGGAAAAACAAGGGCTGCTTCTGCAGGGCCATGGAAACAGACCCAAATGTACTTCTGCAAACAAAAAGCCAATCTCTGAGACAAAAAATATACTGGGAAGAGGAGTGAGGTGGGTGAATAGAATTAATTCAATAAATTAATTAATACATTAACACAATACATTAATATTATATTATGAATATAATATAATTCACAATACATTAAGATACAGCAAAAGAAGAGATTAGTGTATTTGAAAATAGTAGAAATGATACAAGATATTTATCCTGAAACACAAAGTGGGGAGGGGGACAGAATATAAGCTGATTATGAAGCAATGGGCCCACTTCAAGTTCTCCCTGATAGACATGTCACCGGACTATTTCCATGGAGGAGGGGCACGAAGGGATACTGGTCCACCAGCAGCAGTGGACCAGGTCTACATTTGGAAGTTACATCAATCCATACACGTGTTAACCTACACAGAACTCGGAGGGGGGAAAAGGTAATCACAGATTTTAATAACTTCAACAAACCACAGGTAGGATTGAAGAATAGCATACACAAAGGGCCACTCAGTTAACTGTGTAGAAACAGTGATAAAAAAAGACAATGTAAAGGCACTTCAGGGAACAAAAGAGAACATCCCTCCCCGTGAGGAGCCCCAGTAGCACAGTAGGTGCGAGTGAGGGAGAAAGATGAGGCGCTCTGCTCCCACCCAGATCCACAGCCTCAGAGACAGGGTAGACTGTCATAATCAACTCCGAGGCAGTGACAAAAGCAAAACTGACAACAGACTGCTCTTAAAAATAACACCCATCAGAAGGTCCCAGGAGGACTATCTTCCAGGTACTGAAGGAAACCTCTTTTCTTTAAATAGGAAGTCCATGAGAACACACACTCTATCTTTTAAAAGACTTACACCATGGGAGGATGAGAAGGGGTACTTTTTATTATTTCTCTTGTTCAACGAAAACCTTGGGCATTACAAATCAAACCAACACAGGGAGGCAGCGAGAGGTAGAGGGGAAACATAGGCCAGCGAAGGATCGTACTTGCCCAAGCAAAGACATGGAGCTGAGTGTCCCGGGCTCTCTTTGGCCCTCATAGATCCAGACCTAGAGGTAAAGAAGTCAGCGAGCTGGAATGCCATCAGGTACAACAAAAAAGTCCCCAGTGAAAGCTTGCTTTCTGAAAGGGCCAAGATCAGAAAACAAAGGACCAGGAATGAAGGGATGAGAAAACCGAGACAGAAAACCTTCAGAAAACAACCACTCTGATGCCAGACCCCCTAGGAAAGCTGTAGCCCTGCTCATGTCACTGAAGTGAGGAGCCTGGATTTCCACTCACCAGACTGTAATGAAATGCCCCAACCAAGCCACTGGGGTGATATACAAGGAGGTGATTCATTGCTGAGTCGTTCATCCCACTGGGCAGTAACCACTCTACCACCACACCAATCCCATGATGTCAGTGAAGGCCACAGGAGGAGCATCATTCCTCCTACTCCCCACAGTTGCAGCATCAGAACCAGGACTTTTACTGGTACCCACAGCAGTGTCCCTTGGAGACACCACCTGGGGAGCAGGGCCTTCTCACCATAGTAGCAGTAAGGAAACACCCCCATGCCCACATCAGGCATCCACCGAGTGGATCTCGTTGTCCACCTGCGCCCAGCAGGGATAAGGTAGCACATCATTTCTGCCACAGGGGCACCAGGGAAAGCCAGATACAGCGGGCTCCTGTAAGAGCCGATGTCGCATTGTACAAAACGTCCAGGTTTTAAATAAAAAATCACCTGTCATGCCAAACATCAGGAAGATTTTGAACTACATGAAAAATACAATGAACACATGCTAACACAGGGATGGTAGTGATGTTACACTTATCTGACAAGAGGTATAAAGCAGCAATGATTAAAAAAAAAAAAAGCTTCAACAAGCCATTATAAACACACTCAAAAAGAGTGAAAATAAGTAGCCTCAAAAAAGTCTAAGCAAAGAAATAGAAGATAAAAGAACAAAACGAATATTTAGAATTAAAAAACAACCAGCATCCAACAAAACCAACTGCTATCCAGTCGATTCTGACCCCTAGTGACCCTATAGGCCAGCACAGAATGCCCCATAGGGTTTCTAAGAGTGTAAATCTTTATGAGAGGTGACAACCCCATCTTTCTCTTATTGAGCAGCTGTTGGGTAAAAGGGCATAAGGAAAAGTAAGGGTTCTTCATTTGAAACCATTGAAGAATGAAGCCAGTAGATTGCAGTGTTTCATATATACAATATATAATTAACTATATATAATTAAACACTCGAAACTGGTAAAGAACAAAGCCAGTAGGCTACAGTGTTATGTATATCTCATATAGCAATGCACACTAAAAAAAACTGCACAGAAAAGATATATGCAAAAACACTATAGTAATCTAAACAGCATTCTAAATAATATTTAAGTCAGCTAGAAGATGAGGATAACAGAGAAATTTTTTTTATAAAAGAAGAACCGAACAAAAGGCAAAATTTTAAAATGGCAAGACAGAACAAGGGGATGCAACCCAGGCAGGCCACAGTCACTGCCGTCACCATGACCCACGGAAAGCAATGCCAGCTTGCCGCCAGCAGAGTATGAAACAGCAACTCAGTTAAGGGGAAGCGCCAAGAGGAGGGCATTCTGCTACTACCTGTCAGGAGAAAGACTCGGAGATCGTGCAGCAGAAGCAGAAAAAGGCAAAGGTGGAGGAAGACCAACCCGCGTAGCTCTGTGATTTTATGTCCAACCCTCTTGAGTTCCACCTGTGCCAAGAGTCAGTGCCACCCCACGGTTCTGCATGCCTGGCCTCCTGTAGTGCTCGCAGGGCCCAGCACCCATGGTGGTCTCTGAGTTTGCAGTGGGTCCCTTTTGTGCTTCCTTCTTCCCTCTGGTAGCCCCTTGGCTCTGGGGCCACACGTAGGAAGTGAGGAGATTACCCCTTCCCAGTGTTTTTTATTCCTGTGTGGCTCACCCCAAAGGATTAAATGTAGCTTTGTTAAAAAAAAAAAAGTGCATTAAAAAAAGGCACTAACATATTAATAATCACCTTAGATGCAAATGTGCTACAAATCACCGATTAATAGGCACATATATGTAAAGTGAAATAAAAACATAATTCAAGCATGTTATCTATAGAAATCACATTAAATACAGACAGGCTGAAAACAAAAGGATGGAGCAAACTAATTATGCAAACAATCAAAACCAAGGAGATGCGGCTATATTAGAACAGCAAGCACAGCAGTTCACTTCAGAGTAAAGACAGGCTCCGCGGAGTGATAGGAGGCCAGGGCCACAATGAGCAGAACAATTCTCAATGAGTTTACGCCAGAGAGCAAAGTCGCAAATAAAGTCAATTAAAAGTTCCAAAAGTACTTGATCAAATATGGCTAAAACTGAAGAGAAATAGACAAATCCACAATTATAATTGAGCCTTCAGCCGTCTTCTCTCAACAATAGAACAATTAGGAAATCAGCAAAGATATAAAAATCAACACCATTGAGTCAACTCTGATTCCAACTCATAGAAAGGATATCCAATTCAACAAATCCCAGCAATCAAGAGATTCCCATCAGTGCTGCCAGTGCGCTCCAGCCAGCACCACCGTCCAGCGCCGCGTTTCAAATGACCACAGCGCACACTCCAAGACAAGCCAGCTGCGGGGCCAAAAACCCCGAGAACGGTCGGAATAAAACCCTAACAGTGAGCTCTCTGCCCACATGAGAACTAAGCAACATATTTCCAAATACAAGGATCAGGAAGGAAGTTTCAAGGAAGCTAAAAAAACAGTACCCTGGATAAGAATACAATGTATCAAAAATCTGGAAACATAGTTGACATAGTGCTGAAAGGGAAATGTATAGCACTGACTGCAGGCATTAAGGAAGAGAAAGTCTCAAATGCACCATCTAATATCCACCGTTAGAAGCTAGAAAAGAACAAAATAACGCCACAGCAAGCCAAGAAAGGAAAGAGTAAAGAAAATAAATAAATATAATTGAAAACAAAAATAGAGAAAAATTAAAAAGAAAGCCAGATGTCTGGAAAGATCGATACAATTGACAAAGCTTTAGCCAGACCTAGCACAGAAAAAGAAGAAAACACAAATCACCAGCATGCAGACGGAAACACAGTCCAGCATCAAAGTCCCTGCAGGAATCAGAAGATTGATAAGGGAATAGGTCAGGAATAGCTCCACACATAGGAATCTGGCGAGTTAGGCCGATTTCTTCTAAGATGGTTATACTCACTAAGGAAACTAAGTCTGTAACTTAAAACCTCCTTGAAACAAGAAGGAAATCTCCAGATTTAAATCGTCTGACTGGAGAAACCTACTAAATGTTTAAAAAGTCATCACCAACTCCATACAATCTCTTTCAGAAAATAAAAAAAGTTCTCATTTTCTGAAACTAATGTTACCCTGATACCAAACCAGAAAAAACCGTAGACAATATATAGACTAGTATCTCTCATAAGTACAGATGCCAAAACCCTTAACAAACTATAAGCAAATAGAACTCAGCAACATATAAAAAGGAAGATTTAGTCCAAAGATACAAAGCTAACTCAATATTGGAAAATAAACCCCCCAAAACCCTACTATATTAAAAGGCAAAAATGGAAAAAAGGGGTGATTTTATCAGTTTAACACAGAAAAACCATTTGACAAAACTCAATACTCATTTGTATGAGAAGCTCTCAGAGAAGTAACAACAGTGGCTGTAGACTGAAGAAAACCATTTAAGTTCCCACCCCACCCCCCCTCTCCCCCCAAAATTAAGAGGCCAGCTTTCTTAACCTGATGAAGACCATCTACAGCACAGCACAACCAACCGCGAAACACAGGGCTGTGCCCCCAAGCTCAAAGCAGGTGAGGCGAGCAGCTCTCCCCAGCCTTACTGAGCACGCTGCTAGGCTGGGGACAGGACCCTAAGATAGGGCACACAAATCAAGAAACAAGAGACAGAGTGTCGTTATGTGCGTATGGCATGGTTGTCTTAGACAGAAAATTCTAAGGACCCTACCTACACACTTACCCGCACATGAAAGTCTTAAAATAAGTGAGTTCAGAAAAATAATGGAATTCAAGATTAACATGCAAAACTCAAATGTAACTCTAAATAATAGCACTGAACACTTGGATACAAAAAATCTAAAACATAACACCATGTACAATCACTCAAAAAGATAAATCCTTAGATATTAATCTAACAAGGTTAGACAGGTTCAAGACTTACATGCTGAAAACTCAACAACACTCATGAAAGAAATCAAAGACCTAAGTAAACGGAGACCCAAGAACTAAAAGTGTCGCTATGGCAGCAGCTCTCCGTTCTCCCCAGACTGAGTCACGGAAAAACTTACCAAAAGCCTGGCCCAATTTTTTTTTTTTAAGGTATAGACAAGATTACTCTAAAACTGAAAAGGAAAAACAAAGGAGATAATTATTTTGAAAGATGTAAAGTGGGGAAACCGATTACAAGGATCTACATGTGACCTCTTCCCTGGGGACAGACAACAGAGAAGTGGGTGAAGGGACACGTTGGACAGGGCAAGATATGACAAAATAATAATTCATAAATTATCAAGGGTTCATGAAGGAGAGGGGAGTGGGAAGGGAGGGGAAAAATGAGCTGATGCCAGGGGCTTAGGTGGAGAGCAAATGTTTTGAGAATGATGAGGGCAATGAATGTACAAATGTGCTTTACACAATTGATGTACGTATGGATTGTGATAAGAGTTGTATGAGCCCCTAGTAAAACGATTAAAAAAGAAGAAAGAAGTGGAAGAAATCACTCCCCAAACCAGCTAGCAAAACTTACTCTTGAGTTACAGGAATCAAGGCTGTGGTAGGGGTGAAGTGAGATACACACATCAATGTGGGGGGGCGGGGGTTTCAAAACAATGATGGGAAACTTCCCCCTCCCTGGTGGTTTCATAAGACAAGTGGTCAAAGCTGCCAGTGACTGACTAACAAGGTGGCGGTTTGAGCCCACAAGCCACCACATGGGAGAAAGCAGCAGCAGGCTGTTTCTGTAAAGATGTACAGTCTTGGAAACCCTGAGGAGAAATCCTACTCAGACCCACAGGGTCTTTATTCTGAGTAACTGGTCAATTTAACTACAGTGGGTTTGGTTTTGGTGGGTCTAGTCCTTGATGTTTAGGAAATTTATCTTCAAGTATTCGGGAATAAAGGGGGAAGACATCTCTAACTTAATCTTACTAGGATCAGAAAAAAATGATGAGTTTTTGTATGCTTATGTGTGTGTGTGTATATATAAATTAAACTAAATTTGTTGCCAATGAGTTGATTCTAATTGATGACAACATGTGTTTGAAGAGTAGGAATGCTCCCTAGGGTTGTCTTGGCTGTAACCCTTATAGAACGCTTTTGCACAGTCAATAAACACAAGCACAGTAGAACCTCGGACCTCGACGCTAATCCCTTGTAGCAGGAGCGTTGAAATACGTACGATGCAGTCGAGTTCTGAATCAATTTTTCCCATAAAACATAACTGAAAATGGATTAATCCGTTCTCAACCAAGTTTTTACCCTAACCTTGCCTTTTTATACAAAACATTACATAGAAATTCCAAAGCAAATAAGTTCAGAGTTCAATAATGTAATTTAAATAAGAAGCACAACATTAAAAAGTTTTAACTACAGTGTGGCCCGTACCTTGAGACTGATGAGGCTCTGGATCTGAGGACACGGATGTGGAGAGGAGGGATGGAGAGAGAGAGAGTCATTGCTTGGAAGGGGAATTCCCTTCCATAAAATCAACTGGTCGCTGCTTTTCAGGAGTTTTTTCCCTTCTTTGCCTTTTTCACTACGACCTGGCTGGCTTTCTTTTTAAAAACAAAATCTGTCTAATGTGGTCTGCTGTCGGCATTTCCTTAAGTCTTTTCAAATGACCATGAACAATACGGACATGGCTGCATGGTTAACCAGTTCCTTAGCATGATAACTCTTTTGAAAACCCTTTCTTAGGACCCATGTTTTTTTTACCTAAAACAATACAAAAACTAAGAAAATTATAGCAAAACACTTGGAACACAGTCGCAAAAGGTTTAAACGACGCATATTAACAACGCCAACTAATGCTGAGTGACCAAAACATGAACTGCTTTTGTTTACAAAAATCACATGCATCAGATCGGATTCTGATGTTTGGTTCGAGCTCCAAAGCAAATTCTTCTCAACATTTCACATCGAAATCCAATTATGTCAAGTACTGATGGGTTCGACTGTAAACCTCTTTCAGGCTTAGAAGTTTCAAAAAAAGTTAAGTACATGTCTACTACAGGACTAAGCCAATGTACTCCTAGTTATCCAAGAGAAATGAAAACATGTCTTTAGAAAGCCTGTTTATAACTCAAATGTTCCTCCACCAGTGAGTGGGGAGCTGTACTGTGGTACATCCACACAGTGGAAGATCCGCAGCAGAAAAAGAAAAAAGGAATGAATGAATGAAACACACAACCACATGGAATGATGTCAAAGCAACTGAGTGCAGATGCCAGAAAAGAACAGATTTGGTGCCATTCTGGAAGGTGCACACCCATTTCTAGTGACAGGAAGTAATCAGTGGTTGCCTAGGGTAAGGCGAGGAGGGGCAAGGAGATGGGGAAGGAGCCAATTTCAAAGAGGCAGGAGGGAACCTTGTGGGATGATGGATGATCTTACTCATCATGGTGAGAGAGTTTCATGGATGTATGTAAGTGTGTATTTTAAATGTATCAAGCTGTATATTAAATGAGTGCAATTTCTTGCTATATCTCAGCTGTACCTCCATGAAGCTGGGGAAAGAAAGAAAGAGAAACTGCCGATAATATGAAAGTTAGGCACCAAACTCTGGCCCCTGGCAACACCTAACTTTGGTCTTGGTCCTCGTTTGCTATCCATGTGCCAGAGCTGGGTTTGTAGCTACACCTGACTTTCACTAAGCGCAAAGTAAGAGGAAAGCTGTCCTTGAGGAAGGAATTACGGACTTAGAACCAGAGAACATGAGGGCAAACACGATGTTCGCTCAGCAACTTCAAACGCCTGGGTTCAACACGCCTCAGAAATGAGTGTCTAGGTGATTTTCCATTACTTCTCCTCCACTTTGCAGCCCTTTCCGAATTCTTTAAAAACATTACTTTGCTCTTGGAAGAAAACAAAATCAGTTTCCAAAAATCACCTTATATTTATCATTAAGAAATTTTCCGACTGTGATAAGAGTTGTATGAGCCCCTAATAAATTGTTAAAAAAAAAAAAAGAACTTTTCCAAGAAAAAAAAGAACTTTTCCAGAGAAAACCAGGGGGGCTTTTTCCCTGCCCTGAGAATTCCTTAATTCCATTCTCTCTCTCTCTCTCTCTCTCTCTCTCTCACACACCACCACCACCACCACCACCACCACCACCCCCCCCCATAGAGGAACTGGAAGACTTTGTTCCGAAGGGGGCAAAAATATCTATAGCATACAAGGAAGATCAAAACCTCAAAAAATGGCTCTGTCCTCAACTCTGAACTCTTTAGTCAACCACCAAGCTGCCTTCCACCCGGGTAGACACTCTGATTTGTTCCCACTGGTGTGCTGCCTCTCCTGGGACTGGGAGAATTCTCAAGTCCCACCCAGATTCCACGGTGGCTGGCGCTGGAGGCCGCAGTGAGAAAGGCTTCTCCCCACCCCTGCCACGAAGGCAGCTTGATGTCTGGGATCAACGTTGGCAGCGTTGGAATTTCTTAAGCCGGTTCATCCCAAGGGGTTGGCATCAGAAATCAGTATCCCTTGTTTTCAGCACGTGTAGAAACCAGCAGGGGGTTCAGGAATCCCAAGTGATGACCAACTATGTTTCTTTGTAAGAGACATCACAGCTCAATGGGGCACCATGTGCTTTTTCTGCTTCTAGGACACAGCCCCTCAGAGTTCCTCCTTGGCTTCTGAAAGAATACAAGCACCCCCTTCCCAGGGATTATGGGCTTCTCAGCCGGGTTCTTCCCTCTTGTTTCGAGGAGTTAGGTTAGTGGAGCCTGATACGACCTACAGGAACAGTAGCACTTACATGTCTTGGAGTGTTCGTGCGACAGCATATAATTGGCGAGAGGTGGCGTGTAGGTTAGGCACTGCAACGCTGCGTTGGCAAAACAGGTATTGCCCAAGTTCTGGAGGCCAGCTCCAACTCGATGGGTCTGTTGCCACTTTAGACAAATCTTGTCCGACGGGAAGAGAACTCTCTGTGGAGGAGCAATGCCATCACCTAGGACTAGAACACACACACAGCGGACATTTCAGCACAAAGCTGGGCAGGCTTCAGGCACTGTAGCAGCAGCAACGCATCAAATGGGGACCGGACTGAGGCTCTCCGCTGACCACTGGCTTACTGAAACACAAGAGAGCTTAAGGAAGTCGGTGGGAAAAGGCGATGCTCTGAGCACGGCTGCTTCTGAGCCATGGTCTGAAGCTCCTGGGAAGAGAGAGAGGAGGACTGTTGAAAAGAGCATGAGAAAACACCATGTGATCTGCTTTCTTCAATAATGCAATTGCAACAAGACAGAGCAATTTAAGGTGCGTGTTCACTCAACACAAAGTGTGGCGCTGAGTGGATCTTGATGGGAACCGGCAGCCGGGGCCTGAACACTGACTGGGTTGTTTACAGAAAGACACTCGTTAAAAAGCCCTTCTTTTAGACACTGATACTATAAAACACGAAGTCCTGGGAAAAAGCTGTGGGTAGGGGAGTAACTGGCTGGAAGCACAGAAGAACCAGATAGGCCATGAGATGATCAGTGCCAGAGCTGGCTGATGGGAACATGAGAACTCATAGTAATCAGTCTCTCTTTTTTATGTCTAGGAACCCTGGCAATCCAAACCCACCAGCTGCTCCTCCAGAGAACACGGAGGTGCTGCTCCCACAGAGATCTGTCCTCTTAGAAACCCTGCGTTCTTCCTACTCCAGCCCACAGGGCTGCTCTGAGTTGGAATTGACTCAATGGCAGTGGATTTGGTTTGGGGTCTTTCTTTTAGAGTTTTTATGATTCTCCATTGGAAAAAAAAGTAGGTTTTTTTGTTTCTTTATTTAAGCACCATGCACAAAATCATTAGGAAATACCAAAAACAGAACTCACTGCCATGGAGTTGATTCTGACATACAGTGATCCTCAAAGGCTCAAAGCGACACTACAGGACAGTGTAGATCGACCCCTGGGGGTCCCGAGACTGTAATGCTATAGGAATAGACAACCTTGTTTTTCTGCAGTGGAGCGGCTGGTGGGTTAGAACTGCTGACTTGGCAGTTATGCCACCAGGGCTCCGTTCAGGAGTCACTAATCGTGTCACATGTGCTAGGGAAGCTTACATTTGGCCCTGCCATCAGCCATCCTCATCCACGCCTCTCACTGAGCCCTTACCAACCAGTAAGTCTCTATTTTAAGGACGAATATAGTGTCACCCAGGTTACTAATGCGGAAACTGGCTTTGAACTCAGGATACCACTGGGCCATACTTGCTATATGCTATACTTAGACTTTTAAAAGGTTTCATCTGCTTTAAGAATTAGTAACTGTTTCCAAATGATGCATGCCACTGGAACTCAAACACAGCTCCAGGAACAACATATTTAAGAAAGTTCAGGCTCATTCACAGCGAAGCTCTGTTCCCAAAGGCTTGCTGGTTCCTTGGTGCTGAACAGTGAGTCCCTCCGTGGCTGGATACTGATTGAACGGGGGTCCTGGTGAGCATGAAAGGGTGCCCAGGTGAACTTCGGCTGAGTAGGAGTGGTGAGAAATGGATCTGGGCACTGAATCCAGAACAGGGCGATGCAGAGAGATGCGAACATGTCCTACGGGTGAGAGCAAGAAGACTGAGCATCTCTCCGGGAGACTGGAGTCTGCAGAGAAAGGCACCCTGTGGAGACTGCTGATAGCAGAGGAGCCAGATGAGCTGAGGGCTTCAGGCAACATTCAATTCAGTCCTTTCAGGACGTCAGCTCGTCCTTCCACCTCATCCCATCACACATACTGAGAGGCCTCAAAACCAGACAGGGTTGGACTTCTCCACCAAGCCTAAGCCAAATAATATTACTAGTAGGAGCTAATTTGATTACTTGTCATTTCCCACTCCCCAAACCCCTAAGGCCCACCTGAAAGTGTCCAAGTTTTCCTGATCTGAGTGAGTATCTAGAAATTTCAGTGTTTCAACCACTGAGACACAGAGGCTCCCAAGTGTTCATCAGAAAATCCCTTGGCCTTTTCATTCCATTTTTACAAGATCTTTTCGGAGCCCCTCTATTGTTTTAACAAATGTAACAGCATTTACACCTATTCCTCACATATCAACAATCTTATTAGCCAACATTTCAAATTTACAATGTTGGAAAAATTTTCAGAGGGCATCTCTGATGTTCTGGGCCCCACGTGGGCTACAGTGAATAATACATCAGAGACCCTGACGGACAACACTGGCCACATGAGGGGTGGTAGCCAACCAACACAGATGACTTACTGCTCCATTTGTGCCATCTCAGTTTGGTGCACCAGGAGGGCATGGTGCAGGGGTGACAGTGGGCAGAGGGACGCCAGGCAAGAAAGAGTTCAAAGGTGGCAGGGAGGTGGGGAGGGTGAGGGAAGGGAAGGGACAAGAACAGAAGGGAGACAGACTTGGAGGGCTGCAGGGTCGACAGAAGACATGTGGGGTTCCTATCCAGGGCACGCAGTGGGCGGCAGCCTACAGAAGACAGCAGCTGACCACCATCCTGGGCTCGCGAAGATGGGGATATGGTAGGGAAGGCAGGGTAGGGAAGGGATGCCCGCTGCCTAATGTCCCACACACACCACCCTGAGATGCACCGGACATAGGAGGAAGGCAGGCTACAGCCCCTGATTTTCATACATGCTGACTTCATATAGAGGCATGGTCACTGGACCTTGTCTTCTTCCATGTGAGGAATGATTGGGTGCTGCCTTAATAAACCTAATATATTGTCTGCTAACTTTCAAAGAAAAAAAACTATTACAGATGGTGTTACCTGGCCACCCCCCCCCCAAAAAAAAAAAAAAAGTTGGGTAGAGTCATTTGTCCAAACAGGGAACTATACTAAACACTAAATGACTGACATGTTATTAACACATGCTTGCCCATCTCAATTCTTACCGATATAAAATGTATCTTTCAAAAACTTAGGAATAAGAGCCTAACAACAAACATCGTTTCAACAGAGAATCATCTTACCTGTCTGCTACAAACTAATCACAACACAACTGTGGTTACCAGCAGCTGAAGCACAGCAAGGCTCTCAGATGATGCGGCTCTGCTGGCCGCTCCGCTGGCAAGGTCTTTTGTCAAGTTAGCCCCTCTCGTAACAACCAGCCCGGCAATTACACTTACACAGGTGTTTCTCAAAACAGTACCTTGATCCTTTTGTGGCGATGGTTTTGCTTTATCAGGTATGGATGAATTCGAATAAACTACAGCACCAGGTACTGGTCCTAAAGAAAGTGTGTGGTTGGAGACATCGTTTAATGAAGACACAGCAGCCCAGCTGGCGGAGCCTGCATCCATGTCTCCAGGTGAGACAGCCTCAGAGCTGCCGGGCTGGCTCTGATAGGTCGGTGGGTCTGAAGACTCAGAAGCTTTGTCAACTATGGTCATTGTTCAACTCTGCAAAAGAAGAAAAGCAGACAGCAGTTTTAAGAAAAGCAAGTTATAAGGGGAAGGTGGGGGTAATAAGGGGGAACCAATCACAATGATCTACATATAACCCCCTCCCAGGGTGGTGGACAACAGGAAAGTGGGTGAAGGGAGACATCGGTCAGTGTAAGATATGAAAAAATAATAATTTATAAATTATCAAGGGTGAGGGAGGGGGAAATGAGGAGCTGATACCAAGGGCTCAAGTAGATAGAAAATGTTTTGAAAATGATGATAGCAACAAATGTACAAATGTGCTTGACACAATGGGTGGATGTATGGATTGTGTGTGATAAGAGCTGTATGAGCCCCCAATAAGATTATTTTTTTTTTAAGAAAGAAAAGCAAGTTGTTGCTTTTACTATGGGGTCTTGGGAAATTCACTGACCCAGATCTAATTATTTTCACCATCCAAATATAATAACAAAAGTCTTTTCGAGCAATTTGGCTATGGTTTCTTTGGGATATTTAACATCATGCTAAATTGAACATGCAGACAACTTTTATTTTAAAACTTCCAAAGAAGTACTTGATTAGAAGACCCTCTCTAATCCATGGTCCCTGAAAGTCTGATCTGTCAAAATACAATCAATTTCCAGTTCTGTAGATTTACTAACCATGCTTGGTTTTGTTCCGTTCTGTTCTCCAGTGCTTGAACTAGAACATTACTCACACAAGTACATTTGATTAAACTTTCTATCTGAATATGATTCCACAGGAAAACATCTCAAGTACACAAAAAGGAAAATCTAGCTTAACTTTGAAGTCCAAAATGACATTGTGTCATGGGCAGTACATTTTAAAATATCCCATTTCTGGAGAGGCTTGCTTTTTAAGCAAATGCATTTTTTGGGGGGCAGAGACTGTCATACAGGAATGTATAACGTTGTAAACACTGTCCCTGTGATGTTACTAACACCACACTTGAGCGCAAATACATGCTTTTAGAGACAATCATTTTCTCTGTTGGATCCCATTTTTAAATCTTAGGGCGGACCACTCAGTATTTCTTATGTGCTGGGTACTGTGTTCATCACTGTATATTCTTGAACTTGCTTAATTTGCACAACGAATCTATGAAAGATCAGAAAGAACCCACAGGATGGCATTTACACACACACACACACACACACACATTCACGGGGCCTATAAAATGAAGCAACAGTAGCCTAGACTTGTCAGCGGTTGCTCCAACTTTCCCGCCCAGCTTCCCGTAGTTACACCACATAGTTAACAGACTGCTTTTAGGAATGTTCCCGAAGCTGTCCAATGGCAGCTAGTACTGAAAAACAGAACACGCACACCCCAACCCGGCAGCCAAATCCGGATCCGCCCCCCCTGCCTTTTCAGGAGTGCCGCAGCCGCCTAACCCTCCCCTGCCTCGACAACAACTGCAGAGCTGGGTAACCACCCCCCCCCTACATGCCCCATGGGGCTCCCACCCCGTGGAGCCACTTTCACTCTCGTGGCTGCTCTCTCCCACTTCTCCCCAGCATGCATTTCCACCAGGAAGTGAGCAAGTGAGCTCCTTGGCAAATGAGCGCCCCACCCACCCAACATCCCTAAAGACTGGGTTCGAACCCCCTCCCAGATGATCGCTGGTTTCCACAGTAGCCAGCTCTCCAGTACTTTGCCCAGCCCTGACCTGGCCAGCAGGCGGCTCTCAGCCCGGCCACAAATGAATGAGCACCTTTTTGGAGGCGGGCACAACATTTGCTTTCAGCACCAACTTGTGCTGAATGATAATATAAATTAATACACAGAATCTGATTCAATGCTTATAAAAATCCAAAGGAGAAATACTAGCCTTTAAAAAGTTTTTTTTTAATATCTTCATAAAATACCCATGTACTTTCCACCCCAATGAACAACCATTAAGGTGCACTGGCTGTTCACAGGTGTGTGAATGTGTGTGTGTATTTAAAATGATTCGGTATTATTGTCTGTACTTTTAAAATTAAGATTATCATGCAAGAGAGAGTGAACACAACCTTGAAAGACCAATTTTGGGATCCTACATGGAAAGAAAACAGTGGATATTAATTAAGATTGTAAGCAATCAGAAGAAAACTGAGTAAAATTTCAAGTCAATCTCAGCTACCGGAGCCTCATTCGGGGAGAAAGCATGGATCATATTGTCTGGGAGAAGTCTGCACTTTCCCCATTACAATTCAAAGAAAATTGGGGGTGGTGGGGTGAAACGGGAAAATAAAAGGAGAGGAAATGAAGGAAAAGGAAAAGAAAAATGAAAACCAAAACAGTAATTTTTTAAAAACGACGCAAGCCTTATTTACAGTAAAGTTAAAGAGCAGCAGAACACCTTAATTCCCCAGGATTAACATCCCTGTAGGAGAGCTATGAATAAATGACTGCATAAAACCGTTTTACTTGTTCCAATTACTATAGTCGTTGTTGGGGAGGGGCTCTTAAATGTGTATATATAAACAAATAAATGTGTACATATACTTACATAGGAAAGCATCAAGTTCAACTATCTATAAATATATATAGCATTATAGTTTTGGGAAGATCAACCAAAGCCACACATTCTTCATTTTGTGTATTCAGTCAATGCATCCGTAGCCTCAAACCTTCAAGTATCACACTAAACTCCATTTGTCACCGAAACAGCCAAAGAATGTTGCATGGCTCATAGGAATTCTATGATAACCTTTGCTCGGTACAGCTTTAAACACCACTGTCATCAATATCGAGTCTTGTAAGCAACGACTTCAAAGAAAACTTTTAAAAAATCTCAACATCTGATGACTTACAAAAGCATGTTTTAAAAAACATAAGCATAGATCACAGACTACATGTGTGCAGAAATGAGACGAATCCACTCCTTTGCCTGATGCACAACAGTTTATTGAAAAGACTGAAAATGTCCAGCACCTTGTCCTTCACCCTGGCAATAACCTCAATACTGGAATTCTTTTTCCACAAGGAAAAAAGATAAAACCATGTGGCACTTCATATACATGGAGACACTAACATCAAAACAAGCAAAAAGAAACTGTTACTCTGGTTTCCCTGTAAACAATGTAACCCACGTTCTTGCAGTATTCCATCTTCAGAGAAACACACTCACTCTAGAAAGACCCAACCTTGATTTTCATTCCACTTCAGTCCATAAAACAACTAGCCTTGCCCCTTTACAAGCCAAATACTGGAGACTTGGTTCAATGACATAGAAGAGAAAGTGAAACTGACCCCAAGCAAAAACAAATAAGTGAAACTGGCTATTCAAACCCCTAGGTTTTTTGAATGAATAATTCAGCAAAATGAAGAGCTGAGTTATGTTTGAACATGTTCAACTCTTTGGGAGGGTGACGTGACTGGGCAAAACTGCTGTAAGACCCTATGATTCTCTTTCTACCTGGGGGAGAGGCAGAAAGGGGGCGAACTAGTTGTCTCCGCCACTTTCAAGTGGTCACAGGCAGCTTTTCCCCCGGTAACCGAGTTAAAGCACCTAGACATGAAAGAGCTCTTCACCAGCGGGGGAAAGTCACCTCAACTGCCAGCCTTACAGCAAGTTTCAGGTCCTTGACTATGAAACTTCTAGCCCGACCCACCCCACGCCCGGGTCGCCTAGCTGCTCTGGCTCCGGAGAGAAAGAACCTGGCGGCGACACGCACGCCTGGGGCCGCCAGCTCGGGCTCTCCCCTCAGCCTCCCGCGGCGCCCTCCCGGGTGCCCGCTGCCCGGCCCGCGCGTGCACCTGGCCGCTCTGCGCCCAGGTGAGAAAGTTTACCTCTCCGGGGGCTGCAGTGGGGGCGGGGAGGCGAGCCCGCAGCTCTGGGGGTCGCCCGAGGCTCAGGGCTGGCACCACGCGGGGGTCGACGGGCCCGCCGGGGACCCTGGCCAGCCCGGTCACCGGCCGGCACACGCCCACCCGGCCGATCCCCCGATCCCGCCGCCCACCCCGGTCCACGGGGGCAGGGGGCGGGCTCGGGCCGGGTGGGGTGGGAAAGCAGTGTCCATGGCAACCAAGGGGGTCCGGCCTCCCCGCGCAGCCCGGCCGCCGCCCCCTCCCCAGCGGCCCGGCCCGGGCGGGCGGCGGCGCTGCCACCGGCTTAGCGGGGTCCCGGCCGGCCCACGGCTGCGGAGGGGGCTGCGGGCGAGGGGCCGCGCCGGCCCCCGGCGGGCCGCGCCGGCCGGGCGGACTGAGGGGCGGCGGGACCGGCTGCGGCTGAAGCGGGCCGGGCGATCCGCAGGCCCCACGTCGGCCGCCGGCGGCGGGAAAGAAGAGGGAGCTTACCTGACCCGGCTCGGCGCTCGCTCCATCCCCCTCGGCCGCCGCCGCCGCCACCGCCGCCGCACACAGCCCAGCCGCCCGGCGGGGGACAATGACGTGCCTCCATCCGGGCACCGCCGCCGCCGCCTCCGGGTCAGCGCCGCGCCCGGCACGCCCCGCCGGGCCGCCAGGGGGCGCTCCGGGGCCGCGCCCGCCCGCGCCGCCGCCCAGGGGCCGTCGCACAAGCGGTGCGGCGCGCAGCTAACGGGCCGGCTGAGCGCGGGAGGGGCGGTCGCCTAAGGGCTGCGGGCGAAGGTTGGCCTCTTGCGTCACGGGCGCGCCGGGCCGCGGGCGGAAGGAGCGCGCTCATTGGCGCAGCGGCAGCGTCGCGGCGCCTGGCCCTAGCGCAGATTCCTGTCCTGCGCCCGGCGCCTCCGGGAAAACCAGGCGGCACGTGGAATCCGGCCCTGCGCCTCTGCCTTCTGAGGGGCCGCCTCCCGCGCCGCTCGGCCCCCAGCTCGGCACTCCCGCGCCCCGCAGAGGCTGGAGAAGAAGCGGGAGGCCTGGCGTGGCGGGAGCAGAGCTGGAAGGCCGGCGCGGCCCTGCGGCCCCCGCCAGAGACAGCCGCTCAGTGAAAAGCCCTTCCTCCAGCGCCTCGCCCCGCGCACTAGGCGTCCTAAGGGCGCCGACCCCACCGGCTCCCTCCGTCAGCTTTTCCAGCTGCGGGTGACCGACCGGAAGGGTCGAATTTCATTCCTGACCTCTACGAAAGGATGGACGTGTGCTCGTTCCGGCAAGATTTCGCCTCAAATCCTAGCCCGCTAAAGTCCCTAGGTGCAACTGGACTGATTACCTCGTTTGTGCCAAATCCAGACTTGCAAGCACTGATGGGACGAGACGGCTGCGCCGCGGAACGAATTCATCATTGTTGCCTCCGTTCCAGCACGACCCTCCCCATCTCCCTGTTGGATTTCCCGCTTTGATGAAGGGCCTGCCCCCGACCTGCGTCTTCCTCTCTCTTGTCCCACTCCTAGTTTTTCTCACTTCCTTCATAACGTGACCGGGATGATCTTTCCAAATCACAGGTCAGATCTATTAACTGCCCTTGGCATAGTCCCCAGCCCGGCATTGAAGGCCTCCAGTCCCCTTGTCTCGGCAATGAATTCCAGCTGTTACAGGCTGCCTTCCACAAACTCCCAGCACCTTGTCCCATCCCACGCCTATATCTGGATATAGAAACTGCATGCCACCTCTTCCACAACGCCCTCCAGCAGTCCCAAATCAGACACCCCACCCCCACATCTCTTTTATGATAGCACTTGCTCCACTCTTAGGGAAAGCAATTAGTCAAGTGATAAAATGATTGTTTGGAGGGGGCTCTTGAAGTTCTTTGAGGAAGCAGGAAGAGGCATTCCACACTTCCAAGAGAAAGAGGACATAACTTTTCCTGAGGAAGCATGGTCATGAACTTTCACCTTGAGAGCCCCTTTGACCCTATAGAGATGTTCAAGAACACAGCAGCGCTGTGACATTCTCTTGACTTTTTCTAACTGAAACTTTGAGACGATTCGACATGGAAGGGAAGGCAATAGAACCGCATCCTTCACAGCTCCCTGAACGTTGTGGTTTTGCTCAGCTGCTTCCTCTGGAAGTCTCAGCCGATTGACTTCTAATTTCACTTTTCATTCCACAGTCTTATTGATGAACTGCCCCTGCAGTCTGTCCCTGAAATCTTAGAATAGCTGAACAGCATGGGTAGGAAAAAGGACTTTTTTTTAAAAAAATCTATGCAACAACACAACCCCTGGAGGAGGGTTGGCTCCATCCTCCTCCTTTCCCCATGTCCTCAAAGGCAACAGAAGGACACTTCTGGGACCATCCTTTCCAGCTTCTAGAACAGGACTGACCCCAGAAATGGAGAAGTTACAAAGCAAGAGAAGAAGTTGCCGCCTTCTGAAAGCCGGGGCTTTGGCTGAGACAGCCAATAAACTTGCCTCAGATGCACTTCTAGACTGGAGCTCAGCCCAAAGTGAAAGCACGGTTTAGTGAAAGAGTGCTTCACTTTTGTCTTGACTCGTGCCAGCCTGGTGACCTACAGAAATTGCTTAGCTCACTCCTCTTACCCAAACTGTCTATGCTGCAGGCAACTCAACTCCCAAGTCCCAACGCCTCCCAATCGCCAAAGAGCATTTGGTGCCAAAGACAAATGGGTTACTGCCAGGGGAGCCCAAACACTGAATGGCCTATGCTGGCCTCTAGATTGGGCTGATGGACTTTAGGGAAGGGGCTCTGGTGTCAAACCAGGTATGTGCCTGCTGCTGACTCATACACAGGTCAGCCATGCAAACCCACCAGCTGCTCCGCTAGAGAAAGATGAGGCAGTCTGCCTGCGTGCCTCTCAAGATGACAGCCTTGGAGTCTCTATGGGACAGTTCTACTCTGCCCTACAAGGTCTCTAGGTGTCAGAATGGACTGGATGTGCGTGGCATACTGTATGTTGTCTGCTCCAGCAGCTGTGCGTGTTCACTGACAACAGCTCCCAGCCACCACGTGCTCCAGCAAACGTGTTGGCCAACGGGGAGCTGCCTCTTTGCAGAGGTTAACCATTTGTTCATAACAGCCTTGAAAACACTTGTGGGCAGTTCAGCTCTCTCCTACTGGGTCTCCTATAAGCATGAACTGACTGGGCAGCATACAACCATCCCTCACAGCCTGCACCAGTGATTCAAGGACTGGCACAGGGGTACAAAAAGCCTTGCCCCAAACTGCACTCCTACGGTGCCATTCACACTCCAGAGCTCCCTGGGAGCAGAATCAAGTTACTCTATGTTCTCATATCTCACATCCTTATCTATCGCACAGGTATAGAGCTCATGAGGCATCAAGCTTTTTTAGGAAATCTTGTAACACGTGAATTACTGGCCTAAGATATGGTCATCTCCTACTGAAACCACATCCTTGCTTATCTCTTCCTGGCCTCCTGCTTCTTTTACTCCCCCAGAGTAATCCATCCACACACCCCACATGCCTAGGTTCTGTCTCAAGCCCTGTGTCTTGGTCTCACTCACTGCCAGGGAGTTAATCCCGACTATGCAAGGTCAGCAGTTCAAGACCAACAGCTACTCTGCAAGAGGAAGGTGAGACTTTCTACTTCCATAAAGAGTCACTGTCTCGGAAACCCACAGGAGCAGTTCTACCCTGTCCTGGAGGGTTGCTGTGAGGGTCTAGGTAGCTTGACGTAAAACGGTCATTTCCATGCCTGCCCCTGAGAAGCGGAGCCAATGGCTCAGATTCCACCGGTGATCAGAATACCGATAGCTATATGAGACACTGCTCCCTCCCCCGCAAACCCCAGGACCTGAGGGAGGGATATAGGTAGACGAGGATATGATGGTTTCCTCCATTCCTCTGGTATGTTTCAGGATGTGGGACAGGAGTAGTGGTCGAATTGTAAAATTAGGTGGCCACGAATGCCTTTTTAAGATAATTACTGTAAAAAGAGACATCACCCAACACTTGCCCATTCAACATCATTTCAAGTGTGCGGTTCAGGGATCTTACTTCCATGCATCATGTGATGCAACCGTCATCCCTAATTGTTGCCAATTTTCCCAGCCCCTAGCCTACTGACGTTTTCCAAAAACACTATAAACCAAACCGACTGCCATTGAGTTGATTCTGATTCACAGTAACACTCTAGAACAGGGAAGAGCTGGGGCCCCATTGGTCTCCAAGACTATAAATCTTCACAGTAACAGCCTTACCTTTCTCCTGAGGAGCAGCTGCTAGGTTCAAACTGCTGACCTAGTAGTTAGCAGTCCAACTAGTCATCTATGACAGGCTTGGGGTAATCAATCTCCACCCTAAAGCAAAATGCCATCAAGCCAGCAAGATTTCTTAGAAGTCTGTTCAACCATCAGTCTTCAGCTGGGCTCTCAAAGAAGCAGCACTTTGGAAAAGGTTGATTTCTCAGTCCTGATTGATCTCCAACATCGAAGTCAGGCTCTGATCCAAGAGTTGGGATCTTGAACTTAGGGATGAGACTCTTACCTCAGTTGACCCTCAGACACCCAGGACCCCTTTGGGCCTGCAGCAAGGGACCACCTCCTACTTGTTAAAGAAGAATGCCACCTTTCCCACCAGACTATGCAGAAGCCTCAAAAGAAGCAGGGATCCTACAAGACGATGCATTCTCTGTAAGATCAGCCTCCATGGCCTCCTTGGGACCAGCCCCAGGGTGAAGTTCCACCTGGCCTGCTGAGGACTGAGATTATGCATTGAAGGAACTGCTGCTCAAACTCACTGCCACTGACTCATAGCAACCATATAGATCAGAGTAGAACTATCCTTGTGGGTTTCTGAGACTGTGAATCATTACAGGAGTAGAAAAGCTTCATCTTTCTCCCCTGGAGTGGCTGCTGCTGACCCACTACACCACCAGGGCTGCTGGTAACCCAGCTGCAGGACCTGGCTAGTTCAGTGAAACCTTCCAGAACCAGAACTCTCAGGACTGCCTTGTTCTTCTAACTCTTGCAAGCTTCCTGCCCTTGACAGCATACAGTCTTAGCCACTTTCCCATCACTCTCTATTAGTGGGAAATATTTGAGTTCTCTCTCTTGGACAGGTTTCTTCTGCCTTGCACAGGTACTAGCTCTCCCAGGTTTTACTGTGTACCAGTAAGAACAGCAGAGAAGGCTCCTAAGAGGGTCCGATAAGGGAGGGGCAGTAAAAGGAGTTGATTGGTACTGGGACCTTCTCCCGCAGTACAGGCTCATCTGTTTGTCAAGGGCCCACCAGGAACTGGTTCCAATTCAGCACAGGGGAGGAGCCCCATGGAGCCCCCTGCCAGCGTTGAGATGCTTACAATGCCACTGGATCCACAAGACTTCCCACCCACTGGCCTGTGATCTTCCTGCATTCAGCATCATTGCATGTGTTTCGTGAGTCAGAAGAGGACTTTATAGATGGGTATTGAACACATGGGCTAACATTGGACTTAGCAACTTGATGTGGACTGGGCTGGGATGTTTTCTCAATATTTAATTGCTCTTGTATGTACACCTCTTTCTTGTGTGCATGTGAGGAGTGTCTCTCTGGATTTGTTTCTCTGGTCAACCCAGACTAACACATCATGATTCTCTAGGTCTTTCCCCAAAGAGACTCCCCATCACTTCACCTCCTTGGCTGACAATACATTGGAGAAAGGGGAACATTCTGATATATTGCGGCTACTGGTTAGAAACTCCAAGTTAATGAGCACATATCGGTAAATAATGGGGACTATATTGATTAAAGAAATAGCACATGGAGTCAAGTTAATCGTTGGTCCTGACCCCAGTCCCTAAAGGGTCCACTGGTCTCACAGTGGTCACATCCCTCGTTCACAAATGTATAATCCAAATACATGTGTTGAAGCAATTGGCAGAGCCCTCATATTGGTTTCTTGATCAGTAGGACAAGAGCAGTTATGGAAGCCCACCTGGCCGTAAGAAGAACTCTTGGGGAAAGGGCAGCGAGCCTCAATGGTGTAGGAGTTACAGAGATGGTGCTTACCATTCATACCATGAATTTAATTTACTGATCTGGTCTCTTAAACACTGAATGGAACTCGGGAGATGAAAGTAGATCATTGCAAACATAACTATCAAGGATTCTTTTTTTTAAAAAAGCAAAAAAATCCACTGCACTCAAGTTGATCTGATAGCAGTTGTCTAGGACAGGGTAGAACCATCCCTGTGGTTTTTCAAGGCTAACTTCATGGGAGTAGAACGTCTGATGGGCCTTGCAGTTAGCACCCCAACCCATAACCCCTTATGCCACCATGGGCCTCAACAGTACCAGCTGAGTCCTACCCCTGTTGACTGAGTCCCTTGGAGTTCTCCAGCCACAACAGAATGGACTAGAACCAAGAAACGTTAGTCAATTCTTACCCTGAGTGTCTCAGAGCAAACGTCAACCAGACCCTTTGCCTCTTGTAGATTTTACCCATAATCACGGTGAACCAAGGAGAAGTGTGTCCAACAACAAGATTTACATAAAAAGAAACTTTCCTGTCCACTTCATGAATAATACAAGAATGCATGCTAATGTTATAATGATAAGACATGATGCCAGAATAAGGCCCCAACACACATGCACACATAGTGTGACAACATAAAGAGGAAGTCCTATCAGATTGGAAACAAAAGTATTTTCATTCGCGTATTTATATGGTTTGTAATGCTATAGTATTATATTTAAATAATTATATAGTCTTAAAGATTGTCACATACTTATGTATTCTAGTTGTATTATTGGGAAAATAAAACAGATGAGGTCCATTCAAAAGTTTTCAGGAAGACAGCAATGAAAAAATTCAAAAGTCATTTGAAATTGGATAGCAATATCTCACTAGAAAATATCATAAAATTCCTCTTAATCACAGGTACTAAACCAAAATACTAAGAAAAATTAGGAATAAACTTGGAAAAATGGGCAAGACTTAAAACACCTGGCTCAAAGACCTAAAGACTTTTATCACTTTTTTTAAATTGCAGGTTGAGTGAAAGTTGACAGAGTAAGTTTGTGTTCCATTCAACTAATTATATACATGTGGTCTTGTGCCATTGGTTGGAATCCCCTCAATATAACAGCACTCATGCCTCTTCCTCCCCATTTCTTCTCTCCTGCCCCTGGTGCCGTCAGAGCTTTGCTCTGGGACAAATGCTTCCTGTCGGGTCTGACAGGGTTGATTGTACTGCAGACATTCCTTTCTGGCACAGTGTTCACTTTACAGGCCTGTCTGTTGTTTGAAAGGTGATGAGGGTGGGGGGAGTGTTCCTCCCAAGCATCAAAGTATCTAAGGGCCACAGTCTCTGGGAGTCTACCCATCTCCACCGGACAAGTGAGTCTCATGCCGTTCATATTTCTGGATTTTGTTTTACTTTCCCCCCTCCTTTTTTGTCCAGAATCTTTTATTGTAGTCCTAACAAGAGCAGGAGCCATCAAGGTAGACAGGCACCATCTAGTGCTTCTGGTCTCAGGCTGGTGGAGGCTGTGGTTCTTGAGGTCCACTGTCCTTTGGACTAATTGTTTCCATGAGTCTTTGACTGTCTTTATCCTTCTTTGCTCCAGAGGTATCTCTTTGCACCTTAGTCGTTCCCAAGCTTGCAAAAGCCCAGTTGCAGGTGACATTCAGCCAGACTTTCTTTCTGAGAACCATGACCCAATTCATCCGTAACCTGTGGAGAAGGCTCTGGTGATGGTGAACGCTGCTGTGATTTGAAGCCTCAATCGGCCACATGTTGGCACTATGCTGAGGTGGCCTGGTTCCTTCAAGCCCAGCTGAGATCCCTACAGCTATTCAGAGCCTGGTGGTGGTGTTGGGTGCGGGGGGAGGGGTAGTCAGTCCTGCTCAGGCTGATCGCTTCCAACAGCTCACAGTTCAGGAAGCTCGGCTGAATGGTTTGGTGGCCACTGAAGTGTGGATGTGGTCTTATATTGACAAGTTCATAGGCAAGTGAGGCATCATTGGCTATGATGTTTGAAGACCAGTCTTTAACATCCGATTATATTTGGTTTACTTTTCGAATGTTCTTGGACCATGTGTGATCAGACTACTCTAATAAAATAGATAATTCATATATATGTGTGTATGTATATGTATATTATATATAGCCTTTGTGGACTATGTTATGCCAAGGGACCTAAATGTCTCCTGATAAAGACTTTCTTTTTTTTAAAAATCATTTTATTGGGGGGTTATACAACTCTTATCATAATCCATACATCCATCCATTGTGTAAAGCACATTTGTACATTCATTGCCCTCATCATTCTCAAACAATTGCTCTTCACTTAAGGCTCTGGCATCAGCTCATTTTCCCCCCTCCCTCCCCCCCTCCCTCATGAACCCTTGATAATTTATAAATTATTATTTTGTCATATCTTACACTGTCTGAATTCTCCCTTCACCCACTTTTCTGTTGTCCATCCCCCAGAGAGGAGGTTATATGTAGATCCCTGTAATTGGTTCCCCCCTTTCCACCCCACCCTCCCTCCACCCTACCAGTATCGCCACTCTCACCACTCCTGAAGGGATCATCCATCTTGGATTCCCTGTGTTTCCAGCTCCTATCTGTACCAGTGTACATCCTCTGGTCTAGCCAGATTTGTAAGGTAGAATTGGGATCATGATAATGGGGGGGTGTGGGGAGGAGGAAGCATTTAGGAACTAGAGGAAAGTTGTATGTTTCATCGTTGCTACACTGCACCCTGACTGGCTTGTCTCCTCCCCATGACCCTTCTGTAAGGGGATGTCCAGTTGACTACAGATGGGCTTTGGGCCCCTACTCCGCACTCCCCCTCTTTCACAATGATATGATTTTTTTGTTCTTTGATGCCTGGTACCTAATCCCTTTGGCACCTCATGATCACACAGGCTGGTGTGCTTCTTCCATGTGGGCTTTGTTGCTTCTGAACTAGATGGCCGCTTGTTTACCTTCAAGTCTTTAAGGCCCAAGAAGCTATATCTTTTGATAGCCGGGCACCATCAGCTTTCTTTACCACATTTAGTTGTTCACCCACTTTGTCTTCAGCGATTGTGTCAGGAATGTGAGCATCATGGAATGCCAGTTTAATAGAACAAAGTATTCTTGCATTGAGGGAGTACTTGAGTGGAGGCCCAATGTCCATATGCTACCTTAATACTAAACCTTTAATATATAAACATAGATCTATTTCCCAATTCTCATATATAAATATATTTAATATGTACATGCCTTTATTTAGACCTTTATAAATGCTTTTTGCCTCCTAGCTCTTTCCTCTATTTCCTTTGACTTTCCTCTTGTCCCACTATCATGCTCAGCCTTCATTTGGGTTTCAGTAATTCCTCTCGGTTACATTACCCTTGATCATGCCCTACCAGACCTCCTACACCCTCCTCACCACTGATTTGGATCACTTGTTGTTCCCTTGTCCCTGGGCTTGTTAACACCACTTCCTTTCCTCCCACCTCCCCCTCTCCCATGTCCCGTCCCCCCACCCCCAGCCATTGGTCTTTTTTCTCTTCCAGGTTGTTCATCCAGCCTATTTTATTTAGACAAACCTGCGAAGATAATAACATGCACAGAAACAAGACAGAGCAAAACAAAGCAACAAAAGATAGCAAAACAGAAACAATAACAAAAAGCCAAAAGAGCGAGAGAGAGAGAGAAGCCTGTAGTTAGTTCAAGGACTGTTTGTTGACCTTTAAGAGTGTTTTCAGGTCAAGTCTGATGGGGTGCCAAACCCTGGCCTCAAAGCCTATTTTTGGTACTCCCTGGGGACTTCCTTGCTGTGTTCCCCTTGCTGTTCTGTTGTGCACCCCTAGTGTTTTGTCTTGGTGTGGTGGGATCACATTGGGTGCAATTTGCGCACTGTGTCCCAGGGTTGTCCCCTGTAGGGCTAGGGGTAGAAAGACTTTCTTAATGAAGAGATATACCTGCTGGTAAGACTTTAAGGACAATGTAATGGGTCCCAAAGAGATGCCTTCTAGAACTTAATAAAATGCTTACAGCATAAAGATGAAAACCCATTTACATTTGCAATATAGTTAGTCCTAAAAGAAATCCTTCTGGAACTTCCTAAAATGTCTTAAATGTCCCTCTGGGCACTACAGCCATGCATTAGAACACTCACTCTCAGCTACGTATCAAACAGCCTCTACTTACATTCATTCAACAAATAACCCCCAGGCCTGCACGCTGGAAAGCAGGGCCCCCACGGCTCCTGCCCACAGAGACCTTGGACTCTGGGTTGGTGGAGGAGAGAGGGAGCCCCGAGCGACAACAGTTGAGAGCTGGAAGGGTTGACGGTTTGAACCCACCCGAGGCTCCTTGGGAGAAAGACCTGGCACTCTCTTCTCTTCAAGAGTGCAATCTAGAAAACGCTTTTTCTTTTTAGAAAACTTTGGAGCAGTTCTTCTGGGGTTGCTAAGAGTCTGAAGGAACTCAACAGTCAAGGGCTGGTGAAGAAGAAGGCGGAGGAGGAGGAGGAGGAGGAGGAGGAGGACAGCTAAGATATTAACAATGCCGGGGATGGGAGGGTGAGTGGGAGGAAGGAGAAGATGATGGTGGAAGCAGCAAGTACCGCTATGTAGGAGAAGGAAGCTCATTTGCACCTTCCCTGTGACGGACTCAATTCAGACTCAGAGCGACCCTCTAGGACAGAGTAGAACAGCCCTGGGGACTTTCTGAGCCTGTGAAGCTGGATGGGAGTCACAAGCCTTCCCTTTCTCCTGCAGAATGCTCGTGGTTTCCAACTGCTAACCTTTGGGGGAGACGTCCAACATGTAGCCCACCACACCGTCACGATTCCTTCCTTTCGTTCATTGTTCATTAGTGGGAGAGAGAGAGAGAACACCTGCGGTCCATTTAACAGTCTTCAGGAAATTAGATTCTTCCTCAAATAATTGGGAATAGAAGTATCATATACCCCATCAATAATCCTACTTGCTGCGTAGCCGACAGAAATAAGGAACAGGACACAGATATATGTAGCGCATGTTCATCTCTGGGAGCAAGATGAGGCTTCCCAGACCCTTACTGAGGGTACAGTCTTGGAAACGCCCAAGGGTCTTTCTACCCTGTCCTATAGGGTCGCCGTGCATTGGAATTGACTTGATGGCGGTGAGTTTCTTTCTTTTGGTTTATGTTCATTTCAGCACTACCCACAATGAGCTACATGCCTATCGGTGGAAGGATGTGTAACTAAACCTTGGTACCTACACACAACGGAACACTATACACTATTAAAAATGATGATGAAACGGAAACATCTCACGGCAGGGTGGATTTGGAGGACAAAGGAGCCAATATGGTATGAGACCATTGTTATAAAAAGAAAATGAAATCTAGGAAAAGTTTCCATGCCAAAAGAAACAGATGTTGAAGGTTGGTTCTCTTGGACCTGGGGTCCTGAGAAACCCGTAGGCCCAGGGGAAGGCTGCTTCCTTGGATACCAGGCCTATCGGCAAAGACTTTTATCCAGATCCCAAAGAGAAAGTCTTCCCCTGAGCTGGTGCTCTGAACTTGGACTTCGAGCTCCCAGGCGGCTGTTGGTGGGAGCCACCCAGTATTTCTGTGATGGCAGCTCTAGAGAGTGAAGGCCCAGCTAGAGAAAGAGCCTCACTCAACGCCACCAAGCTCAGCTCTTCTCTTTTTTGGGCATCTTATCTCATATCCACTGGCTGCTGACAGAATCTGGAGCAAAGTGAAAAGTAACAAGTGTTGAGAAATAATAACCCTTAACTGTTCAATAGAGGTCATTAGGAGTCTTGATGCAATGGATTACCCATTGGCTGCTAACTGCAAGGTCAGCAGTTCAAACCCACCAGCCAGTCCTAAAGAAGAAAATGAGACTTTCGTCTCCAGTAGGGAGTTACGGTTTCAGAAACCCACCTGTTCTACCTGTTCGACCCTGTGGGTAGGAGCCCTGGCAGTAAATGCGCGCATGCGTGGTTAACTGGCAGTTCAAGCGAGACCCTTGTGAGTATCATGCCTGTTTCTAAAACCCAAGATTATCTGGGGACCCTTCTTTTTGCTAGAAAGTGTATCATCTTTCTTCACTTTGGACACGGTCATAAACTCTTGATGGCAGTGGGTTTGGTGTTTTCGGGTTGAGCGTGCCCGACACCACCTCGACAGTGCCCTGAGGTCGCTCACTTCGTTCTCGGACTGACCGCGGGAGGCAGGCGCTGTTTGCATTTTCTGCTGATGCGTTAACTCAGGAGTCAGAGAAAGGACTGAAGGACCCCCTCCCAACCCTCAATAAACGAGATGTTGGAGCCCTAACTCCCTGGTGCTCGTTAGAACATGGGAATGTTGAAGTTGTGGTCCAGTCACATGAGGCCAGAGTCCCTGAGGGGAAAGGTAACCTTGTAAGTCGCTGAAGAGTTCGGTGGCTCACCAGAGACGGGAAAGAAGGAAGGTCTGGCCGGCTACTAAAGCAGCAGCTGGGGACAGTTGATGGAGCGCGGTTCTGCTCGACCCCCTTGGGTTTTAGCAGGAGTCCAGTGGGCAAGGGTTGGGGGAGCCCTGGTGCAGAGTGGTGACTCATTGGACTGCGATCCAAAAGATATGCAGTTTGAAGCCACCAGGTACTCTTGGGGGAGAGAGACATGGCTTTCCATGCCTGTATAGAGTTACAGTCTTGGGCGCCCACTGAGGCAGCCCCACACTGTCCTAGAAAGTAATCAGGAGTCAGAATGGACTGGCTGGCAGGGAGGGTTTTTCTCAGGTGGGGGGTGGGTAAGCAATGCATTCAGCTATGAACTACAAGGTGAGTGGTTCGAATTCACCAGCCAGTCCCTGGGAGAAAGATGAGGCAGTCATGTCCATAGAGCTTGAAAGCCTTGGAAACTCAAAGGGGGCAGTTCCACTCTGTCCAATAGAGCTGCTCTGAATCGGAATCAACTCCAGGGCAGTGAAGTTGGGTTTTCTCAAGTTGCTTGTGGTTTGTTTTTGTCCAATAGAAATAGGTGGAAGCTACCCAGAGATGGTTTAAAAGATTCTAGTTGTTAGTCGGGGAGAGTTCTCCCACCCTGTGTCCATAAGCGCTAGATGAAGCATTGGGCTGGTGGCTGGACATGCTGGACCATCTTTCAGTGCTGTTCCTAGGGACCACCGAGTAGGCTCAGCCTCAGAGAGACCCAGAGCAACAGAATGGAACACTGCCTGGTGTCACGTCACCCTCACAGTCTTTGCTCCACTGGGCCAGTCCGTCTCCTCTTTCAGAGGTGTTCTCAAAATGATTCTGGCCCCTTTTTGCCAGAGGTTTAAGAGTTTCTAGAGAAAACCTTCCCCTGGAAGCCTCTACTTGGGCATTATTACTGACGTCACTCTTATTTTTTTATGTCACCATTTTGTTTGTACATTATATATAAGTGGGATTGTCCATGGGAAATAAGGCATCTATGTTATTCTGGGTGGACTAGAGACATTCATAGACACTCATATGTGTGTAAGAGAGAACTTTATATGAAAGAGCACTCGTACCTGGAGAAAACATCCCAGCCCAGTCCAGATCAAGTCCATAAGTTCAATATTAGCTCATATGTCTGACACCAATCCATATATTCCTCTTCAGACTCACAAAACACATGCAGTGATGCCAAATGCAGGATGATCTCACAAGCCAGTGGGTGGGAAGTCTTGTGGATCCCGTGGCGGTGGAAGCATCTCAGCGCTGGCGTGGGTCTCCATGTGGCTCCTCCAGCTAGAGCTCCAACAGGGCTCTAGCATAGCTCCCTGCATCTTGCCATCGGGAATACAAAGCAGAGAGTGTGTCTGTCCTGCCTCCAGCGAGCTATTTATCTCTGGTGCTCCCAAATGAGACCACCAACGAGCAACCTGATTGACAGGCTAAACTCCACCCCTTCAGTCTTACTAGTCTCAAATTGGCACAATTATGCAACTACCACAGCACCTGGTAAGTGTAGCGTGTTATGTATCGGCCTGCCAATTACAGAGTCAGCAGTTTGACTGCCAGCCAGTCTGTGGATGAAAGATGAGGCTGTTTGCTCCTGTAAATATTTTTGACGCTTTAAAAAAAATTACGAATTAGGTAGGGGTGTGTGTGCATTCCAGGCCATCAATTCTGAGTTTAACAGTTCAAACCACTCATTAACTCCACCCCATGCTCCTGTAAAGATCGACAGTCCCGAAAACTCTACATTGGTTCTCTATGAGTTGGAATGAATGGGCAGGGCTGGTGGTCTGGTAGGTGGGAAATACAAGAAACATCACAATTGGTGCCTTTAAAGAATTCCTCAGAGAGCACCGGTCACAGTGCCTTGCTTGTTGCAACATTTGTTTCATTGTTTCCACATCTCCCGGGAAGGGGCTATAACTTGGTACTGTTTTCTCATCCATATCGGATGTTCCAACATCGAGACTGATAACAAGGGTTGGCATTAGTTGCCATCACGTTTTCAAGGCTGGGGCCTTTTGCCTGGTTTCTGAGCTGCTTCCAGGTGGGCTTAACCTTCAAATTTTGGGTCTAGTTGCTGAGGTGTCAGCAATTGTTCCACACGGGGATGCCAGGTGATGAGAGTAAAATTCACTGCCATTGGGTCTAGGAGGCGTACCACCCCCCCAAAAAACCTGATGCTCAGTTGTTGTTTTTTTATGTGAGGGGGATCGTGCATTGGGAGTTCATTCCTCCAGGTCAGACTACTAATCAAGCTTTCTATTTTGAGGTTCTGAAAAGATTATGTAACCATGTGTGACCCAAAAGAGTCCAGATTTCATCAGAAGACCCCAAACAAACAAATATATCTATGCAAATGATGGGGGTTGGATTGGAGACCCAAAGCCCATCTGTAGACCACTGGACATTCCCTCACCAAAAGTCATAAGGAAAGAAAGTCAGCCAGGGTGCAGCATGCCCCAAGGGACACACAACATTCCTCTAGTTCTTTAATGCCTCCCCACACACACACAAACACCCACTATCATGGCCCCAGTTCTACCTTACAAATCTGGCTAGACCAGAACATGTACCCTGGTACAGGTAAGAACTCTCGACACATGGAATCCAGGGCAGATGACCCCCTCAGGAACAGTAATGGTAGTAGTGCTACCATGAGGGTAGGGGGAAGGTGGGAGCAGGGGGAGAAAGGGGAAACTGACTACAATGATTGACTTATAAGCTGCCCCCCCCAGGGGGACAGCAACAGAAATGTGGGTGAAGGGAGACAGTGGACGGTGTAAGATATGAAAATAATATTTTATAATTTATCAGGTGTCCATGAGGGTGGTAGGATGGGGGAGGGAGGGAATAAAACAGAGCTAATACCTAGGGCTCAAGCAGAAAGGAAATGTTTTGAAAATGATGATGGCACCATATGTGCAAATATGTTTGATACAATGGATGCATGATTGTTATAAGAGCTATAAGAGCGCTCAATAAAATGATTTAAAGTCCATCCTTCCTTTTCTCCTAGTCTCCTCCAACCACACCTCCTTGAAACCTGCACTCTGTGGCTTCCACCTGTGACACTCTCCTGCCATGACACTTCCCCGATGCCCTGTGACTGCTCTTGAGGGCTCTAGAACAGGACTTGGTGTAGGGACTCAGGTCTTCTCCTCTCTTCCCCACACCCTACACTCCGGGCTCCAGAGCTGCACCTGCAAAGCACTCTGGGTCCCCAGCCCAGTCCCAAAGCCTTTAGTACATTTAGTCCATTGTGCAAAAATTACTAAGGGCTGGCGTGGGGTCAACTCCATGGAATCCAACAGCAACATTGTCATTGTGGGAGGTCCCTGTGGGGGGCCAATGGTGACAGAGCTCAGCTGACCTAAAAGGTTGGAGTTTGAATCTATCCTGAGACCTCTTAGAAGTCAAGAAGGTCTACTATTTTAAAAAAATAAGCCATTGTAAACCTTATACATGAAAATAATAATTTATCAAAACAAAAAGAAAATAATAATTTATCATGTACCAAGGGTTCATGAGGTCCAGAGGGGAAAACATGAGCTGATACCAAAGGGGTCAAGTAGAAAGAAAATGTTTTGAAAATGATGGCAAACTATGTTTAAATGTGCTTGATACACTTGATGCATGGATTGTTATAAGAGCTGTAAGGGCCCCCAATAAAATGATTTATAAAAAAAGACAAGAAAAGAAAACCTTATGGAGCAAAATTCTACTCTGACACTCACATGCGTGGTGAGTCAGGGCCCATTGGATGCATCTGTTACTGGCTATTGTCCAAGTGGCTTACCCCCACCTTATGGACATCCTGGACGCTTCATTGGTACACTGACCCCGGGCACGTCTCCCACGCAGCTTCTTCCCTCTGTGCCATGCCTCTCCTCTCCTGCTCCGTGAGCTCTCAGTGGGAACTTGCTGAATGAGTGGGAGAGTGAAGTGGTGGGAGGAAGGATGACAAAATAAGAGTATCCAGAGGTGCCCTCATGACATATTTTCACGAATTGTTTATTGTCCAGAGAATAATGAGAACATTTTGCCAGATTTGAGAAGGAGCCTTATGAGGGTTCATGATATTCCAATTATAACTTTAATGACAAGGTATTATGATAGATTCACCCAGGATTGCTGGAGGCTCAGTGGTTAAAGTGCTCAGCTGCCAATCAGGGGCTGGCGGTTGGGACTCATCAGTTGATCCATGGGAGCACGATGTGGCGGTCTGCTTCCATAAAGATTGCAGCCAGGAAGCCCCATGGAGCAGCTCTGCTCTGTCTTTGAGAGTAGCTGTGGGTTCGAATTCGCTCCACGGCCACAGGTTTGGTGCTTATTTCATCTCTGTGTAATGTACAATACTTTGTTCCAGAAAGACACCCTTTAGAGTAGATTTCAATCAGATTACAACCTAATTTGAAGACACCTGGCGCCTCTTCGATATTGAGTCACAACTCCCCGTTCAGCAATTGTTCCTTTAGCCCTAACAAATGATCCAAGGTCATTGCTTGGTGGGTGGGTCTTAAATATGTGCCTGCAATCAGTCCTTCTTTGAAAAACTACTTGGTTTTCCTACTGACGATGCGATTATCTTCTTTCATGCACTACCCTAAAAATAAGAAGCACATTTAATCATTGTAGCTAATAATAGGCATTCTATGATTGTTTCTGAATAGATAAAAATTGTTTTAAATCTAAGATATTGTCTTTCTCTGTAGGTTTCTTATGGTTCAGTAAACATGCTCAACGATGATTTCACCTTCCTCTGTGCAACCTCTGCTCCGTGAACACCTTGGCATGCTTGCTTCTTTCCTCTCTCGCCGCCAATGCTTCCCTTTTGTTCATAGAAATCCCATCGTTCTCAACTCCATTTCATCCAGACGGTGCCTGTCAAGCCACTGCTATCGTCCCGACTCAGACCAACCTACAGGACAGGAGAGAACTGTCCCTGTGGGTGTTGGAGATTGTAACCCTTTGCAGAAGTAGAAAACCTCGTCTTTCTCCTGAAGAACAGCTGGTGGTTTTGAACTGCTGCCCTTGTAGTTCGCAGCCCAATGCATCACCACTACATCACCAGAGCTCGCCGGGTCAAGAGGTAGTTGTACAAACAGAACAAGGGAATATTGCATGGCATAAAATCAAGAAAGATGTACATCAGGGTTGAATCCTCTCACCATACTTATTCAATTTGTATGTTGAGCAATGAATCAGATAAGCTGGATTATATGAAAAAGAATTCAACACAAGGATTGGAGGGAGACTTATTAACGTTCTGTGATATGCAGATGACATCACCTTGATTTCGGAAAACTGAGAATTTGAAGCACTTGCTGATGAGGATCACAGGATGCAGCCTTCGATATGGATTATAATTCAGTATAAAGAAAACCTGAATCCTCACAACTGGACCAAAAGATCGCATCATTGAAGTTGCCCAGGATCTCCTCTGGCTTACACCCACAACCAGTGCCCGGGGAAGCAGCAGTCAAAATCAAACAACACATTGCACTGGGTAAATCTGCTGCCCAAGCCATGGTCTTATAAGTTGCCTCATATGGATGGAATTTGGGCACTGAGTGAGGAAGCCCAAAGGAGAAGGGATGCACTTGAATTACAGTGCTGACGAAGAATCTGGAAAGTACTGCGATCTGCCAAAAGGACAAACGCAAATGTCTTGGAAGAAGTACACACAGAATGTTCCTTAGAGCGAGGATGGTGAGACTCTGTCTTACACGCTTTGGATATCAGGAGAGACAAGTCCTTGGAGAAGGACATCATGCTTGGCAAAGCATCGGGGCAGCGAAAAAGAAGATTCTTGATGAGATGAATTGACATAATGGCTGCAGCCATGGGCTGAACCATACGAATGATTGTGAAGATGGCGCAGGACCGGGCAGCGTTTCAGCCTGTTGGGTATAGGGGCTGCTGTGAGTTAGAATCAACTCGGCAGCACCTAACAACATCATCCTAAAGGAGTGATAACATTGGTTGGGTAAGAAAACCATAGAATAATGGCCCATTTAAGTTCAAAAGGGCAGCATTTACCCATGAAGAAAGTTCATGGTGAGCTTTGGATCACTAACCACAGGATAGGCGGTTCCAGTCTACCAGCTATTCTTCTGGAGAAAGTTGACGCTATTTGCTCCTGTAGCTATTTACAGTGATGAGTCTCACATACTTTGGACATGTTGTTCAAGAGGGACCAATCCCTGGAGGACACTGTACTTGGTGAATAAAGGGTCAGCGAAAGAGAGGAAGACCTTCAGCAAGACAAATGAGCACTGTGGCTGCAACAATAGGCTCAAGCACGACAATTGTGAGGGTGTCTTCGGAGCACACACTCCTGAACTGGATCAGATTGGCCCTGCAGCCATAACAGTAGACTAGAGAGTGTCAGGAGGATGCGAGATCAGCCGAGCAGCTCTGTCTTTAGGATGGCAATTCCCTGGGACTAGACAAAACAGGAAGATGAAATGTGAGACCCCTCCATGGGTTCAGAGGGTCTCCGCTGAGAAAGGGGTAGTGTAGTGTCTGGCAGGTGCAAGCGAGTCTCCGCGGGGCACAGTTGAAAATGTCAGCTGATGAGCAAGTGGAACCTTGACCCAAGCACTTTTTCTATGTGGTTTTTAGTCATCAGCTCACAGACACCTTACATGAGTTGGGAACTTTGGGGGTACCGATATGTATCCCATTTCAGCCGCTTCAGTATGTGATGCACCAACATAAACCCTACCTTGCTGGAGATCCCCAAATCTTTGCCCTTGGATCCTAACCCCCTACATCCCTAAACAAGTGTATCATGAAATAATGGGGTGGTGGTGAAGGAGAAAACACGTGTCCTATGGTGGAGTCCTAAGAGGGAGGGGCAACAGCAAGTAGCCATAGGACAATAAAAACACAAGCACCAATCATACAGAGGGGTGTGTGTGTGTGTGTGTGTGTGTGTGTGTGTGTGTGTGTGTGTGTGTGTGTGAGTGAGCACGCACGGGCGGATGGAAACCAATCTCAAGAGACTAAATGATGACACGGCTGATTTCAGGGGGTGGAGAAAAGGATTAAAAAGAGAAATGAGGCGTATAATGAGTCGCCAGGCCTTCAGGCTTGCTCAAGATCAGCGCCCAGGAGCGAGATGGCTAAGGTACTTCGTGGCTGGAGAACCAGACCACTGCGGCGCGTGCGCCTTCCCTTCGGGGCGGGACTTCTGGCCCGAGGGAGGCCATTTCCGCTTCCGTTGGCGCCCTGTGGAGGTATTTGCTGCATGGGCGCTGAGCAAGCAGTGGGAACTCGTTTACTTCTCGGGATGTAGGGGGCAGCGCTGTCCCCAGGACAGTGAAGCAGAGAGAGATGGGCGGTGGCTGTGCCTGCGTCGCTTGCCACTGCCTTCCCCCCGAGGGCTCCGGTCCTAATGGCGGGGGGGGGGGGGCCTGGGAGCTGGCCCCAAGTAGAGGGCACAACTTGTGGGTGGAGAGGCGCGTGCGCCCCACTCACCTCACCGAACCGTACCGAAGACGTGAGTCTTATCTCACCTGAACGCAGGAGAAGAGGGCATAGGAGCGAGGTCGCTCGGAGGGCTCAGAGGCACTCTGATCTGAAAGAGAATGATTGGCAGCTAGGATTCAGTGTCTAGGCTCGAGCTTGAAGGATCGATGCTGGCCAATCAAGATGATCAGTGACCGCTACTGAGAGTTTTACCATCCCAGCGTCAGTTTACTCTTCAGTGCAAACCTGTACATTGGGTCCTCTAGAATCTCCATTCCAGATATGCCATCAGGGCATACACAGGTGAAGTAAATGCAGCCACCAGGAGTCGGGGGTAGGGGGGCTTGCAAACCAACTGACTGCAGATGTTATTTTCCACATTGTTTGTCCACATTGTATGTGTCAACATAATTGGAAACTTAGTTGGAGAACTTAGTGTAGACTGTCCGGTTTGGGGAGTTCTGCCGGTCATACAAAGGGAGCCACGGTGGCTCAGTGGTTGGGACCTCTACAGGGAAAGATGTGGCAGTCCGTTTCTGTAAAGATTTACAGTCGGGGAACCGATTACAAGGATCTACGTATAACCTCCTCCCTGGGGGATGGACAACAGAAAAGTGGGTGAAGGGAGACATAGGACAGGGCAAGATATGACAAAATAACAATCTATGAATTATCAAGGGTTCATGAGGGAGGGGGGAGCGGAGAGGGAGGGGGGAATTGAGCTGATATCAGGGCCTTAAGTGGAGAGCAAATGTTTTGAGAATGATGAGGGCAATGAATGTGAGGGTCACTAGGAATCATAATAAAGGTATGGGTCCTATTCAAATACAGAAAGGTCCCCAGGGCATGTTTGTTTTGGTTTTTTTTTGGGGGGGGGGAAGGCAAATTACAGAACAAATAATGCATCAGAGAAACGCCCTCAAAGCAGTGTTGTTTTACTTTGGTAATACTGATCTATGTAAATTAGTTAAAAAAGGAACAGGAGTAGCACACTTACCTGACAAAGGTGCACAGGGGGAAGGATTAGTTAGGGCTTCACGGTAGGTAGAGTAGAATAGAACTCTGCCCTCATTCATAAAGGTGCCTTTATTTTGCTATGGCCAGAAAAAAGATATATTATATGTTCTATAGTAATCACTATAACACAGTTTTATAAAACCCTGAATATGAAGTATGATCATGGTCCAAAAATTCCTGGGAGTTCTGGTAGCATGGTGTATGACAGGTGGGGCTGCTAACCACAGGGCTAGCACTTGACACCGACTGATTTTTGCTCCAAGGAAGAAAGACAAGAACTGCCCCTCCAAAACCCAAAGGGGCAGTTCTACTCTGTTGCTGGGCATCAAAATCGACTTGATAGCCTTGAGTTTGGCTTGGTTTTTTAGCAAGTTTTCATTATTATTAAGCATTGGTAAAAGTCTACCTGACAGGTTTGTGACCCTACGTAAACATTAGGTGTAAAAAGCCAAGGCAGATCTATAGCACCATCTCCTTGACATATTGCTTTGAGGTTTTGACACTGCAGTTGAAAGCCTCATGGCAGGGATAGTAAGGGGAAATATCCACTTTAATTGGTAATAGCCCTTTGCCATATGTCAATCATGATCCAGTTTGGACTAGACATAATGACTCAAAACACCAAAATCGAACAACTACCATTGAGTCAATTTGGACTCATAAAGACCTCATAAGACAGAGTAGAACTGTCTTGGGCGCCCGTGTGTATGTGTTTGAGGTTGTAAATCTTTACAGGAGTAGAAAGCCACATCTTTCTCCCATGGAACTGGTGGGCTCAAACTATTGACCTTGCAATAGCAGCCAAACTTGTAGTGCTCTTCTTCCCCATCATGGTTCTTGCTGACATAACAACTAGACATTTCCATTTTTGGAATAGACTGTTGGATGTATGGAACATCAATAGTCAATTTGGGTTTGAGGATTCCTCAACTATTCCATATATTTGGGCAAGTAAAGAGGAAAGTACGTGCGCTTACCTGTTAAATTCCTCTGTATCTGGGACTTCCAGTCACTTGGTTGGCAAGACCTCATCAACTGAAGGTTCTAATTCTCTTGTCACAAATTGTTGCTAGGTAGCCAGTTCAGAATTCCCGCAAGGCCTTCTCTTCAGCCATTCTGCCCCGCAACTCTATCCTTTAAATGTAGTTTCGCTTATATATCAACTTTGCTCAAACATTTCATTCGCCTATAGTTTCTGAGGGCCTGGATTCCAGAAGCACAGTGGCTTGGTTCCGGCTCTTTCTGTGGTTGCAGTGAAGCTGTTGGCTAGAATTGTAGTCCTTTCAAGGGTGGAGAATCATCTTCCAAACTTACGCACATGCATCAGTTCCTCTCCCTCTTAGGGCTGCTTCCCCTACAATGACAGGCCACCCAAGATGGCAACTACACTATCTTTCATAATCTAATCTTGGACATCACAATCCATCACCTTTCCAGATGCTAATGGTACACAAGCCAAACTCACTGCCATCGATTTCATTCTGACTGACAGTGACTCTAGGGCAGAGTGGAGCTGCCCCTGTGGGTTTCTGAGGCTTTAAACCTTTACGAGGACAGCCTCGTCTTTCTCCCTAGGAGCCACTGGTGGGTTTGAACTGCTGACCCAGTGGTTAAGAGCCCAGTAGCAGGTTATTAACTATAAAACCAGAAGTTTGAACCCACTAGCTGCTCAGTAGGAGAAAGACAAGGCTTTCTGCCCCCATAAAGATGTACAGCCTCAAAAGAGAGGGAGGGGAACGGGGAGAGGGGCTGAGAGCATTGATGACTGTACAACCCCACTTGAGGGGATCAGACAATAGAATTGTATGTGATGGATATGTTGGATGCGTAGGATATGCACACAAAAAACTATTATGGGATGGGGAGGATAAAGGAGGTTCCTGTAGGGGAGGATGGGGATAAAGAGGAGCTGATATCAAGGAGTTCAAGAAGAAAAAAAATGTTTTGAAAGTGATTGTGGCAGCAACTGTACATTATTGCTTGATGTGATTGAATTATGAAATGTTACAGTATCTGTAAGAGCTCCCAATAAAAGGATTTTAAACTAATCTACTTTAAAAAGAAGATTTACATCCTCAGAAACCCACAGAGACTACTCTGTCCAAAGGGTTGGTAGGAGTGAGGATTGACTAGATGGGAGTAATGGTACATAGACCCACTCTAGTGCACACCCACGAGAAAGAACCAGACACGAATGTGAAGACCGAAAGTGGAGCTCCCTAGAGACCACCCTGAGCGCTGTTAACTGCTGTCAAGTCCGATCTGACTCAGTGATCCTGTGTACAACAGAACAAACACTGCCTGGTCCAGTGGCATCCTGACCATTGTTCTTATGTTTGAGCCCTGGTTGCAGCCGCTGGGTCAGTCTTCTTGTCATGGGTCTTTCTCTTTTTGCTGGCCCTCCACAGGGCCTGATTCCTCCTGAAAACATGTTCCAAGTACCGGAGAAGAAGTCTCACCACTGTTGCTTCTCAGGCCCATTTTGGCTGTACCTCTTCCATGGGAAATTGGTTTGTGTTTTTAGCAGTCCCTGGTATTTCTAACATTCTTTTCCAGCACCATAGTTCAAATGCATCAATTATCTGGTCTTCCTTATTCAATGTTCAACTTTCACATGCCTATGAAAGCTCACAACCAGCACAGAGCACCCTCTCTTAAAGGTTCATGCCCGCTGATAATTACCAGATATCTATGAGGCACCTGGAGCTCTATTTGCAATAAAGGTATTAAAGATACTGTACAAACCAGAGAAGAAGGAATCCCAAAGAGTCTGTATCGTTTACTAGGCATCAGACAAGTATGTGTTTTTAAGGACTATAATAACATGTGTGGAACCATAGAGATATGTGGATGTTTACTTGTGTTTCATTGATTCTACAAAGGCATTCGGCTGTGGGGATGGTAACAAATATACATGTAACATTGAAAATAGTGGGAAGTCCAGAACACTTTGTGTCCTGTTAAAGGAGCCCTGGTGGAACCCTGGGAGTTAGGCTTTGGTCTGATAACCACAGGGTCTGTGGTTTGAACCCACCAGCTGCTCCACAGGAGGAAGCTGAGGCTATCTGCTCTGGTAAAGATTTACAGTCTCAGAAATCCTAAGGGGCAGTTCTACTCTGTCCCATAGAGTGGTTATGAGTCAGAATCAACTCAACAGCAGTGGGGCGATGCTGGGAGAGTGGAGGGTGAGTAGGTTGGAAAGGGGGAACTGATTACAAGGATCCACATGTGACCTCCTCCCTGGGAGATGGACGGCAGAGAAGTGAGGGAAGGGAGACTCCGGATAGGGAAAGATATGACAAAATAATAATCTATAAATTATCAAGGGTTCATGAGAGAGGGGGGAGCGGGGAGGGAGGGGGAAAAAAGAGGACCTGATGCAAAGGGCTTAAGTGGAGAGCAAATGCTTTGAAAATGATTAGGGCAAAGAATGTACAGATGTGCTTTATACAATTGATGTATGTATATGTATGGATTGTGATTAAGAGTTGTATGAGCCCCTAATAAAATGTAAAAAAACAGCAAAAAACTCAACAGCAGTGTGAGGTTTGGGGTTAATTCATGTGGAAACTATAGATTGAGGGGCAGTTATTGAAACAGAGCAAAGGTATACTGCATATTTTCAACTCATGAACAATGCTCATCAGGGATATATTCTTTCACTGTACATAATCAATCTGTCTGCGGATCAAATAATTCTAGCAGTTGACAGTATGAAGAGCCAGGCACCAGGATCGGAGGAAGGCTCATGAACAACCTGCCCCAGATGGGGGTGGGGTGGGGGGAATGAGCTGATACCAAGGGCTCAAGTAGAAAGAAAATGTTTTACAAATGATGATTGCAATGTATTCACAAATGTGCTTGACACCATGGATGGATGGATTGTGATAAGAACTGTAAGAGCTCCCAATAAAATGATAAAACAAACAAAGCCCAACAACTTGCCCTCTGCAGATGACACAGCCTTGTTGCTGAAAGGGAAGAGGACTGAAGCACTGCCGAGGAAGGTCAGATGCAACAGCCTTCGGCATGGATGACACCTCAACACAAACAAAGAGGAAATCCTCACAACGGAGCCCGTGAGCATCATAAAGAAAGGACACAAGGCCGAAGTCAGTGATTTTGTTTGACTTGGATCTACAGTCCATACTCAGGGAAGCAGCAGTCAGGAAATCAAACCCCCTGTCACTGAGCCAATCTGCACGAGAGCTGTTTAAAGTGTCCCAGAGCAGAGCTGTCACCTGGAGGACCGAGGTGCGCCGGAGTGGGTAGCCTCATGTCTGTGAGAGCTGGACAGTAAGGGAGATGAGCTGAATCGATAGCGAGTAGTCAAAGTACCACGGGCTGTTGGAAGAGCAACCAGAGCTCTTGGAGGAAGAACTGCAGAATTCTTGGAATCAAGGACGACAAGACACTTTGGACACATTGTCCCAAGTCTCAGGTGCTTTGGGCATGTTGTCGTGAGAGGACATTAGGCTTGATAAGGTGGAAGGTTCGCAGTTGTATGTAGGGTTGCTGTAAGTCAAAGTCAACTTACAGCCCCAACTGTAACAGGAGCTATGACGGTTGTGTAAGAACACCTGAGACTAATGGACCATTTGAGCTCAACAGGGCAGCATTTATCCATGAATAAGGTTCAGGGGGTGAGGAAAGAAGGAGGAATAGAAACAGGAAACAGGGGAAGTGAGATAAGTGATGTTTCATTATGGGGATTGCCATCAATGAGATGAGACAATGTGTGTGAATTATTGAGTGGAAAACATCTGCTCTGTACACCTTCACCCAATTCACAACAAAACATTAAGCGAGCGAGAGAGAGAGAGAGAGAAAATATGTGACTAAACCCACAGTCATAAAAGAGATCAGGCTGGCTATTCTGACAGAGACTCGTGGTGAGACCCTCTGTAGAAGTAGAAACAGGAAACAGGTTAGCGATGGTACAGTGAGGTGATTACAGTGGATGACTTGAATGGAATGTGTATGAATAGTTGAATGTAAAGCTGTAGTCTACATTGTAAAGTTTACAATAAGTTTGAAAAAATACACCACTCACTCACTGAGTGCCATCGAGTCCATTCTGACTCACAACGATCCTATAGGACAGGGTAGAACTGCTCTCGTGGGTTTCCAAGACGAACTATGGGAACAGAAAGTCTCGTCTTTCTCTGGAGGTTTTCTCTGGTGTTTTTGAACTGCTGACCTTCTGGTTAGCAGCCCACCATGTAAGCACAATGTTCTTCAGGGCTCCTAAAAACAAGCAGATTCAAATGAAATTCTTGAATAATACCACTTTTGTCCATTGCACTTCTCAGAATCTGAAAGGCCTTTATTTCATTCCTATTATCTGATCTTGTGGAGCCCTGGTGGCAGAGTGGGTTATGAGTTGGGCTGTTACCTGCCTGGTTGGCAGTTCAAAACCACGAGGAGAGCTCCTCAGGAGAAAGACTAGGCTTTCTACTCCTGTAAACCGTTATAGTCTTGGAAATCCACAGGGAGTCACTATGAGCCAGCATTGGCTCGTTGACAGTGAGTTTGCTTTTTATTATCTGCTCTTTGACCAGTCAAAGTGTTTTGTTTTAAGATCATTTTGTGGAGGGCTCTTACAACTCTTACAATCCATATATCAATTGTATCAATCATATTTGTACATATGTTGCCATCATTATTTTTTTTTAATTTTAACAATTTATTGGGGCTCATACAATTCTTTTCACAGTTCATATATATACATACATCAATTGTATAAAGCACATCTGTACAGTCTTTGCCCTAATCATTTTTTTCTCTTTTCTTCTTTTACATTTTATTAGGGACTCATACAACTCTTACCACAATCCATACATATACATACATCAATTGTATAAAGCACATCCATACATTCCCTGCCCCAATCATTCTCAAGGCATTTGCTCTCCACTTAAGCCCCTTGCATCAGGTCCTCTTTTTTATCCCCTCCTCCCTCCCCATTTCCCCCTCCCTCATATGCCCTTGGTAATTTATACATCGTTGTTTTGTCATATCTTGCCCTATCCGGAGTCTCCCTTCCCCCCTTCTCTGCTGTCCCTCTCCCAGGGAAGAAGTCACATGTGGATCCTTGTAATCAGTTCCCCCTTTCCAACCCACTCACCCTCCACTCTCCCAGCATCGTCCCTCACACCCTTGGTCCTGAAGGTATCATCCACCCTGGATTCCCTGTACCTCCAACCCTCATATGCACCAGTGTACAGCCTCTGTCCTATCCAGCCCTGCAAGGTAGAATTCGGATCATGGTAGTTGTGGGGAGGAAGCATCCAGGATCCGGGGGAAAGCTGTGTTCTTCATGCCATCATTATTTTATAAACATTTACTTTCTATGTGAGCCCTTGGTATAAGCTCCTTTGTTTTCCTTCCCATCCCCCCTCCCACCTTCATGACCCCTTGATAAATGATAACTTATTATTATTTTCATATCTTATACCCGCTGCTGTCTCTCTGCCCCCATAAAGTTTGGTTTTGTTGGCCGGGTCATCGGGGACACCACCAGAGGGCAAAGGCTTCAAACCAAAGTCCATTCAGTGTTGCTTGAGGGCTTCTGACCCCAGCTCAACTGGCATATAACACAGTCCATAAGGCGAGGGTGCAGAGAGGTGTGCCAATGGTTTACATCTGCCTTTATGAGTACTGACTGCAGCCCTAATAGCTTGTGGAGGGCCATCTAAGATACAATCATTGGTCTCTTTCCCACCGGAAAAAAGAGGAGTGAAGACAATCAAAGACTTGCAGAAACAATTAATCCAAAGGACTAACGGGCCACAGGAACCACTAGCATGAGACCAGAAGAACTAGATGGTGCCCAGCTGCCGCCACCAATCTACCTGACAGAAAGTCCTGGGCAAAGAGGAAGAAAAATGTAGAACAATGCAGGATTACAAAACAAACAAAAAGAAGTCTGGTCTCACTGGTCGCATACAGACTGATGGAACCCCTTCGAGGAGATGAGGCCCCCTTTTGTTAATAGGTACGGAGGGTTGGCTCTGACCCCAGCAACCCAGGGTACAACAGAAAAAACACTGCCTGGCACTTGGCTGTCCTCACAATGGTTATTATGTCAAGCCCGTGGTTGCAGCCACTGTGTCGATCTGCCTCATTGAGAATCTTCCTCTTTTTCGATGACCCTCTGACCAAACATGATGTCCCGCTCCTTTTTTCTTTTTAAATGGACTCCTTGTGGCTCTCCCCAACTGATCCTGGTCAAAAGCCTTCGTTGTCATTGCTTTCCTGATCATTCTCCTAGCCACTTTTTGCATATGCTTATATTTACTATATTTATTTCTGTATGTTTTGCTTCTAGTAGTTTAATGAGGTAAATACAGTGACCTGCAGTGATGTGAGTGACTTAAGACCTATGGGCAAGGGGCTGATGTCTCACGGGGGTGCTGTGAGCATGGCCATGGGCATTTGGGTTTGGGAGCCAGCTATGCTTAAGTCTGCGAAGCCTTTTACATACCTTGCCACTGTTCTTCAAAGGCATGCTTTAGCTGTGTCCCTGGGGTTCAGTCAAGTCTGGAATGCTACCTACTTGGCTCCGGTTTGTGGTTGGCTTGATCTTCCAGTTTTCCTGGTTTGTTGTGCAGCTTTGATAAGAGGTAGCCATGTGGAAAGGAGACGTCAGATGCTGAAGGTTCTTTTGTGTAGATTCACCGTGTCTGATGATTTCCTTGTGCTCTGACACATACTGTACACACGACAGCTCGCCTGCACATAGTACGTCACTGGCTTTAGAAAGGGGGCCTAAATGTTACCTGGAGCCAACAACAACGAGTTATGCGGAGGAAATGTTCTGAAATTGTGATGATTGCATAAATCTTAATGTGACCGATTAGATTGTATGACATGTGAAATATATGGCAACAAAACTATTTTAAAATAAAATAAATGTTACTTGGAAATGAGCTGAACACCCATGTAACAGTCTTTACTGCTGTTGGATGCTCCTTTAGCTTATCTGTCTAGTAGTCAGCTTTTCTCCTTCTCTGTTCCACTTGGGGTGATTATTGATTGGGCTTCATGACTCCAGAACACCGGGCCCTGTATTTGGGGTCACTGGTCTATGTACAGGTTCCATTCTTTCTGATGATACCAGGGGCTTGTTATGACTCACACGGTCTAACACCTTTGCATAGTCAGCAGGGCATAGATACACATCCTCCTGGTGTTCTCTGCTTTCAGCCAGGACCCATCTGAAGTTCGCAATGATAGTCCTCCTGCCACGTCCTCTTCTGAACCTAGTGTGATATTCTGACAGCTCCCCAGTGGTGTACTGCTGCAATATTTTTTAACGATCGCCAGTAAAATTTTACTTGCCTGTGAAATTAACGGGAGCTCTGGTGGTGTAGTGGGTTATGGAGCTGCTAACAGCAAGGTCAGCAGTTTGAACTCTCCAGCTGTTCTCAGGAGAAAGAAGAAACTGTCCGCTTCCATAATGATCTACAGCGTTAGAAGACCCCCGCGGGGTAGCTCATCTCTGTACTATAGGGCCACTATGAGTCAGAATCAAATGATGGAATGAGGCTAGTTTTTGTTTTGTTTGAAAAAGAGATTATTTGATAATATCTGAAATTCTGCTGGGTCACCTTTTTTGGAATAGACACAAATATACATCTCTTCCAGTTGGCTGGCCAAGTAGCTGTCTTCCAGATTTCTTGGCATACACTGGGGAATTCTTCCAGCTCGGCATGGTTTCTGAGACATTTCAATGCGTGGTCCATTAGTTCTTAGAACTTTATTCTTCTGGAACGACCCCTAGATACTGTTCAAACCTGGAATTGAACCACTTGAGGAGATCTCCATCCAGTCAAACAGCAGGCTTAGAACACCTGGGAGGAACCCACTCCTCAGAATAGTCAGTCACAGGAAACCAGGAGAGCAGCATTTGCCCAATGGCAAAGTTCAGGAGGCAGGAAGGAGCTAGAAAGGTGGGCGATTGGAAACAGGGAGTCAAGGAGGAAGTGGGAAGAGTGTTGTTATATTGCGGTCATTGCAAGGAATGTCATGAAAGAGATGTGTCTGAGTTGTTGCCAGGGAAACCTATATGTGCCCCGTCAGCTTTCACCCAAACAGTAATGCTAAAAATAAACACACCGAGAAACCCAAAGTTGACCCAGTGTGGCTACGGAGACCACCTGGAAAAGGCTGTGTCCGGTTTGAAAGCATTCCAGTTGCAAGTTCAGTCCCCAGACCAGCAGAACGTTCGTTAGGAACAGAGGATAGCCGCCATTTCTCATTTTAGTCGAGTGGTATTTTTGTTGGATCTGCAGAAAAGAAACATTTGGATATGTCTCTGGGGACATTCGATTCTTGCACTGGGTGGGTAAGATTGCAATGTGAGCACTGATTGCTCTGTGTTCTCAGGTTGTAAACTTTTCTAGCGCTTCCATCCGGCACTAAGCTGACTTACACTCTGAGGTTAGAGTAACTCACGGCATGCTTCCCAGCGTTAGCATTTTCTGTATTGTCAAACACATAGATTGTGGGCTTCAGTGTCTGGACAATTCTGCCCAGAGGGTCACTGAGATATTGAAAATCAATCGTTCATGCATCATAAAAGCTACTATTGTTTTATCTGATTGTTATGGTCCATACTTACATCTGTGGTTATCTTGTGATTTGAGTTAATAATAAGTCCAAATCCATTGCCATTTAGGCGATTCCAACTTAGGGCGACCCATTGGTAGGACAGAGCAGAATTGCTTCTTTAGGTTTCCGAGATTGTAGGAGGAGATAGTTCTTCCCGTCTTGGGAGAAACAGTTGCTGAGTTCCACCCCATGATCTTGCAGCTAGCAGCCCGGGGCCAAGACAACCTTGTCACCAGGTCTCCTGAGTAATGTAATAACACGCATCAAGCGTTGTTTACGCTCGCTGCCATGAGTCTATGTGTACTCCATTCTTACTCAAAGCAGAGACTTTACGGGAGTCTCTCCTGCGGAGTGACTGCTGGTTTCTACTTGAATTGCTAACCTTGTGGCTAGCAGCCAGAGGTGTGCCCACTATGCCATTCGTTTTCATGTAAAGCATTCAGAAAAGCATGTGACTCCCCCTTGCGCTACGATCCGACACCCCATAGATGTGACCTTCTGAGAAAACTCTAACACCTTTCTCTGTACGTTGGAGTTGGTGAATTTGTCTGCACTGATTCAGGGCACGGGCCCTTATTAGGCTACATTGTAGCCGCTACAATGTCTCCAGCAGTGACAGCTGGGGTGCAGCGGGCCCAGGGTTCTCAGCAGCCTAGTCCCCGCCCAGAATTCCTAGACCGCCCCCTCCGGAGGACCAGCCTATCGGAGTGCGTGACCCGCCCACGGGGCGGAGCGAGAGAAGCCACGCCCCCTCGGTGGTACTGGGGCTGGTTCCGCCGCGTGAGGGGTCACTTCCTGATCCGGGGTAATCACTTGCGCGCTGTCTCCGCCGGCTGAGGGCCAGCCTGCGGGCCGGTCGGGCTCCCGCGATGCGGAGCGACAGGTCGGGGTCGTCGGAGCGCGGAGAGGAGGACAACGCGGCGGCGGCTTTACCTGCACCGCCTGCCATCGATTTCCCCGACGAAAGCCCGGACCCCAAGTACGACGGTGAGCTGAGCTGCGTTTCTGGTGCTGGGCGGTCTGGGATGGATCCGGGTTTGGGCCGGCACCCCGGGGGCGCAGCGCCGGTGGGGAGGGGGGCGCAGGACAGCTTGGAAAACGGGACATTTGTGGTAACCGCCGCCGCTGCTACTCTGTTTACTTGTCTGGGTCCAGCCTTCTTGTCGCCACCCCGGGCGCCCGACGGACCTGGGCCCTGCCCGTGGCCACTGTCCAGCCCCGGAGTTCGGTGGTCTTGTCAGTCGATAGCGTGAGCTTCGGTCACGGTTAGAACGGGGTCCTGGAGACCGCAGCGCTGACCACTTGCAGCTCGGAGTTTTGAGTTTTCTTGTAGCTCGCCAGATCTTTTGCGTCACTGACCATATGGCTGCACAGCCCCCATTCTCTTTGCTTCTGTTGATTTACAAGGATTTTCTTATGGGTTTGGGGTACTAGGCGGTAGTAAACCCGGTTATTTAATACAACGGGAGAGGTATTGAAAGCCTTGATTGCAGCGGGTTTGGAGTAACAGTGTTTCCGTGCAAATACAATGGCCTGTGCTGGGTGAGCCTCCTGCGATTCATTGTTAGATGGTTTACTTGCCTTGGCAATTGGTAAAATGTGCCGACCCAGTTGAAATGCTTTTCATTGATGGTAACCCCTACGGGCACATGGTGACCAGACCTGCGACCCACTGCCGTTGAGGTGATGTCAACTCATAGGACAGAAGTAGGACTGCTCCATGGGGTTTCCCAGGTCATAAATCTTTATGGGAGCAGACAGCCTTGTCTTTGTCATGAAAAACAGCTGGTGGGTCCAATTCCACCCTTGATGTTGGCAGGGGAGCACTTTCCCCAGCTGTGTCATCTGGGCACAACCAGGCTGGTGGTAATTGTAAGCAGGCTGTTGTTGCCAAGAAAAATTGTAATATTTTTTCTAATGGACACACCCCTTTCCCCCCCAATACTAGGATGTCCAGAGTCTCTTGGCGTGTGGATCAACTGGAGGGCAGTGAGAAAGTGATAACAGCTCACTAGCGTCACACAGAATGTTATGTCATAGGACACGTCCCAGTTTTAAACACTCAACTCTGTCTGCTGCTCTGTAACATCGAGATAAGGCTTTCTGCAAACTCAAGATAATGCTTGCAGGGAGCGATCTTGGATAAACTCGCTTCAAGTTTCTTTTCCCGGGTTACTGATAAGACTGTGTTTACTCATGACCTTTTCTTTTAAAGAGTTCCCAAATGCCCAGCTAGAAAAAAAAATTTATATTTTAATGTGACAAGTTAGAGCTAAGAAGCATTCTGTTGCACTTTAAAATAGATGTCAAAACAAACAAAACAAAATAGTTGAATGACTTCTCAGATTTCATGTGGAAGGTACACTTATCAGTTAATGGTTGAGCCAAAAAATTCAAAATGGGGTCTAAAAGGTGGTGACCAGCCTTTCACAGGGATTCATTTACCCGGACGTAGCAGGAGCCTTTGAGCAGGGTGACTGTGGGACCCCAGCATTGGGAGCAGGGCCAGCAGTGTGTCTATCCAGACATTGTCCGGCGCACGCTGCAGGCTCTTCAAAAACCAGACCATCTGCCTTCAAGTTGTTTCCCACTCTTTAGTGACCCTGTAGGGCAGAGTAGCACTGCTCCCGGGGATGTCCGACACTGTCAGTCTATAGGAGCGGACTGCCATGTCTTTCTCCTCTGAGTTTCTGGTGGGTGCTAGCTGCTGACCTTGGAGAGCTGCCCCACGCATCACCCACTACCCCAACAGGACACTCTAAAAGCGTCAGATAAATCTCATTTTACTTTTTCTTAGGAACTGTTAACATAACAAGGAGTGCAGTATATATTATGATTACATCTATCTATTTAGAATAAAAATGGAGCTACACAAAGGAACATTATTCTTAGTTGTTTGTTCATTTATTTTTCACTTGATTGTTAAGAGTTTTGTAATTAACTTTGGATTATTACAGTACGTTCTCATCTTTTTAGGGAATTATTACAGTACGTTCCCATCTTTTTAGGGAATTGCGTTATACCTATGATTAAATCTGTATGTTTAGTATCTTATTATCCATCATTTGTTATTTCTATGGGATTATGCTATATTTAGTATATAAGAAAACCTTAGTTTGAAAATTAAAAAACCAACAAACTCATTACATTTTTTCCTCTTTATGTGGCATCACTTTTGTACTTTCTTTTTTAACCGCTACACCTATCTCCCTTGTCACTTAATAATGGACCCTGTGGATCGTTCTGTCCTGAGAAGATGGAGTAAGGTGATCCAATTCTGGTTTGTCCAGTCCCCAAGGACGTGGCAGAAGTCTAGACTGCTGCTGTGCGTGGGGTCCGCATCTCTCTTCTTTCCCTCCTACAGGGGAACTTGATCTCGCTTTTTCTTTCAGCCCATTTTCCCTTGCCCAGAACTCGGAAGCTCTCAGTTTCTGCCTCCATTTCCTTCTAGTTTTGTGGCCCCTAAAGTTTCTCATCTGTCTTTTCCCTTCTGGTAAGGATTATCGATGATTTCCATAAAGATTCATCCTGGTAAAGTTGTCTTTTTACTTTTTTTAATGACAACTTTCGTTTGAAGCGGAACCCTGGTGGTACATTGGGCTGCTAATCACAAGGTCAGCAGTTCAAAACTACCAGCGGCCCCATAAACAGACTTGGAAACCCACTGGGGCAGGTCTGTCCTTCCCTGTAGGGTCCCTATGAGTCCAAATGGACTCAGTAGCAGTGAGTTTGGAATGAGAGTTCTTCTTGATTCTATCGACCGACTCTTCTTTGTTGTTCTTCTTTATTAACTAGAACACTTTTCTGATTGTGGAAACTGGGAAAGGCCATAAGAGAGAAGTCAAGAACCGTCCTACCCACAATCCCACCACCTCTGACAGTGGGTTTTGTTTTTGTGGTTGTCCCCTCAGTTTCATGTTATAGGTTATGTGGAAGATTCAGAAAAGGATGAAAACCCAAATCTCATCAGCCCGGGATTACTGTTTGATTGTGGTCCACATTTTGGTGTACCTGGAAGGAGATTTTGGTGTATCGGATTGCTGCAACAATGTAACAGTTGTGAGAATGGCCTGGGACACTACACGTAGAGTCCCTGAGTCAGAACGGATTGGACAGCACCTATCAACAACAACAAAGATGGTTAAGCTTTAGGCTACTAAATCTACCTAGGCTCTGTCCTAGGTACCAGAGGGCAAAGTGATGACTCATGGCTCATTTACTGTTTCTCTGGAGAAAGATGAAATTTTCTACTCCCATAAGGAAGTACAGTTTCAGAAATCCACAGGGGCGGTTCTACCTTGTCCTATCGGGTTTCTATGAGTTAGAATTGACTGATGGCAGTGTTTTTGGTTTGGGGTTTCAGTGGTGAAGTGAGTTACATATTGGGCTGCTAACTGCCAAATCAACTATACCAGGTGTTTCATGGGAGAAGGCTGAGGTTCTCTGCTCTGGTTAAGATCTACAGCTTCAGAAAACTACAGGGGTAGCTCTGCTCCGTTCTCTAGGGTCGCTGTGAGTTGGAATGATCTCTTAAGCCAGTGATTAGAGACAATTTATGTGATTAAGATTTTGTTTTTGAAGTTTACATTTTATTATAGCAAGTCCATTAAGGGGCAGTGAAGGGTTGACAGCATGGTGATTGCTTAGAGATCTTCACAGCCGGGTCCAGATGACGGTCCCTGGGCAGCTCCGGCATTGCAGGTGAGGATGAACAGGAGAGGGAGCCGCATCTCTTTATGGTGCCAAAGGCCTCTTCGTTCAAGGCAATGTGACTGTGCTGGCGCCAGGGCACGACTTCAGTCCATCTCTACCTGGCGGCTCGTCTTGATGGTAGAAGTCATTCCCTTGAGTCGAAGTCTTTCCCGATTTGCGTTTTCTAACCTGCGCCTCCGCAGTTCCACATCTTCTTTTGAGGGCTCTTTGGGCTCTGACTGGCCTCAGTGATCATGTCTCGGATTTTCTGTAGGCAATTGGCCAGGTTCCGGTATTGATAGCGGCTACATTCGGAGGTGAGGATCAGCTCCCCTGCCCTGTTGATCTTGTTTTTATGCGTGAGGACGAGCTTCTGCGCTCGGGCTCTGCAATCCAGTCGACTATTGCCAAGTGGAAACTGACTTCAGCCTTGGAATTCACTTTATTCACGTTCTGCCCCCCAGGGCCACGACTCTGGCAGTAAGAGATGGTCAAGCGATCTATAGGAATGTCACTGTTGGCTTGTTTTGCGTCATCCGGGACCTTCCAAGAGGTGTCCGGCCCCGCGGACTTGGGGTAGAGCTTGTCCAGGCTGTAAATGCTCCGGAACTTGGCGCCGTCCGCCTGCTTGTGCAGAACCTGGCGCAGACAGCGCTCCGGCGGCGTGAGCAGCCAGGATCCGGCCGGGCCCACGCGGGCCCAGCGAAAGCTGCGGGCGGCTGCCATGCTTGGGGTCCGGGCCACTTCCGGCGGCCCACTCCTCAAGATTTTGCTTTTAAAAACTGTTTGTCAAAGGAAGGTAGCATAAATACTCAAAGACGTCTAGGTTTTATCAAACTAGAATAAAGACTTAGGGAGATCACTCATGAGATTTTAATGTGCAAGAAAAAGTGGGAAGGACCTCCCTGTGAGTCCCTGTAGTGAATGTGCTTTTGAAGTTCAGTGTTCTGTGCTTGCCTCCGACTCTCCCAGGCGCCCAAACCAAACCTAGCACGGTGGAGTTTCTTCTGACACACAGCGGCCCCAGGTAGGGTTTCCAAGGCTGTAAATCTGCGAGAGAGCAGACGGCCTCCTCTCTCTCCCCACGGGCCTGCCGATGGGTTTGAACTGCCGCCCTGCGGTTAGCGTCCAACACTTCCCGACAGCACCACCAGGGCTCTGTCCCAGGTGCCAGCTGTAAAAGGGACAGCTCATGGCTCATCTGTCTACTGTGTTAGACAGGCAGACTGCAAAACTGCATGTGCAAGGGCGTTTTAAAGGTTTGTGGAAAATGGAATGAAAAGTTTTCAGGAACTTTGGAAGCCCTCTTGTACATTGTAATTTTATTCTTAAAAAATAAAAGTATGTAGATGTGTCATTTCAAGGAGAGGAGGCAGTTTTGCTTTGTTTCTGACATTTTGGCCATGGATGTTTATACAGCTCTAAAATAACATACTTTGAAATGATTCTAGTAATTCAAAAGCAAGCACATAAATAGAACTGGACTCCTGGAGTCCGTGCCAACTTATGACGGTCCCATGGGAAGGAGTAGAAGCGCCCCTGTGGGTTTCATAGACTGCAGACCTTCGTGGGCACAGAACGCCTCACCTTTCCATCCTCCCATGTGATCCCAGTAGTAGGATAAAAACAGTTTTTTTCTTTGTCTTTTTGGTTTTTAAAATTTATATTTTAATATTTCCACTGTGATAAACGAGCTTTTAAAAGGCTCATTTGCGGATTGCAACCATTCTGCACAATCAACTATTTTGTTCTAATTGTTGGGAATTAGATCTGAGTCTCTTCCCCACCCCCCACCATTAAAAATAGTAATGGCTTGGGCATCTGGACACATAAAAGGTCAGCACTTCAAACCCAGCAGCCGCTCTGTGGGAGAAAGACAAGGCTGTCTGCTCTTGTAAAGATTTATAGCCTTGGAAATTCACACCACCCATTCTGCTCTGTCCTGTGGAGTCACTGTGAGCTCGAATTGAGTCTATGGCAGTGAGTTTAGATTTTTTTCTCCTACGTTTGAAATGAACTTGTAAGTTATTAAAGACTCCAAGTCCACTTCAGTTTTACTTTTCCTTCTATTTCAGCCACTAAGATCAATATTTATATCTGGGGGACAAGGAATCCGAAGGGGTGATTTTCTTTTTAAAGTATTTCTGTCATTGTAGATAACATTACTACGCCGGCTCCCTCTCCCCTCTCATGGCACCTTTAGCTTCCAGAGGTCAACCCAGGACTCCCTCCCAGAATGCCTTCCTACCGCTTGATGAGCCTATAGGGGTAGCAAGTGGAATAAGGGTTTTGGGATGGGTGGGTGGAGGGCATTCAAGGGTGGTGGTGGCCGGGGAGGGGAGGAGGGGTAAAAGGGAGACAATGTCAAGGCATCCAGGAAGAAAAAGAATGTTTGGAAACTGATTGTGGTAGCAATTGTACCATTCTACTTGATGTGATGGAACTGTGGAATGATATCTGTATTAATTCCCAATTAATATTTTTTTAGAAAGCAAAATAAATTTAAAAAATTTAAAAAAGAAAGACAGCCTTCCTGGTTCAGCCCTATTCAGCCTCACGCCCCTTTTCATTTCCTTCCATGTAAATAGTGTCTGGGACTAGAACCCGCCCTTGTGTCCTTTGTACAAGATGCTTGCAATGAGTTCACACTTTCCTTTCCTCTTGTTTTGACATTTCCAGATTCGGACGTGCCGGCCGAATTCCAGGTGTTGAAAGCCCCCCTGCAGCAGTCGACGTTCCCCTTCCTGGTTGCAAATCAGCTGTTGCTTGTCTCCCTGCTGGAGCACCTGAGCCACGTGCACGAGCCAAACCCAGCCCACTCCCGACAGGTGTTTAAATGTCAGTAGCAAGGGCGAAAGCTGACTACCGAAAGCTTGTGAACAGACCTCTGGTCTCTCAGAATGTGTGTGGTGTGACATAAGTATGAGTGGTTCTCGACCGTCCTATGCCTTGTTAGGGGCTCGTACAACTCTGATCACCATCCACACATACATCAATTGTGTAAAGCCCATTTGTACATTCATTGCCCTCATCATTCTCAAAACATTTGCTCTCCACTTAAGCCCCTGGCATCAGCTCCTCAATTTTTCTCCTTCCTCCCTGCTCCCACTCCCTCATGAACCCATGATAATTTATAAATTAGTATTTTGTCATATCTTGCAACCCTAAAATTATTTTTGTTGCTACTTCATCACTGTCATTTTGCTACTGTTATGAACCAGGTGACCCCTGTGAAAGGTCATTTGACCACCAACAGGGTCATGACCCACAGCTTGAGAACCAGTGCTGTAGCTCCCATGCAGGCAGTGGCTCCTGTAGATCAGTATTTCCCAAAGTCACGATATCGCCCCTGGGGGCTGCTAGGACAATCTGGGGACCCGCAAATGCAGGAAGGTGAGGCTTTCGCCTCCCGGGAAGATTTAGAGCTTTGGAAACCCAGAGAGGCAGTTCTGCTCTGCCCTGTGGGGCTGCTATGAGTCACAGTCAACTCAGTGCAGTGAGGTTAGGTTACAAACAGATCAAAGGGATGTACAGTTATATGCAGATAATTGCCATTCAATTTTGTTATAACTTCTAATTGTTTTTATACCCAGCTCTATTCGTTATTCTCAGCTTGCTGCCTGTCAGCAAAGTGTTATGTCTTTGAATATTAGACGACTGTTTAAAAAAGAATGTTTATGTGTTTACATGTTTACATTTTTTCCTGGGCCTTCTTCTTTTTTTTAATGGAGCTTAGTACTTACGGACAACTGAGAAATGGCAATCAGACAACTGTACTGTGTCAGCTAAGGAAGGACGGTGCACTTCTGATCAGTGAAGGCACTAATGGTAATTCCTTATAAAATTAATAAGTCAGGCAGACCCATAGGCAGGTAGGTGAGTGAGCGAGTGAGCGATTTACACACACATACGCTCTGTCCAGCAGATTCTGGTTCACATGGTCTCTGTGTTCTTGAAACTCGCTGTTTCCCCATAGCCATGCCTGTGCTCGGTTCTTGTCTTCTTTCCCCAGTACTGTGCCAGACCTTCATCAAGATGGGGCTGCTGTCGTCTTTCAGCTGCAGCGATGAGTTCAGCTCCCTGAGGCTGCACCACAACAGAGCCATCACTCATCTGATGCGCTCTGCCAAGGAGAGAGTCCGGCAGGTGAGCCCCAAAGAAGCCGACTCTGCCGATGACAGAGCGTGTCTTCACGTCCAGAAAAGTGTAATTTAGAGGGTCAGGAAATTCCAACTGTGACTACATGTTTGAACGTGCTTTTAAAATATTTAGTGGCTGACTGCCAACAAGTTGGTGGTTGGAACCGACCCCCTGGTGACCTAAGTCTGGTAGGATGAGAGCTGTCGATGCCGTAGCCCACCGCATTGCCTGGAGTCGGAATCGACTCAGTAGCAACACCACTGTGCTCGGCTCCCTTGTGCACCTGGGCTGACTATAGTGACCACAAAGGACAGCAACCCCTCTCCTGTGGGGCTTGTACTTTCATGAGGCAGCAGGAGAAACCAGTGATGGTAGAGAAGAATGTGTGGTGTGTTCTCAAAATACCAACTTACTACCATGGAGTCAATTTCAACTCATAGGGCCCCCATAGAGCAGGGAGCAACTGCCCCATGGGTCTCCAAGACCATACATCTTGACAAGAGCAGATAGCCTCAGCTTTCTCTTCTGAGTGGCTGGTGGTTTTGAACTGGCGACCTCGCAGTTAGCAGTCCCAGCACGTTACCCGCCACACCAGCAGGGCTCCCTGTGTGATGTGTTAGGCGCTGATAAGGCTGAGGAGAAATGCAAAGCCACTAGATAACATTGGGAGGGAGTGTGCGAGGTTCACTAATGTGATGCGAGGGCTGAGGAGAAGGGATCACAGAGAGCTAGAGGTCGGCTGTTCCAGGCAGAGGAGCCGTATTGCAAGGACCCTTAGGTGGCCGTGTGCTCCGGCCTGTAAGAGGGACACGTGACCAGTTAGATGGAGCAAGTGGGTCTGCGTAAGAGGGGACAAAAGCCGTGGGCCCTCGAAGCCATTGTAAAGCGTGTTACTCAGAGTCCGATGGACTCAGTGCAGGCTTTTGAGTGGAGGCACGCCACAGCACACTGCCTTTTAGAAAGTCCTCTCACTGTGGCGTCGAGATCAGAGGAAGGGCCAGGGCAGGTGTAGAGAGACCAGGTACAGCTGGACAAGCAGGGCCTGATGGGGGCTCGGAATGGGGTCAGAGAAGAGCGGGGAGAGCCCTTACTTTCTGGAGCTGTTTTGAACTTAAATGAACTCATTTGCCTAGGGGGTCCGTCGTTAAGCTCTCAGCTCTGTCAGCATCCGGCAAGGATGCAGCTACATTCCTCATGGTCTTTAGGCCAAGACAAAAATACTTGCACTGGTAAGCTATAGATAATATTGGAAGCACCAGGGGATATTTGTTTGGTTTCTAGCATTGTTAGAGCATTTGGGGCTATTCATAGACATTGGGCTTGTCGTTGGATTTGATCAGTTTCTTACTCCCTAGAACTTTCCAAAGTGCGCTTTGAAAAAACCCAACCCTGCTTTAAAAAAAAAGTTTTATTGACAGGTAACTTGTGTATCTTACAATTCAGTAATTTAATGACCCTTCTGATTTGTTTCAGGACCCTTGTGAGGAGAATTCTCATACCCACAACATCAGGTATGTGTGCACACCTTGTTTTGAGTCTCCAACAAGTTAACTATCCAGGATAAATAAGGGAGTGAGCCAAGAACTCCTTGTGAGGATTTCGAGAGTAGTTTATGAAACTGGGAAACTATACTCAGCCATCACTTAATGCTCTGAGGTTGGCCTTTCTTCTCATTTACCACTCAGACTTCTCTCCCAAGGGCCTGCCTGGTTTCCCTACCTCCAGATCAGACCCATGAACTCCCCCACCATCAGACATTCACACCCAGCCCCATTACGGCAGCAGTATTGCGTTTCCACTGTGCTCAATTCAGAATCTGCAATGGGGCTGGAGCGTGAAGATGTTTAACTGTGTTCATTCCGAGCTCAGCTCATTATCTCCCTGCCACCTTGCAGATTCTGGCTTTAGGCATCAGCACCAGCTTCTCACGAGACGATGACCTTCTGGTCAGATGCTGGAGTTGAGCGCAGTGGCCTGTTTGCTCCTCGGCACGTTTTCTCCATAGAGATGGACAGGGCATGGAATGGCAGTACACACCTCCTCAGGGACCACAGGCAGTAGACTTCGGATGGGGTGTCATTTTGGGGGCTAGCCTTCCAGTGCACACACCGCACGATATCCCGGGAAAATTTGGCTCTTTGATGTTGTAACGTTAACCCACGGGATGTTTGTGTTGAATTTCTAGGTTAAGAGAAGCCGCCTTCGAAGCTCAGACCTCGCGTTACTTGTGTGAATTTGAGGAGATCGCCATCCTGGGAAAGGGTGGCTACGGGAGAGTCTATAAGGTAGTTTTCCACTCTCGTTTGAGCTGAGCTGCCGCTCCATCAGAGGCACTGTTTCCATGCCTGCTAGCGGGCGATGCGCAGGTCAGGAGCACCGATCTTTTCATTAACAAGGAAGTAGGTCGGGTTACTTTTTAAGCATGCTGAGTTCCATGGAAATGTCCTAGAAATGGATTTTTGGTTTTTTGGTGTGAGTAGTAGTTTATTTTCACTAAGGATGTGCTACTGGAAGAAGCTGGGCGGTTGCATGTTGGGCCTCACATAGCTCTTTTGCTCAGAGCCCCTTCTTCAGCGCAGCCCTTTGAGGCGTTGGGCTCTGGATGGAACCATGAAAAGCCTCCGGTTTAGCTGAGTACCGATGACATCCTGATTGTAGAGAAGAGCACACGTGCTTTTACCTTCATTTTAACTCCTGGGGTACCGTTGGGTAAACATTGGACTACTGACCACAAGGTCAGCAGTTCAAACTCATTAGATGCTCTGTGGGAGAGAGATGAGGCTGTCTGCTCCCATAAAGATTTACATACCCGGAAACTTTATATAGCATCACTAAGAGTGGAAATGGACTTAATGACCGTGGGTTTTAAAATTTAAGTTTTAGTTTTTCGTGGTTTGGATAGCATGGATTATTTAAACTCAGGTTAAGTGGCCTGCTGGGTGGAGTACTGAGCAGCTAGCCACGGGTCGGCCCTTCCAACCCACCGTTTTCTCTGAGAGAGAGACAGGGCAGGCTGTTTCCAGCGGGTGGTCTGGAAGCCAGTGGAGCAGACCTCCTCTGTCCTGCAGGGTCATTGAGTCAGAAATGACTTGAGGGCAGTGGGCGAGTAAGCTCAAGTTCAAGGACCTTCCTCATTCATTTGGAAGTTAATGACAGGCTAAGCTTGCTTTCTTTTGTTTTAGGTCAGGAATAGATTAGACGGCCAGTATTATGCAATTAAAAAAATCCTGATGAAGAATGCTACTAAAACAGAGTGCATGAAGGTATGATTTGAAAAAAAAAAACAACTTCTTTTGAATTATTGAGCACTTGGGTCCCTTTAAGAGTTCCCTGTGGGAAGTATGCTAACGGGGTGTTTGGGAAGTTACACCAAGAATCGTTTTACAGTATCTCCTATGAACACCCAAATTCCTTGTCTAGACGGTGGTGTGGGCGCATGATTCAGCCCCATCGAGAGGAGTGGCACAGCTGGGAACATTTTCTTTGTTCTTGTACTCATTGTGATTAGCTTCCCATTTCCCCCCAGCCTCCCCTGCAAGACCCCAAAGAACCAGTGAACTGTCTAGATTTGCCCAGCCTGGATTTCAGATACAGAAAACCATCACAAAAAACAACAGCAGTAACAAAGTAAAGCATAGAAGAGCCTCGACCAGAAAGCAAACTCAATTCTTAATTTGACACGTTTTTTAGGTAGCACCTTCAGACTGATCACATTTCAGGGTCATTTCTGGGGAAATTAATTTTCACTCAACATCACTTCGGGCTTTTTTGCACTTAGCTTCACAGTGCTTTGTAGCCATGCCATTTTCCACACGAAGTTTCTGGCACGCCAGCATCAAGGAAGTCCACAGGCGCCATTTCCCAGTAGCTCGTGGTCCCGGGTGTCTCTGTTCCCTGCTGCTCATGGTCCCGCTGCTGCACCCTTGGTACCCGCCGTCACAGTGCGCGCGTCGTCTTTATGTGCACTGGAGACACCCCACGTCCATGTGGCTCACCGGACTGCAGGCCTCACTGGTAGTGGTGAAACAGCGGCCCCCGCAGGCTGCCTGTGGATTGGTGCACAGTAGCGTGGGTCCACAGCCCAGCCCCCTTGCTCCCTGTACTGGGTGCCCCAGGTAGGCCATTTTGTTACTTACCTCAGGGGGCCAGTGTGGAAAGAGTTGGGAAAAGCAGAAGACACTGTAAAAATGGATGCAAGTCCCTTGCTCTCCCAGTCACCATCCGTTTTTCACAAAAATAGCCCAGCGATTTTTTTTTTAGCCCAGTGCTTTTGACCTGGCTCAGCTTCCTTGTAAGCAGGAGTTAATATTTTTTGCTCTAGAACTTGAAGCCTGTGGTACCATGGACAGGGGAAGTTCCTGGGTGACGCCAACAGTTCCATGCCCTGGTAGTAGCCCAAAGGGTGTCCAGTCAGGCCTCTCGGTCTTTCTGAAAGCTCACAGCCTGGAGAACTACATGGAGGGCAGTTCTCCCCCCCACACCCGGGTTGCCCCAAGTCGAATCGACTCTTCAGGACCCAGCAGTGGCCTTGAGCGTTCAACACAGCATTGGTGAAAGCCCCGTCTAAGTGCGTTTCCCTCTCAGGTACTCCGGGAAGTGAAGGTGCTGTCTGGGCTGCAGCACCCCAACATTGTAGGCTACCACACTGCCTGGATTGAGCACGTGCACATGGCCAAACCGGAAGGTAAGCAGTCTGCAAGGGTAGAGGTTGGAGGCTGCCACACCATGGCACCGGACCCAGTCCTGCCTGCCGCCTGTTTCTGTCTATCCCACAGGCTGAGAATGGTTTTTACATTTTTAAAAGATAAAAAAAAAATCTCAAGGTGAATATTTGGTGGAAGTGACAGGCAATTTCAAGGCTGACTGACTCTAAATAAGATTTTCTGGAACACCACCTGACACTTGTTTGTTAGCGTTTCCTCTGAGGGGGCTTTGGCACCTCCCTGGCTGAATCCACGGGAGAGCCCTGGTGGCCTAGTGGATTACGGGTTGGGATGCTAACCAAAGCCAGTGGTTGGAAACCACCAGCTGCTCCAAGGGAGAAAGATGAGGCGTTCTGCTCACCTGGAGATTCACAGTCTCAGAAACCTGCGGGGCGGTTCTGTTCTGTCCTGTGGGGCCGCTGGGAGTCAGAACTGACTCGGTGGCAGTGAGTTGGCTGACTACACGGTTGCAGCAGTCTCAGGGGCCCACAAAGTCTCAAAGATGGGCTATTGGATTATTTACCTTTGTACAGTGGAGCGGGGGTAGATGGGATTCGGGTGTCACCTCTGTAACCCTAGTTCCACCCCGTCCTCGTGGGGTCACTGGGAGTCGGAGCCAACTTGTTGGTAATATGTTTGGTTATCTTGGTTTGGGCTTCGGGGAACAGCCCTGTGTTTATAATTCTAAAAAATAGGTCAGTTGTTCAGATGTGCTTCCTATCTTGAACTGTGTCCAAAGGTCGTGACATCTTGGTCTCGTTTGTATGTCTTGGCTCTGCCTTTGCCTCTCCGGATTGGAGACTTGAGCCACTTGAAGGCTTTTCTGGTTTTGTTTTTGTTCCTCAGACAGAGTGTCCGTTCAGCTGCCCTCTCTGGAAGTTCTCTCTGAAAGGTAAGTGGACTCGTATGTACTCTGCGAGGGCACTTCACACAGTTCGGGGACCGGTTCCATTAACTTTCAATTCCATTCTTCCACAAGTGCTTTGAAGTGCCCCCTATGGATTTACTCGCAGTCACCCGCAGTGAGTGTATTGGGGTTTTGTTGCAAGTTGCTTGTTTTCATTTCAGAATGTTCCACGCCTCCTCTCAGGTATTTTCTGTTAGGTATTTGAGGAGGGTTGATTGGTTTTGCTGTTCATGCTTTGGTGTTGCATCAGATGAGAGGTCGATTGAAGACAGGCTCAGAGATCAACATGCCTTCACTCTCCATTCCCTTGTTTCCCATTTTGATCATGAATGCATTTTGAACTTGTTACTGTGTGTTTTAAATCAATTTTGCAGATTTGGCATCGCTTTGGAGGCTTTGTTTTTTTTCTTCAGAGATAAGCGATAAAACTATTTTTCAGGCCCAAATGAAAGAGCAATTGATCTCTATTTTTTTCCCAAATATGTTGAAACTTTTTATTTGAAATAACTTTATACTTAGCGAAAAGTCGAAAGATTCATACAGCAGGTTCACATTCTTTTCACCCAACTTCCCCTCTTGTCAGCAGCTTGCACAACCAAAGTACAGTTCATTATAAAGTCACCAGACAAGTTAATGTACGGATGTACGGTGGCCAAGTTGACAGGTACATTGGCGTACCACATCAGTTGCCCTCGAACGGATCCTGACGCCTGGTGTGCGTGTATCAGAGCAGAACCGTGCCTCCCAGGCATTTCACCAGCTGGTTTCATTAGCCCATAGGGCCAGTCTGGCCCGGAACTTCTGGGGGCACTTGGACCTCCAGCCTTTTGGGGAGCAGCTGATGGCCTGCACCACCTGGGGCTGGATTCCCGTAGGTGCGAGACGTCGGGGGCTTTTCATGTTCCGCCGTTTTTCATCCTGTGCCCTCTCTGTAGGGCCTCCCCTGGCATCTGGCCATCGGGTCTGTTTTCCTCAGTCTGTCCTGTCCCCCTTGATCTTGAGTCTTGTGATGGGCACCAGTTAGTTATTGAGGAGAGCGTAGAACGCCTCTGCCTGAGGGATCATGCAGTCACACTGAGGTGATGCACCTGAGGAGATGTGTGCGGTGGGGAGAAAGAACTCTTCAGAAGTGGTGGATGACCTGCCTCTGTGGTCTCCGTCACGCGGTTTTCACCTTCCACTTCTCCCCCTGCAGTGACCAGTGCAGCCTTAAAAACGATGGCGGCGGTGGCGGCGGCAGCAGCTCCTCCATCATCTTTGCCGAGGTCACTGCAGACAAGGCCTTTGGAGAGCCAGGTTTTGAGGTTCAAGAAAACAGATTGATGAACTACACCCCTGGCATGGCTACCACAGTGGCCCCTGAGTGTGAGTCCTCCTCTGAACTGCAGGAAGACAGGTCGCTGGCGGCTGAGGGTGAGCTGCTCACATGTCACTCAGACAAGGAGGAAATGTTCACGTCCACCGAGGAATCGTCTGAAGAACATGTCGGCGTGTTTGGGCAGACAAAGGTAGCTGACTTCCCCAGACCTGCTGTTGTCCCGGTCACCTGGCTCACTTCCCACCCTGCTCTCATTCCTCCCGATGCCTCCTAGTCCCCCTGCCCCAGCTAGCCAGCCTTCCCCAGAGTCCCTCTTCTCTCACGAGCTTCTGACCACCCCGTCTGGGCCTGCCCTCCTTTCCATGCAACTCGTTTGTATTCTGCTTCGGTTCTGTGTGTGCACGATGCTGTAAAAATGATGCACGCACAAAGACTTCCCGTGGTTTGGATCATGACTTGAGAAGAGGGTCCTGGCAGGATCGCCGTGATCATTTTTCAGGATACTTTTCCGTTGGACCCACGTGCACTTCCGTCATCCTGGGCTGCTTAGAGTTGAACGTTGCCCAGCCTCCTATCCATTTGCAACTAGCAGCATCAGCACGAACCTTTGTCGAACAAACCACAGCCTGCTGTGTGTCGGTGTTTTGATCAGGGAGCCGGCAGTGAACGACTTGGAGTAAACGTTTGAGGATGATGATATCAAATGGTCGCACTGCAGCATGGGCCTTTCATGTCGTGTCTCTGTTGACCTCCCTCTTGGGCAAGGTATTAGTCACAAACAGGAAGGCAACCAAGGCAGACAGACTTGTGAGCACGCAGAACCCATGACACACAGCTGTGTGCTGGTGCTTGGCCTTCACCTAAAAACAGTTTCTGTCGGCATAGACTGAAGAGTTTGGGGACCAGGTTCTCAATGTGTCACATATGAGGCCTTGGCCATGAGACCCCTGGCCACTTCCTTCTGTGACGTGGTGTTTTCAGTATGGCTTTTCTGATCTACCCCCTTCACCGGTTCCTGAGGCAGACCCGTAGCTGTCCGCTGGGTCTCATCTCAGATGTCAGCTCAGGCTGCTGGCCAGCACAGGTCCACGAGCCATTTGTAACAAGATGGGGCTGCATGGCGTGTCCTCCCGCAGGTGCAGTATCACCTGATGCTACACATGCAGATGCAGCTGTGTGAGCTCTCGCTGTGGGACTGGATCGCCGAGAGGAACAGGAGTTGCCGGGAGTGTGTGGAGGCGGCGTCCTGTAAGTACCATGGGACCGACCACAGCTGAGCTGTTCTGCCGTTGATGGAGACAGTGCCTCCAGGCGCTTTAGAAGCAGTCACTGATCTCTCAAGATTTTCTACAAGTATTTGAAGTAGCTCAAACCCGAATGTACTGCCGTTGAGTCAGTCCCGACTCATAGCGACCCTAGGGTTTCTGAGCCTGTCGATCTTTATGGGTGCAGACAGCCTCATCTATCTCCCTCAGAGTGGCTGGTGGGATTGAACCACCAACCTTGCCATTGGCAGCCCATTGCTTACCCCATCGTGCCAGCAGGGCTCCTTACATGTTTGAGCCAACTGCGATGTCAGTAGTGCAAACCCACCAGCTGCTCGGAGGGAGAAAGAGGAGGCTCTGCGTCTGCCCAGATTGACTCCACCACCAGGACCCCCTAAGTGGGTTCACATCAGAACCGTTATTTCAAAGACCCACCATAGGAAAGAAGTCGCGGCTCCATTGCTAATTGAAAGGTGTTGCTCTCCGAGGGAGGGAGCCTGGTGATGTGCTCCTGTAACGATCACAACCCAGCCAATGCCGGGGGCTTGCTGTGAGTCCAAACTGCCTCCCGAGCACCCGCTCAACCCCTGCCGCATCTTTGCTGAAAATCTGAATGTGCCCTCGGCGTCAGATGTGAATGTACTTAAAATGACCTGCGCGCTTAGGTGTTCATGTACTTGAGTGACTAGAAAGAGCAATGAAGTGTGTCCTTTTTGTTTCAAGGTCCTTATGTGATGGTCAGTGCCGCAACGAAACTTTTTCAAGAGTTGGTAGAAGGTGTCCGTTACATACATAACATGGGCATTATGCACAGAGATCTGAAGGTAAGTGGGCTCGGGGGTGGTCTCCTGAAGGGCCTGGTGGCACAGTCTTTAAAGCGCCCGACCACTAACTGAAAGTCCCAGGCTGAACCTCGCCAGCTGCTCTGGGGGAGAAGGATGCAGCGGTGGGCCTTGGTTGGGGCGGTTCTCCCGTGTCCTGCAGGGCCGCTGGTTGCCAGCACGGCCTTCGGTTTTCTCAGGGTTGACCTGAGAGGAGGCACTATGCTGAGTGCACTGAGCTCGGCGTTCCTTTTCTAGAAGAGTCCCTGCTGTCCCGCCCCCCCGACCCCCACCCCCCACCCTGCTCCAAACACCAAGACCGTAGCCAGAGCTGGTTACCGCTGGGTGCTTGAAAGTTCTTTCAGGACAAGTAGAGCTGGGACTCAGGGGTAAGGATGTTCCAGCTTCAAGTGTGTGCTGCTCTGCACACTTCATGATGACAGACCTACAGCTAAAACCCTGTACCACCCGCCTCCAGAGAAAGAGACTGTGTGGTCTTAATTAGTGTTCTATAATTTACCTCTAGGTTCTTATATGTCAAGCAGTGGGTACACAGAAACTCACAATATTCATGATTAAAGGGTATATTGAAGAAGTTAACAAGCTGTCATGTCAGAGAGAAATGCCCAGGGTAGTTGTTTACCAGGACATGTTACGATGTTTCAGGTCTGCCAATCAATGCCCAAAGGGGCATCCCACTCTGCTGGAAGCCTCAGCCTGAAGGCATTCAGCTCAAGCTGAGTGGTCAGCAGACCCAGCTCCCTGTATTATGTGCCGAGGGGCACCCCACTCCACAAGCCTCTACTTGCCTCCTGGGCTGGGGAGTCAAGCACTCTGGTCCATGCTCTGGCTCCCGGCTCTGCTGCTGCTCCTCTGATAGTAGAGCTGTCACTGCACCCAGGAGGTTCCCTGTGCAGGGGACACACCTACTCCTGGCTCTTACTGGTCATGAGTTCCTCCTCCTGCTTCTCAGAGGGTTCATTATATACCCTCAGGCTGCCATTCCAGGAAATCCTATTCCAAATAATTCACAGGAGAATCCTATCGGTATCTCCCCCAACCCCCCTGCTTCCCAGACCCGTGCAGGGAAAGGCTGGTTGGCTGGTGTTAAGGATTTAGCCTAGAAGAGCCACTTTGGATCACTCACTGCCCCTGCAGAGGCCTTAGCAACCTTTTAAAAGGGTCAATTGTATTTTGCTGCTGCAGTTAAAAACATCTATCAAGACCTTTGAAACTGTAAGCACCAGACAGTTGTGAAAGAGAAGGGGGAGGAGGGGGGAGAAGGAGTCTCACAACTTCTTTGGATGCCGAGCTTGTTTGGTATTGGAAGTCAATGGTCGGTGCTTCTTTCTGGCAGAAAGGCAGTTACAAAACAAAGCCAGCCAGTGGTCAGATCACTTTATTTTGGGCGGTCAGCTCTAAGAATCCAGTGTCCATGTTTGTGTGGGGGAGGTGTCCCAGGACGACGGGCCAGGGGCTCTCTGGGCACACACGCTGCCTGGACGCTAGCGTGCGCGCATCCCGACGACACTCCATGGCGTCGTGCCCTTGGTGGGCTCACGTCAGGGGGCAGACTCCGTCGTGATAGCTGTACACGGAGTGCCAGACCTTCCTGGGCAGGATCTGCTTCAAGTGGTGCTTACAGCGGTCACCGTAGGCGTTCCGGAGGTACCTCTTACAGATGTCCTCCAGAGCCAAGGGCTCCTGTGACCAGGCCACCAGAGCTCCCCTCAGGAGGTGGGCCTCTGGGAGCATGATGCCGGCAGGGAGCCGCCCTTGGTGGTTGGCCAGTCTTAGAGGATAGGAGCGGTACAGCAGCCGGGCCAACAGGGCCCCATTACGAATGTTGGAGCCGCGCTGAAGGAACCTGTAGATGGGGGATTCCCCGTCCCTCGCCAGGATGTTCACGCTTGCTTCGAACTCCAGCAGGAGACTGATGATCGCATCCCTGCCACCAAAGCACGCCTTGTGCAGGGCCGTCTGGCCCAGGTGGTCCTGGGCATTGACACGGGCCCCGTGAGTCAAGAGCGTGTGGATGCAGCCCACGCCTGCTGCCAGCAGCCAGCCGGCCTTGCCCGACGCGGTGTCCACTGCCAAGTGTAGGGCCGTGCCCCCTGTGGATGCCACCGCGTTCACGTTGGCACCACAGACCATGAGCGTCTCCAGCATGTCTCTGTTGAGCGTGCTCGCGGCCACGTGCAGGGGCGTCATGCAGGACTCATTGACAGCGTCGACCAGGGCACCGCTCTGGACCAGAACAGAGAGACCCTGGGAGGCCCCGCAAATGACAGCCAGGTGCAAGGGTGAGGGACCCCCGTTGCCTCCCACCCCCGCCTTCACGCATGCGCCGTGCTTGCACAGGATGCGGAGGCAACAGACTGCGCTGCTCTGCACGTCCCCATTGCTCGGCATTTCCGCCAGAACCTTCTGGCTCCAGGGCCCGGGCGTCCGAGCACTAGACTCGACTGGCCAGTACAGAAGCAGCTGGTGCAGGGTCGTGAGGCCCCCGGTGTCCCTAGAACAGGAATGGGTCACAGGTTATACCCCAATCACACTCAGAAGCATCTTCTCTAAAGACCACAGGCTGGAGAAGCCACGTTTCTCTGAAACCCCGTCCTGCATGCTGTGTCAGTTCCCAAGATGTCAGCGTTTTGTGGGGGTGGGGCAGAGTGGCATGTGTCAGAGCATGGCAGGGGTGTATATGGGGTGCAGCTTCCTCTTCTTCTAGCAGCCTGTCACATGTGTTTGCCCCTGAGGAGACTGTGGGCCTCCTCAGGCGTCTGTGTCAGGACAATTGTGGGTCACCCCAAATGTGAGCTGGTGTTACCTCAGATGTGAATCCCAAAGGCCAGACCCCCACCTAGGTCTTGGTGCCCTTCCCCATTGCTGGGTGGTGCAGACAGGTAAGGCACTTGGCTGATTAATCCAATGGTTGGAGCTTTGAGTCTCCCCAGGGGCATCTCAGAGAAAGGCCTAGGGATCTCCTGGAAAGGCCGACCTATGGACCCCGTTCTACTCGGGCACCCAGGAGGGTGTCGTGAGTCAGAGTCAGCCACTTTCCCCTGCTCGGGTGGCCCGCTATTTACCCTTCTGTCCATGCAGCCCGACCAGATGCCATGGTGGGCTCAGGAGCCTGTGTCACTCAGCAGTCTGGGAAGCCACTCAGCACCGCCTCCAAATGTAGAGGAAATGGAAGGTTTCTCACGAGGGCTGGTGCTCGACTGGGAGGAGGAGGTGGTGTCCCTTGTACGAGTATTTAGTCTGTGAAGGGCCCTGGGCTTGGGGTGTGGGGCATCAGTAGGCCTGTCCCGCCCCAAGCCGAACTTTCAGCCCAAAGTGGAAGACAGACGTGAAAGCTGTCTTAAGCCAGTAGACACTGGGAGTCGGGGGCAGAGTCAGAGTGGCATGAGGCCAGGCCAGCGTGTAGTATGAGGGCTAGGAAAGGGTGCACCAGGAGCCCTGGGCAAGGGTCCATCAGGTTGGCCTGAGGAGGGAGGAGGGGGACTGAGAGCAAGCCAGACAAGGTGACCCTCTGGAGTGTGGAGAGGGCCCGGGCTGAATTTTCTTTTACTGTTTAACTTCTTTGCATTAGAGAGTCTGTTATTTCTATGCCATGTGGTCGTCTCCTCCAGAAAGTATTTTTGAGCATTTACTGTCAGGCATAACGAACCTCGGTGGTTGGTGGTGGTGGGTAAGCTTTGGACTGCTAACCACAAGGTCGTGTGTTCAGACCCACCAACTGCTCTGCAGGAAAAAAGATGAGGCTGTGGCTCCCATAAAGAGCCACAGCCTTGGATATGAGGAGCGTGTATGTTTGTTGTAGCGTCAGGCACTGGCTGAGCTGGTCGAGGCCCAGGAAAGCAGTTTCTGTTGAGTGGACTGCAGCCCAGGGCAACCTCTGGTGTCAGTAAATCAGGCTCCGCCTGCCTCTCCGTGGTCCATTCGGGGAGACGATCCTCCGAGGGCAGCTTGCTCAGTTCCCTTCCAGGGGCCACTTTCCGGCAAGGGGGAAAAGCCAGAGACCTATGGCTTTGCACTGTGGCACTCAAATGAAATGGAATATTTCCAGGAACTTTTGTGAGCCCCCCCCCCCCAATACCTCTTCGATACCCCTAGTACTTGGCTGAACACTTAGGCCCCTGACTGCCTTCAGTTAGTGACCCTCCCTTTTCTGCCCAGAGTGTTCCTTGGGAGGTGGCCATTCATAGGCCCAGAGCAGTGAAGAACAAGCGAGGCCGGGGCAGCTGGGCTCTCCCCGAGGAAGAAGGCCCATCTTGCGCCGTGGACTCACCTAGCTGTGCTGGGGACTCACCTGGCCTCCGGGTCAGCGCCGTGCTGTAGCAGGCAGAGCAGACTCTGGGCTCGGTGGTGCTGGGCCGCCAGGTGAATGGGGAAAACAGACTGCGTCTGATTGGAGGGAAACCAACAACAGGCTACTTGACAGACCCCTTCGGGAGCCAGGCAGAAAAGCTGTGGTCGCTCACACTGAGAGGCGACAAGTGTACCTAGTCTCCCTTGACGGGGCCCCGGTGACACTGGGGGTTAGGCATTGGGCTGCTAACTGCAAGGTCAGTGGTTCCAATTCACCAGCAGCTCTTTGGGAGAAAGATGAGGCTGTCTACGCTTATAAAGATTCACAGCCTTGGAAATTCATCGCGATTTACATTCCCTAAGAGTTGAAATTGACCCCGTGGCAGTGGGTCTGACTCTAGCTCAGTATTTTCCATTCCTTTTTAGACTAGTTTTATTGCGATATAATTAACGTATTGCATAATTCAATGGTTTGTTAATATTAAGTGTTGTATAATCATCACCACAATCAACTTTGAAACATCACATGAATAGGGAGCTTGAAATGCACCTTTTCTTTTGTTCATTTTCAAAAAAACCCTGGTGATTGCCCAATGCTGTGAACCGGTGGAGAGAAATGCCAAGTGACCGAGTGGCTTCCTCAGTGCTCTGAAGGTTGCCGCTTGGGAAGCACTCAAGGGTCCAGGGCGGGGGTCCTCAAACTGCGGCCCGCGGACCACATGCGACCCACTGAGGACATTTATCCAGGCCGCCAGGTTTGGTTTTTACTTCAAAATAAGATATGTGCAGTGTGCATAGGAATTTGTTCATAGTTGTTAAACTATAGTCCGACCCTCCAACAGGTCTGAGGGACAGTGAACTGGCCCCCTGTTTAAAAAGTTTGAGGACCCCTTGCCCATTGAATGGGACTTGCTCTTAAGCCACTTTTGGGGACCCTTAGCTGAGCCCACGGTGGGGTGGAGAGGAAAAGCAGGTGGGCTGGGCTCTGTGCAATGCTCTGCACCCCAGCTCTGCCTGGGCCAGGGAGCCCGAGCTCCCAGGAGAACGGTGACACAGCAGGCTTGGTCACAGCTGCTCAGCCGCATCCCCCCGCCCACCCCTCCCCTGTCAGTTTGTCGCCTGTCCCATGGTGGTTTCTTTGATGCTGGAAGCTATGCCACTGGTACTCGAAATGCCAGCAGGGCCGCCCAAGGAAGACAGGTTCCAGCAGGGCTTCAGGACTAAGCCACACTAGGAAGGAGGAAGAGGTGGTCCACTTAGGAAAATGTAGCCACTGAGAACCTCATTTGTAGCTGCTGACCATCGTCTGATAGGGCGCCAGAAGATGGGCCCCTCAAAATACGGCCATCACAAGATGAGGGACCCAGTGACCGCACCAGTGGGCTTAAAGACACAGCCATGATTGTGAGGTGGGCACCAGACGGGGCAGTGCTTCATTCTGTGGGAACTCGTGGGGCCGTGAGCCAGCTCCTAACAGCAGCAGCAGCAGCAGCAGCGAGGAGGAGGTGGGTTTCCCTGACGGGGGCCAAGCAGAGAGGAGATACCTGGTTCAGCTGGCGCCTGTGGCTGGGGGCATCGGCCAGGATGGCGATGGGCTGGTTGACGGGGTGGTCCCGTAGGAGGGTCTGAATGGCAGTGCAGTCTTCTCGCAAGATGGCTTCGTAGAGCCTCCTGTGAAGGGCTCCAGGCAAGGCAGCTTCCCCTGACACGGGCCTGTCAGCTCTCTGGCGCCTGGCTTCTCCCCTGCTTACATTGCCCATGAGAAAAACCTAAGCGTGACACCCCAGGGAGAACTGCCAACCTGGGGCCAGTCAGTTTCAGACTTTTGGTGACGGTTGATTCCTTCTGTCTAGTTCTAGAACTTTCAGTATTGTTGCTTCAGAGAGCTTTCCATGCACGCAGCCCACTCCTGGGAGCAGAGGCAACCCTTGTCAAGGCTGTCCCTTAATTATTCCCTGGCCACCCCCTGCATTTTTAGGCCTTCCTACCGATGGCATTTTTAGGCCTTCCTACCAATGGTGGTGGTGTAGTGAGGGTGGAGCTGCCAATCGCCACGTCAGCAGTTCAAAGCCACTAGCCACTTGGGAGGTTCGTCCGCATTTCAGACAGGTAGAAGGCAAATCATTTTGTGAGCCTTCCTATCCCCTTGACCTAAGTTGAACGATGGCTAACACTTTGCCATGATCTCCATTTCAATCTCATTGCAAATGCCAGGTATCGTGTTGTCTCAGTGAGTTGAGCTTCTGGGTTGGGAACTCTTCACCACCACCGGGTTTTACGATTTGATTTTAAAAAAACTAAGGAATCGATCTGTTCTCTTTGTTTACAGCCAAGAAATATCTTTCTCCACGGTCCTGATCAGCAGGTGAAAATTGGAGACTTTGGGCTGGCCTGCACAGACATCCTACAGAAAACCTCCGACTGGACTCAGAGAAACGGGAAGGGTGCGTGGTCACTTTCCTTGCTTTCGGCAGTCACAGACAATCAGAGGTTGGATAGCAAGAGTAAGATTAACCCGCCAGCCCGTCTGTAGTCCCTTAGAACCAAAATGTCCTTCCGTGAGGACAGTGCCAAAAATGGAGTGTCTAACGTGGCTTTTCAAATTACAGCGGCGGTGACGCATACTTCCCGAGTGGGGACGTCTCTGTACGCCTCCCCCGAGCAGCTGGAAGGATCCGATTATGACGCCAAGGTAGAGTGCCTGTGGCGGTGTTTCACCTGGGGTCCGAGCCTGTGCAGGGAGGAGAGCACATGTCAGGGACTTCCCCTCGGTCACGGGACTGTGGGTTCCCTGTGGTGTCACACGGCCCTCCCGGGGCCTCCATGGGCAGGTGACTTTCACTCTTGTAAAACTTTTAATTGTGGTTCATAGCCAAACTGGCTTTCCATTCAACATTTACAAGAACCTTTTCCTGGCATAGAATTCACATATCGTACAATCCAGTCGTTCAGTCACATTAAGAAAAGTTTTGTCCGTGTCGTACCTGTTGTGCTGCATGACACTGATTGCGGTGAGACCCCTCCCACTCCTCTCCATGTCCTGTCTCCATCCATCCTTCGTTCCCTTCCCGTCTTGCCGTGGGCTTTCTCCCTTTGCAGCTTTGTGGGTTGACTGTTTTAAGGGATCTGTACCCCACGGAGGAGCTCTGGTTTACACAGTGGTTGTGAGTTGGGCTGTGATCCGAAAGGTCAGTAGTTCGAAACCACCAGTCACTCCTTGGGGGAAAGATGGGGCTTTTGATTCCTGTAGACCAGTGTTTCTCAACCTTCCTGCTGCCGTGACCCTTTCATACAGTTCCTCTTGTTGTGGTGACCCCCAACCATAAAAGTTATACTTCATAACTATAATTTTGCTACTGTTATGAATTGGGTGACCCCTGTGAAAGGGTTCTTTGACCCCCAAAGAGGTCACGACCCCCATGTTGAGAACCACTGCTGTAAAGTTATAGTCTCGGAAACTCTGGGGGTACAGTTCTACCCTGCCCTATAGGGTTGCTATGAGTCAGCTTTGGGTCGATGGGAGTGAGTTCAGTTGTTTGGGTATCTCTGGTGTTAAATATTCACCATACAGTAGTCCTGTCTCTCATTTGCCCAAAAGGTGAGCCTACAGGAGGACCCATTTCTATTTGTATTATTTCCCAGTTCCCGCAGGCAGAGGCCATGGGGATTCGGGTCTCTGGCCAGTGGTGATAAACAGACTGGAAGCTGTAGTTGTGGTAGTTACATAAAGCCCATGGTCCTGAAGTCTCCCCATTCTGGAAGGACTCGGAAAAATCAACCCCCCCATCCCATCCCCAAAGAATAGCCTTGCGTACATTTCCTTGCATTTGGTGGATTACTGGGCTTTGCAGTAATTGGGAAGCGCTAAGGAAGATGGCCTTGGCGGTCTCCTGCCCAGCCAGGACCTCTTTGTAGGAAAGTAGCACACATCTCATGGCAGTAAATTGGTACACTCTGCCAAGAATGCTTGGTTTGGAATGAGGGCAGACCCAGTCACCCCAGGGGCTCTCCTATAGCTGGCCCTAGTACGCTGGTCCCCTGTTCAGTCCTGGCCCTGCTGGGCCTACCAAGGAGCAAGACAGGCAGGTATCAGGTAGTGACTGCTCTGGGCGGTGGGGGCGGAGCATCCCTACCTTTCATCTGACAACCAGTCCTGCTCATGGATGTCCCTTTTGGGGAAAGCACTGTGCCCTCTGACCAGGGCAGCAGGCCTGGCTGACAGACACACGTGCCCCTGAATGGAACCCCAGCTGGAGGGGACACTCGGTTCAGTTCCAGAGGATGGTGCCCGGAAGGAGGAGCTGTGTCCTTACTGGGTGATTCCCTCCCTGTTTTCCTTCTCCAGTCCGATATGTACAGCTTGGGGGTCATTCTGCTGGAGCTCTTTCAGCCCTTTGGGACAGGAATGGAGCGGGCAGAAGTCTTAACAGATTTGAGAGCCGGCCAGATACCCGAATCCCTCAGTAAAAGGTGTCCAGTGCAAGCCAAGTACATCCAGCAGTTAACCAGCAAGAACCCCTCTGAGAGACCGTCTGCTGTCCAGCTGCTACGGAGTGAACTCTTCCAGGATTCCGCAAATGTACGTTAATGTTTTTAAATGCTGAGAGAATATGATGCCTGAAACAGAATATCTCAATTAGAAGTCCCATTTCATTAAGGGCAGCTGACCTTAGATTAAGATTTAGGGAAGCAGCATTGTGGCATTCTAAAGTCCGTTCTTGAGTCCTCTTGCTGGGAGCTGATTTGTGCTGTATTGGGCTGGTAACTGCAAGGTGAGCAGTTCGAATCCACCAGCTGCTCCTGACTATTCATGAACAGACTTGGGAGGCAATGACTCGAGTGGCCACAGATCATGATGTGTACCAGCTATGTACTACTTTGTGACTTTTGGACCAAAGAGCGCTGAATGCAGCTGCAGGTGCTTTGCTGTGCTGATTGGCATACTTAATTGTGATGATGGAGACCCATATGCCCATTAGACGGCACTGTCTATTTATGTTTAATATGCTGGAGAGCCCATACATTTAAAAGTGAGGAAGGTAGCCATTCTCAAGGAGCTCAAAACACCCTTTATCTTTACAGATGAATCTTAGCTTACAGATGAAGGTGCTAGAGCAAGAAAAAGAAATCGAAGAACTCAAGAAACAGCTGAGCCGCCTCTCCCAGAGCCAGGGGGTCAAGGATGACATGAAAGCTGAAAGTATGCCCGGCTAGCCTGAATTAGGCTTTCCCCCACAAATTTGTTGACGCTCCCTTGTGTAAATAATATGAAACTGGAGCTCTGGGGAAAAGCCTTGATGTAACCTCACTAGTTCACTGGAATGTAAATTTTCAATCTGAGTTCGAGCAGAAATGTAGATAATTTTCATTGTGTTGTTTGCCCAAGATTTATTAAAACCCGAGGTAGCTTTTTTATTGATGTAGTGTCTTGAGCTTGTTAGGCGCTGCCTCGTTGGTCACACTCTAACTTTACAGGCTGGCAGAATGGGACCCTGCCTGGTCCTGTGTCAGTCGCTGCTGTGTTTGAGCCGTCGGTGCAGCCACCTTGCTGAGTGCCGTCTCATTTCTGCTCGCCCTGTTCGTGACCCAGCAATTAGTCCTCTTCCTGGAACATGATGGCGTGTCTGGTCTCACCATCCTCGCTTCTAAAGATCGACTGTGCTTCCTCCAGGACAGTCCATCCGTGCTCACCACCCCTGGTACAGCCAATCACACTCTCCAACACCATGAGCCAATGCATCGTTCCCCTCTGGTTTCCCCATACATCGTCCAGCTTTTGCACGCATGTCCTGGCTGAAAAGATCATGTCACACGCCAAGGGCAATGGAGTACGCAAACTGACAGGAAAAAAAAGTTGGTTTTAACCACTCTGAAAAGATCTTTGGCAACAGCTTTCCCTCGTCAAAGGTTCCTGGATTTCTCAACTGCTGCCTCTGTGGACGTTGATGGTCGGCCCAAGTAACTGAAATCCTTGACGCCAGTATGTCCCCGATCGTCATGCTGCTGTCTACTGGTCTACTTGTGAGGGCTTGGGTTTCCTTTACATTCAAGTTGGAAGCCATGCTGAAGGCTGTATGTAGCCTTTGTTCTCCACCTGGGCTCCAAGTCCTTCTGGCTTTCAGTAAGGCAGGCAGTGCCTTCTGCATACCGCAGGTTAAGAAAGCCTTCCTCCCACCCTGAGGCCGTGTTCTTTCTGTGCCCAGCCTGTGTTCAGCATAGACTGAATACATGTAATGAAGGATAGGACAGCCCTAACCGCTCTCCTGAACTGGAAACCATGCATCCATTCCTTGTTCTGTGACTGAGCCACCAGGTGACTGAGTGGCTCCTGCATGTGTTATTCTGTGCTCTGCTTTCCTCTTGCCAACACGCTTATTGGATTAATGCTTTCATGGCAAATCGTGTTGAGGTTGACAGAGCAGATCAGTTTCCCATTCAGCAGCTCATTTTGTTTTACATCACCCAATTCCTCCTCCTCTAAACTCGAGGCCTGCCGGCCACCGTACCCTTTCCACAGTTCCTACTGCAGACTAGTTGGTTCCCACCCTTGTGTCCCCTGCTGCCAAGTTCAGCCCTGCACACTTGACAGGATGGATTCTCAGCAACCCTGACAGCTGCCGGTCTTCCTAAGCCAGAAGATCTTTTCCTGCAGCTGCTGAAGCAACTGCACAGAAAGGACAACAGATCAGCCCGGGCAGAACTTGCAGCTGGCTCTCCCCTCCCTCTGGGAGACGCTCACCACTCTCAGCTTGCCATCGTTTCTCTAGCAGGCCTTTCCATGGTGGCCACTTCCGGGCTCCCAAATCGTTTCTCCTCAGATCTTTCCTGCCTTTCCCGCACCCTCTCCAACATCACAGCCCTCGACGCCTGGACCACCCTGCCCATTCCAGATCCCTGCCGCACAGTCGCCGTCCATCATGGAGCTGTATGTGTGATTTTGTAGTTTTAAATAAAAGGAAAGCTACAGCTGCGATGGTGTTTTTATTGATACTTGACAACTGGCCTAAGAAAAAATAGCACGTCCGTTCCCTGATAGGCATGAGATGGCAGCACCATTTCTTGCAAATCGAATCCCTCTCAGGGCAGTCTCTGAACTTCACTTGAGGAGCTTGAGGGCGGAGTGGAAGGCCGCTAGGTTTTCGCAGGACTTCAGCCACCTCTGCACGTTGGCTGGTGCCGTCGCACTGGCGCCCCCTGTCTGCTGGAGCACGGACCACAGCACCACGTCGGCCACAGTGAGCTCGTTGCCCGCAAGCCAGGGACTCTTCCCAAGGGCGGAGTTCATGGAGCGGAGCACAGCCGCCTTCTCTTTACTGCTCCCCTCTTTCAGCTGGAGAATCGCCATGTCGACCCAGCCGTCGATGAGGGTTAAGTGGACGGCATCCTGCTCGTGGCCAAACAGAGAGAACAAAAACCGGGCGATGTTCCCTTCGCCCTCGATGGGGCACATCGTCTGCACGCTGAACTTCATCTGAGTCTTGGGCACTGAAGAGGGGAGAGGGGGACAAAACACAAAACAGGTGGGATGTCAGGAAGAGGAATCTGCCCTCCCCCTCAGGCCCACCCCAGAAGATGTGCTTGTGCCATGAGTTAGCTTGGGCTGAAGAGGAGAGAAGAGAACCCTGCTTGTCGCTGGCCTACAAGGGATTTCACATTTGAGAGGGCTGAAACCGCAACCTGGGTGTTACAATGACGGAGTGACCGTTCAGGCCCTGGCGTACTTCGTCTTACTGAGCTTCACTGGACCGTGGCTGTAGCTTAACAACCCACTGAAGGTTAGTGGTCACCTGCACGGAGCACATGGGTGCTGTATTGCCAACAGCTCGTGTCACACAATGGCCATTGGCTCCATCTCTCAAGCTTCTCCCTGGCGCCGTAGTACGCATCAGGGAGGATACGCTGGCTTCCCTGGGGCCTGTACCGGCAAACCAAACAACGCACCTCACTGGCATTACTGGGACCCCAGCTCTACTGCAGTGGTCGGTCTGCACTTGGCTGACTGCGGTCTCAAGTTGGCAGGGTCCTAATTTGGAAAGCGAGACTGACTAGAGCCCAGCAGAGCCATCTCCTGGGCCGGCTCCACGGATGGCACATGCAGGCGCTCGACACCTTTGCAAACCCCAGAGGTCAGTTTGCTTCCTTGGTGCAAAACCCACCAGGAACAGCCTAGACCCGGGGGACCAAGGGCAAAGAACCCCGCTGTCCTGTGATGGTGATTGTGGAAGACTGTGACCAGTCAGATTCCCTTCCCTCAGACATTCAGAGTCCCTCCCTAGCCCACCTCCTGCAAAGCCAAAGCCTTGTGATTGCAGCCCGAGGCAGGAGGGCACCGTCACCGTGGTCCTCTTCTGAACAGCTCCACACCGGCCTAACTTAGGAAGCCTGGCCATCAGCTGCCGCCTCGTTCCAACTGGGATGGGAGTTGTATCATAGTCTAGAATAGCAGTTCCCAACCTGTGGGTCACAATCCTTTGGGGGTTGAATGACCCTTTCACAGGGTTGCCTGATGTATAACAGTAGCAAAATTACAGTTATGATGTAGCAACGAAAATAATTTTATGGTTGTGGGGGTCACCACAACATGAGGAACTGTATTAAAGGGTGGTGGCTTTAGGAAGGTTGAGAACCACTGACTGGTCTAGAAGCTTAGCAAGGTCTCTCTGCTTACCATCCTTCCAAATTAAAGTAAAACCCAGCTGGTATTCGTGACGGGGACCGGGCTGTTTTGTGGTCTGTTCCCCAAAGCACGTGAGGAGGTTTCCAGGTACACTCCTGATGGACGAGTGCGTGTGGACCGCAGACAGGACCCGATAGCGCTCACAGAGCAGGTGGTGCAGCACAAGCAAGGAGAGGGGTGGCTGGGCAGGATTCGCGTTGACCACGATGTCCTTCAGCGCGCCGAAATCCTGGTGGGGGGGCGGCCAGACACTGTCAGAAAGCCATGGGGGGGGGGGGGGCTGTGCTAACCTCACCAGGATGACTGGGCAGCATCCTCCTCCTCCATGCCCTCGCTTTACAGTTGAGGACACTCTAATCCTGGGGTAAGAGAGGCCGGTCTGAGGTCACACCACTCCATAAAGAAGTGGAGCTGGGAAATGTGCCAACTCCACCCATTCAGCCAACTAGCCGAGCATGGGAGCAGCCTGATGCAAGCTGACGGTGACACAACACCTTCACTGGAGTCGGGCGTGTGTGCAAGCTGAAACAGTGGTGCTTGGAGGATTAGTGAGCAGCGCAAGCCTGAGAGTCCAGGCACCACGAAAGGAGCTGAAGTAGCTCTCTGAGCAAACTGCGGAAATGTGTGTGCCCAGGGCTCTGAGGCCACTGGCCTGGTGCCCACCCCTGGCAGGGACTGCCCTCTGCCTGGTGCCGTTTGAGACTGGAACCCTGGAAGCCTCCCTGCTCTCCGTCCTAGACCTGGGCGGTCAGGAACGGGCTGCAGAGCGTGGGTCATACGCACCCATGGATCTGTCCAGTGCAAAGGTACCACCGCCCACCGAAAGGGAGCAAAACCACCACGGGGGTTCCTTGCTCCACCTTGGAGAAGCGGAACGTGCCAGGCTCTCATCACCTGTGGGCAGTGTGATCACCTCGGGTGGGGATGGTGGGCACTGACCACACTGGATAGAGTCAGCTCCCCGTTTCAAAAGGAACTCACCTTCCCAAGCACTGCATCTAAGTCCAGGCTGCTGGCCGTTAAAGGGGAGGGCCTGTCCGCGTGGAGGATGTCAGTCACATCCAAGTCGGCATCTGGCGTCTGGATCATCTTGGAGAGACCGTCCACAGCAGCTTTCAGTTCATACAGGCATCGCAAAATCTCGTCTTGCCGGGTCTCCAGAGCCTGCAGGGATGGGTCAGCTACTCCCTAAACAGACCAACACCAGGGAGTTCATCTCTTCTCCCAGCTGGCAGGCAGCCTGGCAGCATTTGGGTGCTTGTCTTCCACTGTGCTCTATGCCCCCTCAAACTTCCTACCTTTCACAGTGCCACCTCATTTTCCCCAGAGTCAAGCAGGGCCTGTGTAGGGAGCCACAGCGTGTTTAAGGCAATTAAAAACAAAACAAAACTGTGACTGAAAGCCACTGTGAAATGGTGTGACTCCTACATCAGGTTCAAAACTCACTGATGCCAAGTCGGTTCTGACTCAAAGGGACCCAAAATGGGCAGAGTGAAACTTCCAAGACGGTACTTATTTACAGATGTGGAAAGCCTCATATTTCTCCAATGGAGAGGCTGGTGAGTTTGAACTGCTGATCTCGTGGTTAGCAGCCCAACTTGCCACCCATTATGCCACCAGACCACGCCATCTAAAATAGAGGGTGTACAAAATAAGCACCAATTTTCATTGTTCTTAGCATCACACTCATTCAAAAAGGCTGCTTTAAATAAAGCAGAAAAATCCCACCACGCCGAGGCAACACTACAGGCATTTAACAGAGCAAGAGGAACAGAGCAATGAAGTCCCCAGGGAATACCAAAAATAGACTTTGGGGTCAGAGCCATACCTAAAGGTCAACAAACAGTCCTTGAACTAACTACAAGCTTTTCTTTCTTCTTGTTGTGTTTTATTTTTTTGTCATTGGCTTGTTGTTGTTATTTTGCTTGGTTTTGCTGTCTTGTTTTTGTGCATCTTATTATCTCTGCAGGTCTGTCTAATAAGATAGGCTGTATGAACAATCTGGAGGAGAAAACAACGGGACTGACAGTTCCGGGGGAACATGGGAGAGGAGAAGATGGCGGGGAAAGGTAGTGGTGGTAACAAACCCAGGGACAAGGGAACAGCAAGTGATCCAAATCTGTGGTGAGAAGGGTGTAGAAGGCCTGGTAGGGAGTGACCAAGGGTAATGTAACCGATTGGAATTACTGAAACCCAAATGAAGGCTGAGCATAATAGTGGGAGAAGAGGAAAGTAAAAGGAAATAGAGGAAAGAGCTAGGACGTAAAGGGCATTTATAGAGGTCTAAATGCAAGCATATACATATGTAAATATATATATGAGGATGTGGAAATAGATCTATATGCATATATTTACAGATTTAATATTAAGGTAGCAGATAGACATTGGGCCTCCACTCAAGTACTCCCTCAATGCAAGAATACTTTGTTCTATTAAACTGGCATTCCATGATGCTCACCTTCCTGACACAACCTCTGAAGACAAGGTGGGTGCAAATAAGAAAGTTGATGGTGCCTGGCTACCAAAAGATATAGCATCTGGCGTCTTAAAGGCTTGAAGGTAAATGAAAGGCCATCTAGCTCAGAAGCAACAAAGTCCACATGGAAGAAGCACACCAGCCTGTGTGATCATGAGCTGTTGAAGGGATCAAGTATCAGGCATCATCAGAACAAAAAAAATCATATCATTGTGAATGAGGGGTAGTGTGGGGTAGAAACCCAAAGCCCATCTGTAGGCAACTGGACATCCCCTTACAGAAGGGTTGAGGGGAGGAGACGAGCCAGTTGGTGCAGTGTAGCAACTATGAAACATACAACTTTCCTCTAGTTCCTAAATGCTTCCTCCCCACCCACTATCATGATCCCAATTCTACCTTACAAATCCAGCTAGACCAGAGGATGTACACTGGTACAGATAGGAACTGGAAACACAGGGAATCCCTTCAGGACTAGTGGTGTGAGTGGTGATATCCAGAGGGTGGAGGGAGGGCGGGTTGGAAAGGGGGAGCTGACTACAAGGATCTACATATAACCTCCTCCCTGGGGGGGCAGACAATAGAAAAGTGGGTGAAGAGAGACGTCGGACGGGGCAAGATATGACAAAATAATAATTTATAAATTATCAAGGGTTTATGAGGGAGGGGGAGCGGGGAAAAAATGAGGAGCGGATGCCAGGGGCTTAAGTGGAGAGCAAATGTTTTGAGAATGATGAGGGCAATGAATGTACAAATGTGCTTTACACAATTGATGTATTTATGGATTGTGAAAAGCATTGTATGAGATCCGATAAAATGATTAAAAAATAATAATAAAGCAGAAAAGGCCAAGGTTGGAGGTGGCAGCCACAAGAACCCAGTTCAGTAATTGCCACTAACAGAAGGGATAGCCGATGACTTCAAGTAATGTTCAGGGGTCAGATGACCAGCCACTCACATCATTTTCCAGGCAGAACAGGCATTCTGCTATCTTAGAATCATCTAGAACAGCAGTTATCAACCTGTGGGTCGCGACCCCCCCCAGGTCAAATCACCCTTTCACAGGGGCCGCCTGATTCATGACAGTAACAAAATTAGTTATGAAGTAGCAATGAAAATAATATTATGATTGGGGGGGGGGCACCACAACATGAAGTGTATTAATGGGTTGCCGCATTAGGAAGGTTGAGAACTACTGATCTAAAAATCTTTTCAATGTGGAGATGGCCAGCTTCAGAATTAAGCAACAATTCTATCCTTTCCCCTTTCACGCTATGGGGTAGCTCTGTGCTGCCACACAGCACAGGCGGATGAGGAAGGCACCGCGAGCTGGTCTCTTGCCTGGTGAACTCACTCTACCCTCGGATTTAGCTCTCTCACTTCTCCTGGCTTGCTGTACTTGTTTAAGATCAAAGAGCACAGTAGTGGACGGTGAGAGACTGTTGCGTAGAACAAAGGGAGATAAAAGTTCAGGATGAAATAATTAGGTGCTGAGTAGAAATCAGTGTGAATGCAAGATAGGTGACCGGTAGGGAGACTCAAGTTCCTTAACTATTGTCTTCCTGTCCAATTTCTCAACCACTGCTGTGTGTGCAGTCTTTGTACAAATGGCAGGAGGGGCCCTGCCCACCAGGGGCAAAAATGACCCCTCCGATTTCCAAAACCAGTGACGGAGACACTGGATAGTGTCTACTATAAGCAGTTTTTGTCTGCTAAGCAAGAGATCAGCCGCTGAAAACCACCAGCCTTTCCATGGGAGAAAGAAGAGGCTTTCTGCGTGGGAAACCCACAGGGGCAGTTCTATCCTGTCCTATAGGGTCACCGGGAGCCACAATTGACCCAATGGCAGTGAGCCTGGCTTTTTGGTATTCTGTGATGAAGCAACAATTACATCATTTGGTTTCAAAAGAACCTCACCACTTCACTTCCAATCTAGGCAGAAAACCATTTGGATAAGGAGAAGGATGACACTCAACAGGACACCTGACCAATGAAGTGAAAGTCAGTGATAAATCTGCAGTTATAAATGGGCAGGCGGTCTCTCCCGCTGGGAATCGATAAAGGGACTCAAAGACACGACGAGGTACTTTACTAAAGGGAAAATCAACATGGCCAACACATACAAGGGCTCAGCTTACCTAGATGAGAGGAATGTACAACGGTCCCTGAGGACACCACTACACACTGACCAGCTCTGGGGAAGATCGCAAGCAATAGGACTTCTCAGTGGGGTTGTGGGTGACAGATCGGCTGCTCACTCCACAAAGTCAGCAGGTTGAAATCCCAAACCAAGCACTGCTCTCTGGGAGAAAGATGAGGCTGTCCATTGCCATAAAGAGTTACAGTCTCAGGAACCCACTGGGGCAGTTCGACTCCACCCTATGGGGTTGCTACAACATAACTTGCTATAAGCCATTTGGAGAAAGTTTTTCGAAGAGTTAAAGATAGACTTGCCCAGGGAGCCAGTAACAATTTCATTCCTTAGTATATGCCCTATGCCTGCACATGCACCCCAATCATGTTCAAGAATATTCACTGCATAATTATTCACTAACAGCATAACATGGAAAATAACTGTGTCCACCTAAGTAGCAGAACACATAAGTGGTAGGACAGTCACGCAATGGAGCACGAGGGGATTGAAAAAGGGAGAGGGATGTAATGCAGTTGCTAAATGTAATGAAAAGCCAAGTAACCAAATACATGCGGTGTGATTCCATTTCCGTAAGACTGAAAATCAAGAAAGGCTGTATGTTTAGTGACACGGACTTCAGTGGCAAACTCATAATGGAAAAACAAAGCATAATTACAAAAATCATGACAGTGGTGACCTTTGGGTGGGGTGCTGTTTCTAAGTGTAAAGGGTGGGGCGATTCAAGAATGCCGAATGTTGGGTGTTTTGACCTAATGGTTAAACTCAAATTCACTGTATCAATTTACTGGAATAAGCATTGCCTTAGTCGTTTTTGCTGAGGAAAAGTTTATGGTCAAACAGTTTAAGTAGTCATTGACTGAAGAAAGACACTAGAAATCACTGACTTGGGGGGCAAGCTAGCTAGGTCTCTCAGGGGGTCAGCTGGCCTGGGAAGCCAGTTGGCGACCGTGCCCTTTCTGAGCCTCGTGGAACCTGACCTTCCAGACCGGTCCATCAGGGTCTGATCACCAGGATCTGACCGTCAAGAACGGTCTGGAGATCTGACTGAAGACCAGTATCTGACCGACGGGGCCTGGTCGTCAGCATACGAGTAAGCACCAGGACCTGACAGTCAGAAGCTGAAGAAAAGTCCCGATCCAACAGCACCCTCCCAGGGTGGGCGCCCCGAGGGCTAGGGGGGCGGCGCCGGGCCGGGGCGCCTGCGCACTAGGCGGGGTGGAGCTGGGAGAGGCCGCGCCGTTTGCTCTTACCTGCACGTGGCCCGCGTCGGGCGCGGGGCAGCTGCTCTGGCCGTGCACGTTAGGGAGTCGGTACATGCAGGTTGGCAGCTCTACGTGGAGCGGTGCGCCGCCCCCGTGATAGGGTTTTACCTGGTACATCGGCATCGCGGCACCCCGAGGAGGGAAGATGGAGGGTAGGGGACACGCACGCACTCAAACCGGCCAAGCCGCTTAGGACTGCGGGCTGTTGGGAAAAAGCTCCGTCCGGCAATTCTGATTGGCCAGGACCCTTCTGAAGTCACGGACTCAACTTTGAGACATCCAATCAACAGAAAGGAAAGACAGGATGTTCTTTGCCTCCCAGGGCGGAAGGGGCGGAACCGAAGAGTCGAGCGAGCCAATGGGCAACCTGGGAGCGGGTCCCCTGCAGAAACCGAGTTGGCGGGAGCCCTGAGGTTGTCCAGGAGGCCGGTGGGGCACTGGAGTCATGGAGCCAGCTGAGGGGTCCAGGTGAGCGGGGTGCCAGTGTCCCTCCGGTCGCCGTGACTAAGGTTCAGCGCGTCCTGGGTCCCCGGAGAAGAGGAGGGAAGTGCCGGACGCGCTGGGCACTTAGCTCCTGACGGTCCGGGTCCCAGACACGGAATGAACGCTCTGAGGTGCTGGGTCCGGCCGGCCCCAGGGAGATAGCTGTGAGCGTGGATCCAAGCCGGCCGAATTAAATTATTTCTTATTTATTTTTTTAAAAACCTCGCGTTTTTTTAACTTTTATTTTTTTCCTCATTGTGTTTTTGGTGGAGATGCACATCCACGTAAGTTCCCGTTAACAATTTCTACACAAGTTGTTCCGGCGCGTGTGTACATTCTCGTCTGCTTCAAAGTCTCGGTTGACCGTCCTGGCTCATGAACTGACCTTAGAGGGATCATAGTCATGGTCGTTCGTCTTCGACCCGATTGGTTATGTAGCCACGTGGATGCGTGTATATTTTTAAACCTGAACTATCTGTCTACATTCTTGACTTCCTCATTTTCTAAGACTAGCTTTTCCTCTGCTTCAGGGCACACGTGATTTGCATAGTGGCACCGTTTTAAAAACAAAACACCCCATCACTTCTCTATTTCTTTGAATATGCAATTTTTCTGCTTATTTAAATTCAAACCAAACTCACTGTTAGAGAGTCAATTCCGACCCAGGGACCCCGTGGCACAGGGTAGAACCGCCCCTGTGAGTTTCTGAGGCAGGAAGACTTGGGGTGCCCGGTGGCACAGGAAGGAGTCCTGGTTGGTGAAGTGAGTTATACGTTAAGCTGGTAACTGCAAAGTCAGCGGTTGGAAACCACCAGCCACATCACAGGAGAAAGGTGAGGCTTTCTACCCCCATAGAGATGAGCAGTTTCAGAAACTCCGAGGAGCAGTTCTGTTCTGTTTTAAAGGGTTGCTGTGACAGGCAAGACTCCCTGTATGTCAATGTCCTCCCCCACTCCCCAAAGGAAAAAATCAGAACTAGATCTCTAGCCAATAATGTGTTGCCAAAAAGATTCATGTTTAGAAATACTTGTTTCTATGTTATATAAAGTCATCTGAGAGTTCCCCTAAGGGAAACTTGACATTCTTTGCAAGGTAGAGTGAAAGGTAGAATTTTGTTCCTTCAATTTGGAAGGGTTTACTAGGGCGCTACAGTGGGTCAGGGAGCCTTCGTGGAGTAGTAAAGCTTTTAGCTGCCAACAGAAAGATTGGTTGTTCAGACTCAACAACCACTGTGCGGAAGAAAGGCCAGGCAATCTGCTTCCATAAAGTGTGCTCTTGTTACCAGAGGTTGTCAGGTCCCTTCCCACTCCTAGCGACCCATGTACTACAGAAAGAAAGACTGCCCCGCCCTGTGCTACCATGATCCTCGTCACACTTGAGCCCCTTGCTGGAGCCACCATGGCAATCCACATCCCTTCAAGAACCTTCCTCTTTTTCACCAACCCTCTACCTCAGCGTGATGTCCCTCTCCCTAGTCACTTCTGATAACACATTTAAAGTACCAGAGAAGTCTTGTGCTTGCTTCTCAGGCAGCGGTTCTCAACCTGGGGGTCGCAACCCCTTTGGGGGCCGAAGGACCTGTTGCACAGGGGTCGCCTGATTCATAACAGTAGCAAAATGACAGTGATGAAGTAGCAATGAAAATCATTTTATGGTTGGAGGGGTCACCACCACATGAGGACCTGTGTGAAAGGGTGGTGGCGTGAGGAAGGTGGAGAACCACTGCTCTAAGTAAGGAGTGTTGTGTTCTGGCTGCCCTTCCAGGACAGGTTTTGTTTATTCCTCTCGCACTCCTTGGGAACCGGTGGGGGCAGTTACACCCTGTTCTGAAGAGTGATTGTAAGTCAGAATCGACTTAACAGCAATGGATTTGACTTGAAGTGTGTGTTAGTTGTTGTGGGATGCTGCCCAGAGAGCATTCTCTTGTGTTGTATTCTTTCTGCCTGAGGTGTGAAGCACTTTCTAGAAATTGCTAGGTGAATGAACATACAGAATAGGTTCTAATGCTCTACTACCAAGTTGGACGGGTATCCCAGTATAATGAGATGTTAATTATCTCGTGGATTTGATGAGTCTATTGACAGATATTTAAAGATAGTAGAACATTTTTATAACCGGGGATATGGCAGATAATCGTTCCAGGCTTCAAAAAGTTAGTGGGAAAATAGACCTAAAAGATAACGGAAATTTCCCACAAACTTTTGAAAGCCCTATTGTATGTCAGTATAACAACCGAGTAAGCTAAACTGTTACCATTAACAACTCAAACATAGCACCAATTGTGAGATGAAGAGGAACCAAGCAGTGTTTTGCCATGTGATGGATGAGATCGCTATGGTTCGGAACCAAGTGGATAGCACCTAACAATGGTATCACCATTAGCAAGTGAATCATTTCCCACAGGTAAACTGGTGATGAAAATACATAATTGTATATGTGTTTGTTTCTTACTGCTTTTTTTCAGTACAGAACTTTCGAAGGCCATCAGACCTATCGATCGGAAGTCGGTCCATCAGATTTGTTCTGGGCAGGTGGTGCTGAGTCTGAGCACTGCTGTGAAAGAGTTGGTAGAAAACAGTGTGGATGCCGGGGCCACTAATGTTGGTGAGTCCTTAGGGTGCCCACCCTCCTGAAATAATCACCTGGTGCCGTTTTATTCAAGGAGCATCTGTGAGTGTAATAAGAGTGTTGATAAACCAATAGTTGATTATTATTTTAAACTTGCCACACACCATGTGCCTCAGAAGGTCCCTCAGTGGCACCATCGGTGTGTGCTTTTCTACCAATCTTAAAGGTGGTGGATCCAACCCACCAAGCTGTGCTGAGGAAGAGAGACCTGGTACTCTGTTTCCAGGAAGACTGCGGCCAAGAAAACCCTATGGAGCAGTTCTGCCTGGCAGCACACGGGGTTGTCATGAGTCAGCACTGACTTGATGCCGACCAGCTTGGTTTGGATTTTTATCTGCCTGGTATCTAACTATTGGAGTTACTATGTTTCATCAGGTCAATTCCAACTCATAGTGACCCCATGAGACAGAGTTGCACTGGCCCATAGGGTTTCCTAGGCTGAAATCTGATGGTTTCCAAGATTGCTGGGACTTTTTTTAACCAGGAGAGGCTGGTAGGATTGAACTCAGGCCTGTTAGCAGCTGAGCACTTTGCCATTGGGCCACCTCGGTTCCTTAGTAATTATCTGACTAATAGTAATAATCATGGCAGTTACATTTTTATTGTGTTGTAGCTCCTCTGTGCCTCGTTGGCTTTATGCTGAGAGTATCCATGGAATACCTCATTTACTCTACAGAATAACTATGAGGTACGAATAACTAAGTAACTGTAATTACTATTATTATTTTCTCCATATTATAGGTGAAAAAATTAAGACCTGGGGAATTTACTTTTGTTGAAGCTATACAGCTAGGAAAATTTGTTCTCAGGAACTCTGATTATAAAACTATCCTTTTTAATGCCTGTAAAGTAAAATTATTATTTTTTAAATGCAAATTTTTTTTCATCTGGGTTCTGGTTACTAGTCAAAGGACTGAAAAATAAAATATATAAAAAGCCAGTTACACGTTTAAATCAAAGTATAGTTCTGACTTTAAAGTTTACATAAAATAAATTAAAATGTTGCTGTGTGCATGAATCAATTCTTTGAGAAAAATTTGTTACCTGTTTTAGATCTAAGGCTTAAAGACTATGGGGTGGATCTCATCGAAGTTTCAGACAATGGATGTGGGGTAGAAGAAGCAAACTTTGAAGGCTTAAGTAAGTTGGATTTTTCTAACCTTATTTTAAAATATTTTGGAAGAGAGTCTCAAAACTTTTCTTCTAAACTTAATCTTGTTGTGTTTGAGACTGTATGCAGCAGAACATCCCAGTTCCGCATTTTCTCCATGCACCCTGTAGTGATATTGATTGACTGCTTGCGTTTCTTTAAAGGTGAGCAGCCATTGGCACTCCCTTTTCTGAGTTGTTCTTCCCTCATTGATTCAAACTCACTGCCCACTAAGGATCCTGTCTAATCTTTCCAGTTGCTATTGTAAGTGTGGTCCCAGGTAGATGGATCTTAAAAGAACATAACACTGAAAGCCATCCTTTCTTGCTAGTTAAGCCTATTCTGTTGCTTGGTTGCTTAAGCGACCTGGTGGTATGCTAGTTATGTGGTGGACTGCTAACCGTAAGGTCAGCGGTTCAAAACCACTGGCTACTCTGCAGGAGATGTGGCTTTCTACTCCCATAAAGAGTTTCCGTCTCGGATCTACCCACAGGGCAGTCCTACCTACCCTGTCCTCTAGTGTCACTGTGAGTCAGCATCAACTGAACGGCTTCTCTCAGGACAATACTTTCAGGGGCTCATCCACATTCCATAACTCCAGAAAGTCTGGAGTCCATGAGAATTTGAAATCCTGTTCTACATTTCCTACCTTTCCATCAGGATTCTTCTGGAGAATCTGATGAAAATGTTCAGTCATGGTAGCCAGGGACCATCCAGTTCTTCCGTTCTCATGGCAAAGGAAGCAGTTGTTTGTGGAGGAAATTCAGCCACATTCTTTTACCTTATCCTGCCCTTACTCTCCTTCCTCTGTGTTGCTCCAGGCAGATGGCCACTAGTAAGCTTTTTCAGACCTGACGCTGCACAATGAACTGAGAACCTAGGAAACCTAAACCCTTTATTAGGGTGATTATCGATGCCCAATGAAACCCTTGCCCTAAACCTCCAAACCAAGGAACCGAATTCCATGGGGTATTTCATTGTACATAAGCCTCAACAGCTATTTTAATTTTGGATTCGCTGCAATAAATATGTATATCACATAGCTTTTGCCAGTTGAGCTTTTACAGAGAGCCAGCTTCAGTTGCTCTCAGCCAAAAGGCTGAGAAGTGATTACAGGCATACAGCTTATTGGCAGCAATCAATATTCAGATGTATGGTCATACCCTTAATCAATGGGATTTTCCCATCACTTAAAAAAAAATTTTATTGGGGGTTCGTACAACTCTTATCACAATCCATACATCCATCCATTATTGCAAGAACATTTGTACATAGGTTGCCATCATCGTTTTAAAAGCATTTTCTTTCTACTTGAGCTCTTGGTATCAGCTCCTCATTTTCCCCCTTCTCTCCCCCTTTTTCCCTCCCTCATGAACCCTTGATAATTTGCCAATTATTATTTATTTTTTCATGTCTTGCACTGTCTGATGTCTCCCCCTATGTCATCACGTTTAGCTCCCTAATCTCCCTCTCTCGTGCTCCTGGAACCACTAATAACCCCTCCCCCCCCGAAAAAAAGATGATCAATTTTTATAGAAACCTACGCTTAATGTGTGTTACTTTTACCACTAATAAACTTTATTATCTGCACATTGACCTGCTCTTGTCTTTCTGTGTAAGTGAAGTCATACGGTGTCTGCCCTTTTGTGCTTGGCTAGCTCCATGCAGCAGCGTCTCTTCAAGCTGCATGCTTACCGTAGCACGCGTCATTTCTCCTGCAGGATGGATATGCGTGCACGCGGCGCAGTTCCAGTACATGTGTGCCCTACGTTTTACTTATCCATTCTTCTGTCAGTTGACATGAATCTTTCCCCATGTTTTGGCTCTTGTATACCTCAGCGCATACTGGGGCACACGCCTCTTTCTGAGTCTGCTTTCAAGCTTTTTGGGTGTCCACCTGGGAGTGGCATTGTTGGGCCACGCGACAGTCTGCTCTTCAGGCTTTTTCATACGGGCTGCACCATTGTGCACTGCCTCCAGCGATGGATAAGCATTGCACTTTCCCACCCCTCCTCAGTGTTTGTTATTTTCTTAGCCATCCCAGGGAGAGTGAATTTTGATTGGCATCTCTCTGATGACTCATGATATTGAGCTCTTTTCATGTGTTTGGTGGCCATTTGACTGTTCTCTTTGGTAAGATGTCTAAATCCTTTGCCTATTTTATGATTGGGTTATTTGCCTTTTTATTGTTACTGACTTTTTAAAAACATGTCTTAGATACTTGAGATTATATAGATATTTTCAGATTTCTTGTTGAGTGTCTCAAAACTTTAATTCATACTTAGTGTCTCAGAACACGCAAGCAAAACCTTTTAGTTTTATTTTATGATATTGTGTGTATTCATTGCAAAATCCCTTTGGATAGCTTGCATCATATCTTATATCTCTCTTTCAGCTCTGAAACATCATACTTCTAAGATTCAAGAGTTTGCTGATCTCATTCACGTTGAGACCTTTGGCTTTCGAGGGGAAGCCCTGAGCTCACTCTGTGCCCTGAGGTGATGCAGTGTTGTCTTTTATTGACTTGACCTTCCTTAAAATCCCCCAAGTGGAAACGTCTGTCTGGAGTTAGTATCGCTTATACTTTTTGATCTGAATGTCTTAACTTATAAATTCTGAATTTGGTTTTACCTTTCTACCAATCCAAGTGCCAATTCTTCTGGAATAAGTTCTGTGAAGCAGACAGTATTATAAAGAGTAAGTTACTTTTTAAAACAGCCCCTTCCCAATCTTAAAAATAACATAGAGGTAATAAATAATAGGTAGCTTTTAGAATCTCTAGGGAGACCTGCTGGTGCTGTGAGCTTGAGCTAGGTCTTGAACTGCTAAGTATGAGGTCTGCTCTCATAAAGATTTGTGGTCTCAGAAACCCTATATAAGGTTGCTAGCGGCTTAGGAAGCCCAGTAGCAGGTTTGGAATCCCCAGAGGGCACACGTTAAGTTCTCAGCTGCTGATCTAAAGGTTGGAGGTTGGAGTCTACCCAAAGGGGTCCTGACATAAAGGCCTGGTGATCGACTTAGAAAACAAACACAGACCCGCCGGTAAACCTTGTGGGGCACAGTTCTGACACACACGGGGTTACCATGGATCAGAATCAACTTGAAGGCACCTCATTTTAGTGCCATTGGTTATATTTGAACTTCAGGGAAAAAAATTTGGCCCATCCACATTTTTTTTCATTTATAGAACAGATTCTGTTTTTTAAATAAATAATTACCTAGATGGCTGAACTAAAATATCTTTTGAATCCCCTTTAAAATTTCTGTTATAAAGTTGAGAAGCAGCCCTGTTTGTGGATTTATGAATCTTGAGCGCCTTCGATATATAATCCCTAAAAATAAGTATCTAAGTTGTTTGTTTGTTTTTTAAGTATCTAAGTTTTATAGCTTTGTTTTTTTAATCTCAACAATGAGAGTTTCCAGAATTCTGTTTTGCTCCCATTTTAGGTGCTTAGGATGACTCTCTGCCTATGTAAACCTGCTCGATCACTTCAGAAGGCTCATGATCTCTTTCCTAGGAGAGTTTTGAGAGAAAGGAAAGTGAGGACATGCATTTATGACAGCTCACACCCATGAGTATCAGACTACATGGTCCACCTTCCAGTTTCACTAACTTTCCATGCCTGGTGCTTTCTTCCAGTGATGTAACCATTTCCACCTGTCACTCATCTGCAAAGGTTGGGACTCGGTTGGTGTTTGATCACAATGGGAAGATTGTTCAGAAAACCCCTTTCCCACGACCAAGAGGGACCACGGTTAGTGTGCAGCAGCTGTTTTATCCGCTGCCTGTGCGCCATAAGGAATTTCAGAGGAATATTAAAAAGGTACGGTCAATCCAGAATCACGGTTTTCCAGTGTAAGGATGGTGTGATGTCCATAAGGAGGTGCTCCAAAATTTTGGGGGGACATGGGACTTAAAGAATGGGTTTTTTCCCATGAATTCCTTGGAGCTCTCTCAGATGTAGCAAAATGAACTACTAGAGCTTTCTTAACAATTTATTCTCTTCTATTACTTTTGTGAGAGGTGTTTCTTCCCCTGCTAGCTTTTACTCGGCGTTCTGATATGGAAAGTGAGTCCTTTAACATTCTTAGAGGTTTTCTTTATAAGATGATCTTGCTTATTTCCCAGGAAAATGAATGATGACAATCTTCATGAGTTTGCATGCAAACAAAGTAGTAGAAATGTTGCTAAATGTACAATTATCCTGATAAAAAAGCAGATTACAAATCTGTCTCTGCTCTTAACTACAGCTGTATAAAAGCAGAAACAACTGGTCCAAGGCTGCGAGAGGGAGCGAGATGTGAGTGGTTATCCTTGGGTTGGAGAGCAGAGGCACTGTGGGCTGTCCAGTTTGCAGTGAACATGCACTTTTGTACAAACAGGCAGAAAGCTTCTCAAACGTGTGACTTAAACTTTCTTTACCAGTAAAGTAATTCGTGCTGTCTTTAACCATTATAAAACGGTGTGTCTTCTGCATAACTCCTGCCATGCAGTCGATTCTGACTCACATCAACCCCATGATAAGAGAGGTCTTCGAGACTGTAAACCTATCTGGGAGCAGCTAACCTCATCTCTCTCCCGTGGAGTGGCTGGTGGGTTGGAACTACTGATCTTGTGGCTTAGCTATCCAACACTTGGCCTGACAGCACCACCAGGCCTCCTTTATTTTTACCCAGGAAACCTTCATTATTATTCATCTCGTGGTGACAAATTCGTGTCCCAGCATAGGAACAAAGACCTGTGCACGTTAAAAGTTTGATATATGTCTCTTCTGGCTCCCTTTTCATGTGCTTATAATTATTAGAAAAGATTTCCAGATAAATTAATATAATGAAAAAATTATACAGATGTAATGCATTCAAATAATAGAGAATTGTATGTAGCATAAGGTTGAATATTATGTATAGTAAAAAGTAGAAAATCCCTGGAATTTGAGTTCACACTTTCAACACGTACATGTATACTTAATCTTTATGCATATGTTTAGGTTTTTATTAACAATTAAAATCCTGCTCCATGAGCATTTTTATTAAGAGTAGTGCAGTGGCTAAGTACCTGGTCAGTGGTTTAAACCCACCACCGGCTCCGCAGGTAGGCTAGTATTAAGGCACAGCAAACTCACTGCCATCCAATCAGTGTTTCCTAGACTGTAACTCTTTATGGGAGCAGAAAGCCTCGTCTTTCTCCCTTACAGCAGCTGGTGGTTTCGAACTGCTGACCAAGGCGTAACCCACTATGCCAGCAGGGTTCCTTAGGCTCATATGAGTTATGTATAAAATTCCATTATCTTTTCATTCAATTTTTATGAACTTTGTAAAGCCCCCTCATATGTACTGATTTTTTTGCTTAACACTTAAGTTTTGGGGGGTGAGTTTGCACGACTTTTTTCTTTTCATGTCATTGTTAGCTACACCGTAATGAAGTGAATCTTCTCACTAGCAGTTGCTAGGTGGTTTCTAATCAGCTTCCCAGCCCCGGATTGTGCTTCATGACCGAGCCGGTGCTATCTCTTGGGAGACTTGTGTCCCCTCTCTCCAAGGCAGCATTTGTAGAGGAGGACTAGAGGGCACGGGCAGGTCCTTTGACTTTTAGACCAGTGACCCGGAACCTTTCCCAGTGAGCGTAGCCTGACTAGTTCCCTTGTATACCTCTGGGAAGATGCCTCTGCCTGTATCCTTCTGTCAATGACGCTTCTTATTTATAAGGTGATAATACGAACCTTAAATTGGATGTTAAAGTTTGAACCCTGTCGTTCTTTGGCGATCGCCGTCCTGTTGAGTCTTGTGTCTGTGTCTCGTGAACAGGAGTATGCCAAAATGGTGCAGGTGCTGCAGGCCTACTGCATCATCTCCGCAGGCGTCCGCGTCAGCTGCTCCAACCAGCTCGGCCAAGGGAAGCGGCAGCCCGTGGTTGGCACCAGTGGGAGCGCCAGCATAAAGGAGAACATCGGGTCCGTGTTTGGGCAGAAGCAGGTAGTGGTGGCGAGGCGTTCTCCTGCAGATGACAGGGTTTTTATTCTTGTCCTTTCCCAGGGATGGGACCTACAGGATAAAGTCCTTGCCAGGTGTTTCGGAGGTACCCCTCACAAAAACGGCTGAGTGTCTGAAAGCCAAGCCTGGGTCATTGTAGCCTTCCAAAGACCAACATCAGACCTCCTGTTACTTTCTGGCTGCAGTAACAGAAACAACGTTGGTCAACCATTGATCACGATCGAGTGGGAACTCAAATGCGTCATCTTTTTTTTTTAAGTCATATTATTAAAAAAATAAGCAATCTCTGAGTTTCTCTGAGGTTTTCACACAGATCATATCAAAAGGAAAAACCACAACCCTCCCCATTGCCTCCTCCTGAAGTCAGGTTCCCTCTATCGTTGCTAGGCCGTAACTGCATGCCGGTCGGTGTCTTTCAGCTGCAGAGCCTCATTCCTTTTGTTCAGCGGCCCCCCAGCGAATCTGTGTGTGAGGAGTATGGCCTTCGCTGGTCCACAGCTCTGCCGAGTCTCTTTTGGTAAGTAAATTGCTGCCAAGAAAATTCCACTGTGACATTTTCTCATCAGGCAGTTCTTGTTTAAAGCTTTATCGTGACTTCAAAGCTTCAGGGTTTCATAGGTCTTCAGGGTTTCAAGAGGATCTGTATCCGGACTAATCGGTGACTTCCTTCCTACACTATTCTGGGGAGTTGGTATGGTACATTCCTGGGGTTTACTCTGGACTTGATCCTTCTGGCAAAAGGTGTGTTTAGTGAACAATGAGAAGCACTTTTGAATATTTTTGTGTGTCATGTTGCTTTCTTGGGATCCAGCAGCAGGCAGTAGAGCATGCATTTCTGATAATTTGTGCCTTGCCCGAAGCCTAGTCCAACAGAGCTAGAGGTTTTAGTCTGAGAGAGATCTGCCCTGGGGAAGGCCAAGTTCCGGCTGTCCCTGAGCTTGCCTTTGTTGGATGCCTGAAGTCACACTGATGGAGGCTCGTTTCTTTACGTTACTCAAACACATTTTGTGCAGATGGGAGCGCAGATGTCCTGGGGAGGCGCGCCTTGACCAGGACTTTATCTGGGCAGGCAGTGGTGGCTCAGTGCTTAAGAAATGGGCTGCTACCCAAAAGGTTTTCAGTATGGATTCACCTGCCTCACCTCCCAGGGAAAGATGTGGCAGCCCCCTTTGGTAGAAGGCCCAGGAGGCCATTCTGGGGGGTCTCTGTGAGTCAGGATTGAGTCAGCAGCATCAGGCGTGATCTGAAGGTCTGTGTTTCTCTGGGAGTCATCATTGCAGTGTAGATGTACAGGACCTGGAACACTCCTGCAGGGAGTTCCTGTGCTGTGGCATGTGGGTTCTGAAAGAGGTCGAATGCCTCTTCTAAGTGTTTGCTAGTATATCCTTCTCTCACCAGTGCCCGCATAAACCATCATATTGAACCTCTGAGAGTGTAACACCAGCACGTGTGAGCCACCACACTGATAGGAGATCCGACTCATCGTGACCCTAGAGCACAGAGGAGGACTGCTCCCTAGAGTTTCCTAGGCTGTGTGCACCTTCCCCAGAGCAGAGCCTCTCGCGGGGTCACCGCTGTAGAAAAACAAGAGGTGGTTTGTAGGTGCAGTCTTTTGTAACTCAGATCCATATTTAAGCCAGGGACTGCCTGCCTGCGCTCAGGAGCTCATCAGTAGGTGTTTTGTTTATATTCCAAGCACCTTATGTTCTGTTTCTAACCCTCTTCACCCTGGGCCCGGCCCTTGTCGTATTAACGTTGAGTAGCATCTCCGGTTTCATCTCAAAGTGTGCCCACGGCGCTGGGAGGAGCTCGACAGAGAGACAGTTTTTCTTTATCAATGGACGGCCTTGTGACCCAGCAAAGGTATCTAAATAAACTCTTTTATTACTTTTTTTTCCTTTTAACTCTGTTGAGCATTTTATTATGTTCTTGGTAAAAGTTTGCATAGCACATTTTCAATCAATAACTCATTTAAGAATTGCTCTGTGACCTTGATTCCAATCCTGTATGACTTCCCTCACCTATTTAACATACATGTTTAGCCGTGTATCTGCTCACCAGTTTTGGTTGTATATGTTACTGTTCTCCATACTCATTTACCTTGGAGTCTATTGGACTCAGCCACCCTACAGGACAGAGGAGAACTGCCCCTTTGCATGTCCAAGGCTGTACATTTTTACAGAAGCAGACAGCCTCATCTCTCTCATGGAGCAAGTTGGTGGGTTTGAGCTGCCAACCTTCTTGCAACACCGAACCCACTATCCACCACAACTGTCCTTATTCTTGTGTGCTTGACCGTGTCTCGTGATGCTGACTTACCCATGTTGCATGTTGCCTTTCCCTTCACCAGCATTAACACTTGTGTATCGTCTAGATCAGGGGTGTCAAACTCAATTAAAATCGGGGCAAGATTCACATGGGCCACATCACATTTACAAATCTTGTTAAATTTATATTTTGAACTGAGGATTCAGGAATATGGATAGGGTCATTCAAACCTATATAATTGCTTTTATTTAAACATTTATTTTATTTAATGTATTTATAAAATTATTCTTTTTTACCCGAAACGTGCCAGCACTTTCCTCCTACTAGTTTTCACTTACCTCTTGCGTTGTGACCAGAAAATAAAACAAAGTAGCTGATAAAAAACACACAACATGTTGGACAGCTGACAAACATGATGCACAATTGTAGTGACTTCCCTCTAAAAATGTTAACTAGTGCTGCCGGTAGGTACGATTCATAACAGCACAACCCAGAGCGCTCTTTTTAACTTTTACACTATTGGGATCTGTTTACATTACGTGACACCGAGAGTGGCAGACATATCGCTTCCAGACATCGCCAGGACTGAGCGCGTTTATACACGTCCACCGGCCTCCAGGAAAGGCACTGGGCCATGTGTATGCTCGTCTTCAGTAGTTAAAGGGTTAACAAGGGAAGTGTGTACGGTATTGCCTTGATCTCTCCTAAGTGCTATTTTCTTCATAACAATTTTTTCTGTTTTCATTTTATTTCAGAGCATCATGGGCCACAAAACATTACCTTGGGGGCCGCATGTGGTCCGCGGGCCGCCAGTTTGACACCCCTGATCTAGATATTGATTTTCCTTTCCTGTCCTTCCTATCCTTGGTAACCCTCAAAGAATGCTTCTTCTGTGCATAAAGCAATATATTGTGAATCCGGTGAATATTTACAGAGCAGATCATAGTTTTATATTCAGCGCTTCTTGGCATTTGGATTTGGTTCCTCCCTTGCCATTCTCTCTTCAGTGTGCTGTCATCCTAATTAGTTACCCTAATTCCAGTTCCACTCCTCCTCCTCCTCCTCCTCTCCTAACCGCCTGCATTTGTCTTCGCGTAAATGCTGCCGTTTTCTTCTGAAATGGTTGATTCTACCGCAGAGGTGAGTTCAGTTCTAGGCCTGAATGAAGCCGGGTCTCTTTATGATTCCCCCCCCCCCCCACTCTAATGAGATCCTTTCTGGTACCATGTGGTTTCTCTGGTCTCAGGGTTTTGGAGACTCATGTTTGCATGGCCTTATTTATTAGTCCATTGGCCTGTTTCCACGAGTTGATTTTCATGACTCTTCTTTCCACGTGGTGGGGAGGGCCCAATAGTTGCCTTCTCCATAGCTGCTCGCGAGCTCTGACGTCCCTAGTTGACACTGATCACAGTAAGATGCAGAACCTTGTCTTTTGACTTTGGTGTTCCCTGAGTTTGTGGTCCTGATCCCCCTCAAGCCCAGCAACTTGTTCCCTCCAAGGGTTTGGTTCTGTCGAAGAACTTTTCATAACCTGGTGCCCCGTGTGCTCTGCCGCACCCACAGCGGTCCCCGTAGCGGAAGTAAATACACAGATGGTCTCGGTCAAGCGTATTTGTGTTCATGGGAATACTCCACTCCTCCCGCCTGGTCAGCCTGTGTGTCTGCAAGCATCGGCTCAGGGCTCCCTTCTCTTGCAGGTTGTATCTCTAACAGGTTTTTCATCTGCTGCCTTCAACCCTTGCAGACCTCTCGATGTCTTCCTCAGCCTTCGTTGGTTTTTCCTAACCTCCCCCTTATTGGGGAGTGCTTTCTTTCCCTTTCATCCAAGTCATCGTCACTTGTCTGCCGTCTAGCCCTGTGTGTCCCAAAGTGGTTGGTTCTGTACCCCCCATGGGGGGGAGGGCACTAGAAGATCCAGGGGCGCTGCCAAAAAAGATACCTACGCTGCATGCTGGATAGTGCAGGCATTTGTAATTGCCAAGGCGGGACACTGAGGAGTTTGTTTTCTGAAGGGGGCAGGAGGCCAAATACGCTTGGGAAGATGACTTCCCCTCTCTCCCTTCCTCTCCCATCCTGGGTAACCATCCAGGTCGACTTCTTTCAGGGTGAAACATTTTTCTGACTTGTTTACAGCAGTGTTTGCTTGCCCTTTTGTGTTTGACTAATTTCACTCAGTATCAGGCCCACCAGGTTCAGCCTGGTTGTGAGGCAGCACACAGATTCATTGTTACTCTTGAATGTTACATAGTGTCCCATTGCACCGATGTAACAAAGTTGATTTATTTGCTCACTCTTCCCCTGCGGGGCATTTAGGGTCCCGTGTTTTTGCTACTGTGAACAGTGCGGACACAAGCCAGGGCACGTGTATATCTGTTCTTGTGATGGCTCTTGTTTTCCTGGGACACATACCAAATACAGAGATTGCTGGTTCCTATGACCCAACTTTAGAGGAAGCTACTACCAGAAGGACAAAAGACCTGACCGTCTGCTCCTATGAAGATGACAGCGTTAAACGGGGTGAGGGAGGAGAGTAAGGGAGCGGGGCAGGAGGTTGTACTCTGTCACACAGAACAGCTGTCACTCCGAAGCCACTCCAGGGCATGGACTTGGTTTGGGGGTTGAAAGCACTTTGAGAAATGTGTCCCTGTGTTGACTGACGAGCGTAGCACGCCATCTGATCTGTGCGGGAGATCTGCATGTAATCTCTTCTCCCTTGCCGCTCTCCGTACAGGTCTCCAGACTGGTGAATGAGGTCTATCACCTGTACAACCGGCACCAATACCCGTTTGTGGTCCTGAACATTTCCGTTGGCTCAGGTGAGGCCCACTGTGATCACAGTCAGTGGGGCTTTACTTCAAGAAAGAGCTGCACTGGAAAGCGACTGGTCGCATCAACTTTGGATGAGGGCATTTTATTTCTTCTGCTTTCGACGCTTGATTTAATAACAGGAAGATGGGGCTTCTGTTTTTCTTGTCCACCAAGGGGAAAGTAGAAAGCTGCAGTGGACTTCTGGAAGCCTAGAATGTTCTCTCTGGTTTTGAAAAGAACTTATTTCACATAATTTTTCTGGTTATAAAAGCCTTGCTGTTTGTTAGCAATAACGATTACAATTCCGGTGTGCTGACATCCAGGGTTTTCCCCCAGGTGTTTATAAGGACATCTCTGTACACCATAAGCAAACATCCCACTCCCATACCCTTTGGGGTCAGAAAACAATTTTATTTTGTGAGAAAATAATTTTGAGTCATTCCACTTTGTCCCTAGATGTGAATATTTTCTTTTTGTTATTAAAAGTTATTTAGAAACATCTTAACAGAGTTATTTTTCAGTGGGTGTTTTATAATGGAATATAAAAATACTGCTTTAAAAACTTATCTACTTTAGGCTGTTTCTTTTTATTTTTTTAGGCTGTTTTCAGTTCTTAGGAGTATACCATCCTTGTAATGAACTCACTGTATCTTTGATTATTTCCTTAATCAAACTCTTAGTTGAAGTATTGGCTCCTTTAGGATGATCATTTTCAAGAATTTTTCCACATTTGAAACACATTATACCAGCTTCTCCATTAACCAATGTACTAAACATTGTGATTTTAAAACCAAATTCAGGGGTGATAAATGGCATTTTATTTGGTTTGTTGTTTTCCTGTATTTCATGTTTTTGTGTATGTCTTTCAAAAAGTTCATGGGAAAATGGAATGAAAAGATAATTGAAGTTTTCCATAAATTGTCCGAAGCCTCCTTGTACTTATTTGCTATTTTTACTTTTGCAATTCAACCATTCAAGTCCTCAATGTTATTTGTCAGTTTTTCAATTTCCCATCTTTTTCCTTTTTTATTAGAAAGCTGGTTTTTTAGAGCTCGGATGTTAGTCTGGATGCTGTATTTCTTAGTATTGCTCTGGTTTAAGTATGCTTGGGAACATTTCCATCATGATTTAAACTTAACAGCCTGTTTCCGTTTTGGCTTTAGAGTGTGTCGATATTAACGTTACTCCGGATAAAAGGCAAATTTTACTACAAGAAGAGAAGCTTTTGTTGGCAATTTTAAAGACTTCTTTGATTGGGATGTTTGATAGTGATGAAAACAAACTTAATGTCAATCAACAGCCACTGCTGAATATTGAAGGTGAGAAACACACGTAAATAAATAACTTCTAAAACCGATAGCTTTGGGAGACTTTCCTTATGTTTCCAAGGTCGAGTGTTTCCACGTGGAACAAAGCTCCTCCTGTGGGTAGAGATGATGTGTCGTACTAGAAAGTGTATCGCTGCAGATTTAAGGTAAACTGTTTGCAAAGAGGTGGAGTATAGCAACTGGTCTCTCTTCACCTAGAGCAGTGGTTCTCAACCTGTGGGTGGAGACCCCTTTGGGGGCAAATGACCCTTTCACGGGAGTCACATAATACACCCTGCATATCAGATATTTACTTTACGATTCATAACAGTATCAATTACAGTTATGAAGTAGCAACGAAAACAATTTTATGTTTGGGGATCACCACCACATGAGGAACTGTATTAAAGGGTCGTGGCATGAGGAAGGTTGAGCACTACTAACCTAGAGGAACAGAAGAAGGAGAGTCAGGAATAGGAGGAGGAGATGGAAAGTGTGGCTAATTGCCTCCATCAACAACTCCTTCCTTTATTCTGAGACCAGAAGAGCTAGATGGTGCCCATGGAAGAATCCGCATCAAAAGGGGGAAGAGACAACAGAATTTCAGGTTTTCTTGGACTTTATACTTTCAGAAACTTTAGAGGCTGGATGAGCTTCTGAAACTATAGTCCTGAGATAGTCATTAATCTTCAGCCAAAAGTATCCTCCCAGATCATCTCTAAACGAGAGAGCAGTGAGGCCTGTGGGAGCAGCAGTGTGCCGTGATTCCTTTGGCACTGTGCAGTCTTGCCGGACGTTTCCGTCACATTCCCGCGGATGTATTCTCCCCCTCTGACAGTCTTATTTCTTCTACAAGGTCTTATGCACAAGCTTTTGCTGTCACAGGAAGGGGTGTCAAGCATTCATAGAAAAATGGAATTCAAAGAGAATAGAATAGAGACATCAGACACAGCTCACCAAACTAGGGCATAAGATATTCACTTTATAAACTATCTTATGCCAATTGATTACATGATTTCCCTGAGATTATAAAGGGTCTTTTTATCCAGGAAACCAATCCCATGATTCATTTTTAAATATGTCTTAGAAATTATGACTGATTCTCTGTGCTTTATTGCATATATCTGCAGCAGACACAAACATGCACATGCCTGTAAGATACACCTATACATACATGTCCATGTAGTCACATGCCTATGTATCCATATATATGTGTATATATCAACTGTGTAACCACACAATTTTGGTCACTATTACTCTTGCAAGATTGTATGTGTTGTGCTTTTTACCGAGTAGTCCATTTTTCTCTTGTATCTTTTTATACAAACAACATGCACATTAGGTTTGGTTTGGTTTTTAACCAACCTCGCCCTCCTCCCCACTAAGGTGTTTTTGTAAGTCTTAGAAATACTGTATGCAGGGAGAATATGGCTCACTAAAAACATATAATGTGTGTGTTATTTGTGTAAAAATGCAGGGCTTACTCATGTCCTCATTCACCTTGTTCATGTTGTGCAGACTTCACCAGATTTGGTTGTCCCTCTCCCTTTACCACCTAGAAAGTGACTACTTTTCCTTCTCCGCTTCCCTTCCTGGTAACCAGCCCAGAACGTTGCTTCCGGTGTATGTAATGCTGACGGTTCATCGTAGTGGGTCCACACAGTGTTTGACTCTTGTGACGGGCTCCGTCACTCAGCACAGTGCCCTCCAGAGTCACCCATGTTGTTCTGGGGACCCCTCGTCACTCTCTCATGGTGCGTGGTGTGCCATCGGTGTGTGTTGGCGGGCCTCTAGCGTGACCTCTGTGCACCGAGTGATGGAGGCTGCCGTGTCTAGTCATGTCACTGCTCGTAGCTCCCTCGGCTGAGGAGGGGATATCGCTGGGTCAGAAGCATGTCTAGTTCCAGCTTTTAGAGGAAGTCCTGGTGGTGATGGTCTTCATAGGAGCAGATCATGACGTCTCTCTCTTAAGAAGCCCTTGGGTGCGTTTGAACCACCACCGCCTTGGTTAGTGACCAATCTCCCTCATCCTCGTGTCCCTCCTCCCTCCCCAGGGAACGTCATGAAAATGCCCTCAGCAGCCATGGAGAAACCACCCCCAGAGAGGCAGGCGAGCCCTGCTGTGTTCCAGACGCAAGGAGAAGAAAAACGGGCGGTGACCGTGTCCAGACTGAGAGAGGCTTTTTCTCTCCAGCACCCAGCAGGGTACCGGCCTCCGGGCCGGCAGACTCCGGAGCTGAAGCAAGGCTTCCCTGGACCCAAAGCAAGAGGATTGTTGTCTAGTACCTCAGACAGCCTGCAGCTCCAGACTCCTCTCTCTGGCAGGGCCATGTGTAGCTCTCAGGATGCGCGTGTGTGTCCAGCCGAAGCCCCCTGTGACCAGAGGACCAGAGTGGAGATGGAGAAGGACTCAGGGCATGGCAGCACCTCTGTGAGCTCAGAGACAGGGGACAGCACCCCAGAGACGGGCAGCCGTCTCAACAGTGACTGGGCAACCAGCTCCTCAGAAGGCAGAGCGTCGCAGGACACCGTGAGTTCCTGTGAGAAGTCCCCTGCACTGGCCTGCCCTTTCCCAGCTGTGGAATGCCACAGAGACCAGGACGGCGCTGGACACACCTGTAGACCCGTGTCTCCGCCAACCAACAGCTCACCCTCAAAGGTAAAGCGCTTTAAAAAAGGAGAAACTGCCTCAGACCCTGACATTTCTCAGAAGCTGGTGAAGCCTCAGGACAGGTCGGCCTCTCTGGTGGACGTCGCCGTTAAGATCAGGAAGAAAACGGTGCCCCTTCACTTCTCCATGAGCACTTTGGTGACACGGGTCACGCGGCTCCATCAGCAAGGGCAGGGCAAGGAGGACGGACAGAGGTACCGGAAATTCCGGGCGAAGATCTGCCCAGGAGAGAACCAAGCCGCAGAGGACGAGCTGCGAAAAGAGATCAGGTACAGAAGGGGTTTCGTCAGTGTTGGGGCTGCTGTTCGTGACCTGCCCTAAGGGAGCCTCGGATGGACCCTCCCACGGCGGGTTTCCCTGCTCAGAGTAGCTAGCATTGAGGAGCTCTGGTGGCATGGTGGCCAACTAGAAGGTAGGTGGTTGGAACCCAGCAGCCACACTGGGGGAGCAAGATGCATCCCTAAGGATTTCTCGCCTTGGACCACCGTGGAACTTTCTGCCCCGCCCCGCAGGGTGGCCGTGAGGAAAAACGACTGACTGTGTGTAGCGTGTGTTTCTGCTGCACTCAGGCTTGCCTGCCTTGGGGCACTGGTATATTGCTGGCTCTGCCTTTAGCCATGGCCCTGAGGTGGCACTAGCTCCCCCTGCCTGATGAGGTAGCCTCCCGGGGCTCTTCCCTGCCCCTCAAACTGGACGCAGCCCCACACAGACTCACTAGCACATCTCCCCTGCTGCCTTCTCAGGTTCTGCCTCTGGAGATGGTTGCTCGGTGGCCTCCTCAGGGTACCCCTGGTGGTGCCCTTGGCATTCACCAGTTTGCCTCAAAAGCCAGCTGCTATTGCACTGACTCCAGGTCTCAGTGACCCCGTGTCTGTCAGGCTAGAGCTGTGCCCCATTGTCTCGAATGTAATTCACACTCTCCCTCTGATGTTCATGGTGACCCCACAAGTCTTGTCAGGCTAGAACTGCGCTCCGTTGGGGCTTCCGTGGCTGGCCTTTTGGAAGTGGATCACCAGACCTTTCTTCTAAGGCACCTCAGGGTGCATTTGAGCCTCCGGTTTCTCAGTGAGCAGCTAAGTGGCCCAGCCACTTGAGCATGTCCCCCAGGGACTCATGTGTCATTGTCATTCCCGTCATATTGCTGCTTCTCTATGCTAGTCTCCTGCTTGGAAATGTTCAATATTTTCCCTTGGATTTTTATTTTTTACCATTTCCTTCTCATGGTGAGTTGACCCCAATGTATCCTTTCTAACCCACAGTGATTTTTCTCTGCTCTACATTTGTGGCAGCTTGGGAATACATTGTCACTTCCCATTTTTATTTCTGTGTGTCTCAGGAAAAATGCGCACTGTCAAACTTGAGTTTGTAAGACGCTCCCTAAGAGGCTAGGCGTCAAGGAAAGGCTCCTTAGAGAAAAACGTGGAGAGTGCAGATATTAGAAAACACTGGCTGCTCCCAGCTTCTTCTTCTTGTCCTCCCTCAACACTCTTTCCAGTATGTGTCAGGGAACAGAGCCCTCTACGGCCGTGCCAGGCGTGTACAGGCTGGAGTGGGAGCGGGGCGGTTTCCGACACTGCCTTCCGTTCGCAGGAAGAGCTGACTACTCGGCCCTGGGTTGCTGTCTGCTGTGCCTCACAGTGTCTAGGAGTTGGAACCATCTCACTGTCACCCGGGGCGGGGGCGGGGGTGGGGGGGGTTGCCCATATAAACCTTCACAGGAGCAGAAATCCTCGTGTGTCTGTGTGTCCTGCTTGAACCTGCTGCTCAGAGGTTCAGGCGGCTGCCCTCCGTGGTTAGCAGCCCAGTACATAATCCACTCTGCCACCAGGGCTCCTCACTAGGGCATGCACTTAACTCACTGTCAGAGTCCCTTCTGACTGCCCCTGTCACTTCCTAGTGTCACCGTCACTGCTGGAGTGGAGCATTGGTCTTCCTCCTATGGTTCAAACCCCTGACCTTGCTGGCACAGCCCAATGAGTAACCACTGTCGCCAGGGCTCCTCACCAGGGTCTCGGCCCAATAAATAACGTGCTGTGCAAGTCGATAACCGCCATATTTTCCTGAGCCCCAAATTCCCTCAACTTCTCTCTACTTGACTGCCACAGAGACAACAGTAACAGCAACAAGGCTGAGGGCCAACGTTGGGCTGCTAGCCACCAGATCAGCAGGTTGAAACCACCAGCAGCTCCATGGGAAAAAAACAACAACAAGGCTTTCTATTCCTGTGAAGAGTTATGATCTCAGAAACCCACAGGGCAGTTCTACCCTGCCCTATAGCATCCCTGTGAATCAGCATCGACAGCATGTCAGTGAGTTTGGTTTTGGAGATGTGTTCAAACCCACCAGCTGCTCCTTAGCAGAAAGATGAGGTTTCCTGTTCGTATAAAGTTTGGCAGCTGTCTGGAGTATTACAGGCTTGTATTCGAATACACAGCCATCTAAGTGAAGAGTCAACTAAGTCCACATGGAGGAAGCCTGCCAGCTTGTGTGATCCAAAGATGACGACGACAAAATCCAAATATGAAGGGAAAAGTATCAGAGCTAAAATTGCAGCACCCAATATGTGGAAGGCCGTGTAGGACAGTGGGAGCCCAAACTCATCTGCAGAGCATCTAGTCAGATTTAGCCGCTGGCAGATCCCCTCTAGCCACAGGCAAAGGTCGGGAACAGCCGCCCTATCCAACAGGTCTCTAGACTCAGCCTGAGTTTGTTCTAGGGACAAGGCTCTCTTGCTTGTTCCATGACAAAAAATTCCTTCCCTGGCCTTTAAATAATGATGGAAGTCTCTTCTCTCTTGCTTATTGTTGGTATTTTTATCTTTATATTATGATTGTTTTATCCTTACCATCTCACTTCATTTTTTTTTTCTTTATTGTTACTGTTGGGTTGACCAGTCTGAAGCACAGAAGGAGTGGATGCATAGAGATGAGAACTGATGCCAGGGTGTGAGAGGGATGTAGGGATGAGTAAGGGGATTTGGGGAGTAAACAATGAAGTGGGAGGGGGAGGGAGCACTAGAACTGAATGTGATCACACAACTCATTTTAAAGGTGATTTAATCATGGGAAGAAAAAAGCAAGAAAATGTTCTGAAATGGGTTGTGGTAATGATTGTACAATTAATTCTTAACATGATTCAATTGTGTGATGTGGATTATGTGGGCTAACCAAGTGAGCTTTACTGGGTTTTGTTTTTTATTATTATTGTTGCTACTGTTATTATTTTGAATATAAAGGCCTGGACGAATACTCTTCACCAATGTGGGTGAGTGGTCGTGTAGTTGGGTGCCATCGAGCTGATTCTGTCTCATAGTGACCCCATGTGGCAGGTCAGAACTCCCCTCTCGTACCTTCGCAGGAGCCAGGTGGCCAGGGCCGCTCCTGCAGAGCCACTCCCGGGGCTGCAACTTCCAGCCCCAGTGCCCTCCGGACTCTTTGAAAGACGCACACCAACTTGGTTGACAGTAGCTAACATTCTGTGTCATTGAGGACGAAGGTGCGCCTGTCCCAGGCTAGGGCATTTTCAGTTGGCATGCCAAAGGTGGACCGTGAATAAGGAGGAAGACCAGGGAAGAATTGATGCCTTTGAATTCCGGTGTTGAAAGTTGTTTATTCCACGGAGAACAAATTTATCTTTGAAGAAGTGTCACCAGACTCTTCCTTAGAAGTGAGGATGATGATGCTTTTGGGGTGTCGTGAGGAGGGGGCCGTCATGCTTGGTAAAGCAGAGGATCCGTGAGAGAGAAAATCCCTGGGTGGACACTGTCAGTAAGTGCAGTGTGGGAGCGGGCACTGCCGGGCGCGTCTCATTCTCTTGTAACACAGCATTGCTGGGCGCCCGGCGATGACATCATTACGTCCGGAATGAAGACCCACTGCTACCTTTAGAAATTGGCTTATTAGGGACTTTATTGCTGCCTTGTTTATTACAGCCATCAGAGAAAACTTCTTTAAAATGACTCGTAACCAGTGTCTGCTCTGCCTGCAGTAAAACCATGTTTGCAGAAATGGAGGTCATCGGCCAGTTCAACTTGGGCTTCATCATCACCAGACTGGATGCAGACCTCTTCATCGTGGACCAGCACGCCACTGACGAGAAGTACAACTTTGAGATGCTGCAGCAGCACACCACCCTCCAGGGCCAGAGACTCATCGCGTGAGTTCACGGCCGCTCCAGCTGGGTCCCTAGACATGTGATGCCCACTGCCATCGTGTGGATGCTGACTCATAGCGACTGTACTGGGCAGGGTAGCACTGCCCCGGAGGGTTTTCGAGACCGAGATAGCTGACCGACTCACTTCTCCCACAGCCAGCCATGGGGGGAGGGGGTGTGAACCCAAATAGGACCCCACAGTGCCACCAGGGCTCTCAATCGTCCATTCTGATTCATAGCTCTGATGATGCAGACCACGAGATCAGTGGTTCAAACCCACCAGCAGCTCCACTGGAGAAAGATGAGGCTGCCCACTCCTACAGGGTGGACATGAGTGTTTTTTTTTAAACGTTTTATTAGGAGCTCATACAACTCTTAGCACCATCCTTACGTACATCAGTTGTGTAAAGCACACCTGTACATTCATTGCCCTCATCATTTTCAAAGCATTTGCTCTCCACTTAAGCCCTTTGCATCAGGTCCTCTTTTTTTCTCCCTCCCTCCCTATTCCCCCCTCCCTCATGAGCCCTTGATAATGTATAAATTATTATTTAGTCATAATGAGTGTTTTTCTGTAAGCATCATTATAAATATTATGTCCTTATAGCCAATATTTACACGTGTTAATGTATAAAATTCGGTGATTCGGTGCCATCAGGCAGTGCCATCAGGCAGTTCTGATTCGTAGTGACCCGGGAACCCAACCTAACCATTGTCTCACCCTGCTCACAGCTGCACCTCGGCTTAAGTCCATGGTTGCAGCCCCTCCTCTTCTGAAAGTCCCTCTACTTCACCAAGAGTTCTAGCTAGTATTGGCGGACAATGTATTGGGTGTCAGGCACCACCAAAATAATTTTGCTTAGGTCAACTCATTTAATTCTTACAAACCGATGAGGTAATTGCCCTTCCTGGTCCCATTTTATAGGTGATAAAACTGAGGCACTCACAGAAAGGTGAGAGACTGCCCAAGCTCACACAACTAATGTGTTCTCTAAGTATCAAATCTTTTCAGCTGTTAAAATGTGTTGATTACTGGTTGGCCAGGAAACCTATGGTCTTAACCACTAGGCCTTAGGCCTTAGCCCTGCTCAGGCAATTGTTACAAGCTCCTTTAGTGCTGCCCATTGATTCCCTTGGCCCTGCCTTCATTCAGTGAGGCCTCAACCCCAGGTCACTCAGCAAACATAGCTCCCCCACCTCAGCAAGCCCTGCCCTACGGCACTGGGGTAGCTGCTCTGAGAGCTGGAAAACCCACTGCTCTCCCATCTGCTGCCTCTGTTGTTGTTGCTGCTTCTCCGGTCTGTGGTATCACAGAGCTGTCTCCTGCACTGACGGGGCTCAGCACAGGGACCTCAGGCCCAAAGGATGTGCTCTCCACCCCTCTCTGTGGCACTGAGATGTCCCCCTTTCCAAAGCTTATGGGATGGCAAAACTAACAACCCCACATACAGGGTCCCATACACCTGATTGTGTGACCCCAACCCCACAAACATGCCTGTGCTGCATTTACACTGTCAGCAAACGTCCAACCCCTTGGTGAGTCACCAGCATCTCTCGTGTGCATCGTCCTCCCAGGCACTTTGGGGGGTGTCACCAAGACCATGGCTAGAAGGCTCATACCAAGTAAGTCACCACCATCTTCCTTCCTGTGGGTCCCCTCATTCCGGGAAGGCAGAGGCATCTGTATCTGCTCCTTGCGGTACTCTCGCTTTGTCACCCACCCACCCTTAGTAGTGCTTGTCTCTGACGATCAGTCCACTCAGGAAGGGAACCGCTAAGGTAGGGGTGGGGTGGGTCGTGGGGTGCGAAACTTAAAAAAAAAAATGAAAAGGATGTTTGCAGACAGTTGGGGCAGGAGGGCTTTACTGTCTGCAGTGCAGTGAGACTATCACAGGTGTCTGCTCACAACCCAGTGCAAGCCTTCAGGACCCGGCTTCTGTTTTTCAGACCGCAGACGCTCAATCTGACGGCTATCAATGAGGCTGTTCTGATAGAAAACCTGGACATTTTCCGAAAGAATGGCTTTGACTTTCTCATTAACGAGGATGGTAAGTTCTTGTGGCTGGAGTGTGAAGTCAGAGAGCTCAGTCGGCCCTGGATGGGAGATGTAAGAGGTGCCCCCGTAGAGCATCCCGTATCTGCTCCCCCACTCAAATGGTTGTCACTGCCGCCGCCAAGGAAATGCATTAGGGAACAACCAGAGCAAAGGCTTACTCTCTGGGTAAGTCGTTTAGATGAACTGATTCATTGTGTAGAAACCCATGGGCCCCATCACCCCCTACCCATCCCCTCTCCTGTTTGCAAATAACGAATTGTGCCCCAAATCTTATTCTGTTAGCGCCGGTCACCGAGAGAGTTAGGTTGGTCTCTCTGCCCACGAGTAAGAACTGGACCTTCGGGCCCCAGGACATAGAGGAGCTGATCTTCATGCTGAGCGACTGCCCGGGGGTCATGTGCCGGCCTTCTCGAGTCCGGCAGATGTTCGCCTCCCGCGCCTGCCGAAAGTCGGTGAGTACAGGTGGGAGAGTGCCCCTCTCCCAGGGTGGAGGACTCGCCCAAGCTCCTGGTCCCATCACCCAGCTTTTCAGCTGAGCTCCTGATCTGGTCCATACAGTGCTTGACCGTTGCACCAGCGTATGACTTACATTAGGTGCCATTAAGAACAGACCAAACCCACAGCCGTAGCAATGACCCCACTCATAGCGACCTGTGGGACAGGGTAGAACTCCTCTGCGTTTCAGAGACCAGAGCTCCGGGAGCAGGCAGCCCCCTGTCTTTGTCTCAAGGCGGAGCTGGTGGGATTAGACCCCTGACTTGTGTTTAACCCACTCTGCCATACGCACAACTGCAGAGTTTGCTCTCCACCAACCCCAGATGCCTCAGCTTTTACCCCGAACTCAAGTCTTTCTTGTCGCCCACCAGCAGTCTCTCACATTGCACTTCTGCATAGCGACAGGGTTACCTATTAATGGGTGGGGTATCTGAGTCCCGTGGCTGCCTTGCACGCCTTCACACCTGGGGCTGCTCCAGGGAGGCCCACTTCCCCCTGGCAGCTTCAGCAAGGGAGGCAGGGTTGTGTGTATGCCAGTGCATTCGTATGGGGGATGGGGAGAAGATTCCAGACAGGTGGGTAAGCTGGCCAGCCCAGGTGGTGCTGGTCTGGAGGCACCAGGGAGGGGCTGTGTGCCACCCTGACGGGCTTCACACTGCCTCTTGCCTCAGGTGATGATTGGAACGGCTCTGAGCAGCGGGGAGATGAAGAAGCTCATCAGCCACATGGGCGAGATGGACCACCCCTGGAACTGCCCACACGGGAGACCCACCATGAGGCACATCGCCAACCTGGATGTCCTGTCCCAGCACTGACCACTGTGTCCTCTCGGGGACTACGAACTGTGTGGCAGAGCCTTCCCTTCAGCCACGTTTTAACGCACTTCTCTCATTGGTTTCAAAGTTCGCTTGCTACTTCAGACCACAAAAGAAAAGATCCCGGTAAACATTTTACTGTGAGGCCCTTTCCACAGCAGTGGGGCACGGCTGCAACGTCTTTTGTTCAGAATGTGCAGCCAGTCGAGGACACCGTGCAAAATAAGGCCACCACTCTGGTCAGATGTAATTGAGTCTCAGCTTTCAGCCTTTCATAATGATTAAAGCCTGCCTTGGTCTAATTTTGTGAAATAGTTCTGGTCTTTGCGGCCCTCATCCCTGCTAATGCTAAGTGTGATGCTTGTGAAAGTGTTGATCGAGAAAGCATGGGGGCTGCTGTGCCCACGAGAAGAAAATGAAGCCAGCCCCACTCCAAACTGCCCTCAGTGCCACCGAGGCCAACCTGATACACAGCACGCCTATGGGACAAGGAAGAACTGCCCCTGGGGATCCTCACCTTTCTCCTGTGCAGCAGCTAGTGGTTTCAAACTGCTGACCTTGTGGTTATCAGCCCAGGGTGTAACCCACTACGCCACCAGGATTAGCACCTCTTAGCCACCTGTCGCTCAGCCAGGGCAGCAAAGCCCCGGGCCAGGCAGGGAGAGTAAGACTGAATTCTCTGTGCCGTTTGTGCGGTGACAGTGCTTCCTCTGCATAGCTTGCTGCTGTTGTGGGCTCTGTGCCATCAGTTCCAACTGGGTGATTCGTGTGACAGAACTTCCCCTAGGGCTCCACAGACCGTCACCTTTGCAGAGGCACATTGCCAGGTCTTTCTGCCGCAGAACCACTGGTAGATTATGGGTTCAAACCATCCACCTTTTGACCTCTCTGAGGGCCTGATGGTTTAGTAGCCACCAGGCTCCTTGTGTGACCTGTGAAGTGCTGTTCTAATTATTGGCCTTAGGTGGCACCAGACATGGCATCCCTGGGGTTTTTTGGTCTGTTTGAGCTCTGCCAGGGATGGACAAGGGCTGTCTGTGCTTTCCAAACAGTTGGGGGAGTGGGGATAAGGGAGGGGAGGTATCCAGTGGGCCCCCTGCCCCCACCCCACCCGAGGCCATGGGTCTTCTGGGAAGAGGTCTCCTTCCCCAAAGGTGGGTTTCTTCCATGTGATTATTACTGCCGTCGCTGTCTCTGCTCAGTGCTGTCTAGTCAGCTGCAGGCTCCCCTTTAACTGACAAAAGGGCACAGGCCAAATAAGGCTTTCCACAGGTGGTGTCTTAGGTTGACTTCTCTAGAGAAGCAAAGTCAGGGCCCTTCCACAGGTGCGCAAGGAACTGACTCATGAAGTTGAAGGGCTGGCAGGTCCCAAGCTGTGGTTCAGACATCAGACTGGAGGCTTCTGACTCAGCAGAACGAGTTGATGAACCCCAGCTGAGCTGGTACGAGAGCCACTGGTCCAAAGAACCGGAGGTCACAGGTGGTACCAGCTTTGCCAGATGAGATGTGCTCTGGGCGTGTCTCAAGCAGGCCACACCCCGAGGAAAAGGTCTCAGCAGATCTTGTGGAGGTGAACATGCTATCTGATCTCCTGGCGGGAGAATCCCATGCTCACCTTGCTGCCACCCCCTGAGAATTGTGGCCCAGCCTCCTGGACACAGCCTTCCCAGGCGGACGCCTCCTAGTCCCCAAGCCTGTGGGTTTTGCCTGCCCTGGCAAAGGGCCTCTGGGCGTGTGACTGAGTGGAGGCTCTGGAACCAGCTGTTGTGGATGATGGATGACCCAGGTGGGGCCTATCTAAGCACACTTCTTAAGCATGGAGACCTTTCCCTGCTGGGCCCAGGGGCTGTGCAGAGGGAAGAGGACCCTGCGGAACGGAACAGATGATGGGCCAGGGGAGCCAGCCCGGGAGAGGCCACACGGTGCCGCCAGGTAATGACCGTGTCGGGCTGAGGCTGCCAAGTTTGGGATAATTTCTTAGAGCAGCGTGGAAAGTGTGTTTGTGAATCACCGCTGCCCCCTGGTACATCAAGGCCTAGGAGCTACCCAGCTTTCCCTGCCCCGCCTCTCCCCGGGGGGCAAGTGGGGAACCCAGCCTGTCCACTGCACCTTTGGGGCCAGGGCAGAGGGCTGGATTTGTAGAGGAGCCAAGAGCAAAGCAGCCCTGGTGGTGGTGGGCTGTTAGCTGAATACTTGGGTAAATTAACCAGCTACTCCAAAGACGAAACGTGAAGATTCACAGCCTAGGAAAACGTCATATGAACGTGGGTCACTAGGAGTTGGGATCTGGCGGTGGGGTTGAGTTTGGTGGCCCCGGACAAGGAAGGGTTGCCCAGCAACCCAAACAAAATGCCACATAGTAACCCTAGGTGACCAGGCAGAACTGCCCCATGGGCAGTTTTGGAGACTCAGGCTTGTGGGTCTGGTCGCCGACCTTTCCGCTCAGCCGCGCGGGTTTCAGGAGCAGCGGGGCAGCTGGGTTGTAGCCCGTGGAAGTGGGTGTGTGGTGGCGGTCCCCTTAGGAATACAGGGTGAGTGGAGCGGGTGCGGCTCCTTTAAGAGCGCTGGGCGCGCGGTGAGCGGCGGGGTGGCAGCGGCCTTTAAGAGGAAGGATTGGGGACGGGAGCGCGCTTGAGGGCAACGGCCCCTTTAAGGCCAGGGCATAGGCGGGGCAGCGGCGGGGCCCTAGTTGCCTGGAGACCGGACGCTGGCAGCTTCCTAAACCGCTGGGGCCGGAACTTGGTGAGCCCTTTGAACAGTTCCCGTGAGTCCTGGTCCGAAACCATCTCCGCTCCCCAGACCCTGGAGCTGCAGGGGTGCATGACAGGTGAGGGAGGTGCTGTGGAGTCCGTTCCGAACCTTAATAGTGCCGGGTCCCGCTCCGGCCTCACCGCTGCGGTATCGGTATCAGAGCCCATTGTTGCCCCCGGTGGGTGTCAGTCCTCAGGGCAGGGCTTCCTCTTGTTCACTGCCCGCTCTGCCAAGCGGGATGCCCTTCTCCAGGGACTGGCTTCTGTCCGCAGTACCTGATAAGACATCCTCTCACCTTCCTCGTTTCTAAGGAGCATTCTCGGCTGCACTTTCTCCAAGAGCTGCCCCACTTAAAATGTTCTTCACCCCCATTCAAATGCATAGATTCTTCTCCTGTCTGCCACTGTCTGAAGTGTAGGAGACTGTTGAAAATACCATTTCTGGGGTCAGGCCCACACTAGTCCTCAGAGGGACAGCTCTGCTTGGGAAGTTTTATGCAGCCCATTTGCCCATTATGGTATGTCCTGGGATTCCTGGACAGGTGCTTCCGGGACCCATAGCGACTCAATGTACTGCAGAAGGAACACTGCCCGGCCTGCTCCCTCCTCACAAGGGTTGCTGTGCTCTGGATTGTAGATCTGAGTAAAAGGAGGCCCTTGGCAATGTCAGTCTTTTCTCCATGTATCATGATGGTGTCTACTGGTCCAGTTCTGGGGATTTGGGCTTCAGTTACTGTGCGTTCTCATCTACCCAAGGACTAGTTCTAGCCCATCCAAGGACTGCCTTCCTGGATCTTCATTAGCAACAGGTGCGGGAGCTCATTTGTTCGGCCTAATAGAAAATGACCCGGGGCTGCTTCTAACCGCCAGAGTCCTTGTGACAGTGGGGTCTCATTCATCCAGAGAGAAGGGCCAGACACACACCCAGCAGGGCTCCCGCCAGGAGACACTGTCCCTGCTTTCCCTGCAGCTGCCATGGCACAAAGTGAAGACCTGATGAACTCATTGCTGGGGCAGCCCTGCAGATAGGGACAGCTGGACAGGGCGGTGCTGCCCCACCCAGGACTGCCACTGGGCCAGCAGGTGATGGGCTGCACCTTGCCTGGATGTCCAGCAGCATGGACAGTGGGGAAGATTGCTAGCTACTTCCTTTCTTTAAAACCTTTTGGTGATTTGGGTAAAACTTTACAGAGCAAATCAGCTTTCCGTTCAATAACTCACACACATTTAAAAATGTATGTAGATTAATTTATTGACATATAAAGTTACCCACAATGTATTGTTAAACTGAAAAATCAAATTATGAAAGTTGCTATTGTATGGTCCATTATTATAAAAATACCCATGTATACAGCTACATGATTAAAATTTTAATAGTGGCGGGATTGTGAATGGCTTTTTCTTTGTAACTCCGTGTCACCGGTTGCCAACCCCACGATAGACCAGCACCTCCCACTTCTCCCTGGGCTCCCAGTGTCAATAGTCCTGCTTTCCTCTGAACTTGATCCTGGGGCAGATGCTACTCATCTGATCTCAAATGGGGGGTGAGTCTACGGAGTACAGACCTCCCAGGGTGGCTTCTCCTTAGGGACCTGTAGTTGGGCTGAAAATGGAGACAGGTGAGTTCATTTCCAGGCCTGTAGCTAAGGGGGTTCCACCAGTCTCTTTCAGACTAGTAAGCCCGGTCTTTTTGCATGCCATTTGAGTTTTATTCCACATTTTCTCCCTGTAATACGATCCTCTTCAGAGTATGAGTGCTGGTGGTTGGGCACCATCTAGTTCTTCTGGTCTCAGAGTCATGGAGGCTGATGGTGTGGTCTCTTAATCCCTTGGATCACTTGTTTCTCTGCACTTTTAATTTTCTTCACTCTTCCTTGATTTATATGAGAAGAGACCAACAGTTGAACCTTAAAGGGCTAGCACACTGTTTCTTGTGTGACATATAGGAAGTATTCAGTAAGGTCTAGTAGTGTATTAGAGGGTGGGCAGTCAGTGACCTTGAGTTCAAAATCAAGGACATGACATAGCACTGGCCATGCCTCCTGTCCTGTACATCAGGATTTTCTGTGTATCGCTCGTACAAACCTTGCATGCTGACAAGGTGCTATGACTATGCCCATTTGATATCTGGGTTAGAAGGAGATTAAGGAGCTTGCTCAAGGACATAGGCCAGTAAGTGGAAGAATGCCTGAACTTCACTTTGCTGGCCTGGTCACAGGAGGGCTCTGAAGGGATGGATTGGCAGTCCACAGGACCTTTGGGAAAATCCCTGGGGGTGCGTCGTCCTCAGTTGGAATCTGCCCAGTAGCAGCACTGATAAAAAACCTGGTGATCTGCTTATGTGTAATGATTATTGCCAAGAAAACACTGTGACACAGCCCCACTCTGCCACACCTGGGGCAGCTGTGAGTCAGAGTCAACTCAGCAGCGACAGGTACAGACAGAACCTTAGCGCCCAGTAGCCATTTTCCAACCCTAGCATTGCCTTCTTTCTGTAGCGCAATTTTGAAAGAAATAGTCTTTTTTCAGTTTGTTTTTTCCATAGCACTAAGTTTGAACTGTTAACCCCCTGGCTCGTGGCTACCCTCGACAAACATAAATAATAAAGGGCTGCCCTTGCTGCACCACCCCCATGGTCAGTTGTGAATCCCACCATTGTAATCCATTTGGGTTTTCATTGGCTGATGTTTGGAAGCAGATCCCCAGGCCTTTCTTCTACTTCATCTTAGCTCAGTCTGGGGACTCTGCTGAGACCTGTTCAGCATCCCGGCAGGCAGACAGATGGTGGCTGCACAGGACGGGCATGGACAGGGAAGATAAAAATTAGGAAGAACCTGAGCAGTATGGAAATGGAACGTGTACGAACTGATGAGAGGAGGAATGTCTTTCAGGTTTGGGGAGGAGCATGATGGTGGCGTGGTGGCGTGACACTAGAGATTTAATAGGCGAGACCCTTAAGCCTTTAGGAAATCTTTTTCATCTTTCCAGAGAAAACTTGGTGGCGTTGAAACCCAGGGCTCGTGCCCACTGGAACCACAGGAAGCCTGCAGCTCCGGACGGCGATGGTGAAAGACAAGAAAAAGGCCGATAAGAAAGGTGATAAGTCTGCCCGCTCGCCCTCCTCCCTCAGCGACTACCCAGAGTTTCCCAAACAAGATGGCAACACCGGCCGGCAGGACGCCTCCCCCATTAGGACCCCGATCCCAATCGTGGAAAAACAGCCCAGTGAAATAGAGGTCCAGGTGGAATCCATCGATGAGATCCCGAAGGAAGACACCTTGCACTACGAAGAGCCCGTTCTGACCAAACTCATCGTGGAAAGGTGCTGTCTGTGGGTGGGCTCGGGGGCCCAGTGGGCTAGTGCTTGGCCGTCTACCCAGAGGTCAGTGGTTTGAGCCTACCAGCAGCTCTGTAGAGAGAAGGGCCACAGAACCCGCTAGGTCATTCTGCTAAGCCGCACCGGGCAGCTCAGGGTCGGAACTGACTGTGATGGCCACAGCGTTGATCTTCTGAGTCAGCCTTTTAAAAATTGTTTTATTTCTAAGCAACATCGCCCATCCCACACCCTCCCTGTGCCCCCTGTCTGTGTTCCTCCTCCCCCCCTCGCCCTCTGACTTCTGTCCTTGGAGCCTGGCATCTGGAATGGTGGACTGTTCTAACCCAGGGCTGCGTTCCGTCTGAAAGCTGATGGGTGACTCAGGACCATAGTCTCGGGGGTCCCACCAGTCACTGACCAGTGAAGCTGGTCTCTCTCATGATTTTGAGTCATTTCCCACTTTATTCTCCCTCTCTCCAGGACTACCAAATGGGATCCTTTTCAGGGTAGTTGCTGGTGATAGCCTAGCACCATGAAATGTCAGCAGTTCTAAACCACCCCGCCCCTCAGGGAACAAGATGAAGCTTTCTATGCCGTAAAGCAGTGATTCTCCACCTGTGGGTCAAGACCCCTTTGGGGGTTGAATGACCCTTTCACAGGGGTCACCTAAGACAGGTATTTCCAATGGTCTTAGGAACCAAGACACCACTTCTCTATCCATCTCCAGACAGGTCCACCAACTTGCAGATACACCCACATTCAAGTACCCTACTTGAAGACTGTTACCAGCACACCATGCTTCAAGACAAAATTTAATTTGTCATTAGAAATAAATATGTCACAACATAGCATTACATACTGTTTTTTGTGATTCATCACTGCTTAAATTATGTTCACTTTGTAACATTGGAAATACAACCTATCAGATATTTACATGACAATTCGTAACAGTAGGGAACTCACAGTCAGGAGGCAGCAACGAAAATAATTTTATGGTTGGAGGGGTCACCACGACATGAGGAAGAGTGTGATGACAGGGTCACGGCACGAGGAAGGTTGAGAACTGCTGCCCTAAGGAGTCACAGCCTTGGAAACCCTTCAGGCCGTTGCAGCCTGCCTGTGGTGTCACCATGAGTTGGTGTTGACTCAATGGCAGTGGTTTTTTTGGACCCAGCTTGTGACTCTGAGTCGCCTCCAAATCCTGGCGAGCTCGAGCGTGTCAGAAGAGCTGTACTCCATGGGGATCTCAGTGGCTGGGTTTCAAAAGCAGACCCCCAGGCTGGGAGGACTTGAACCTCCAGCCTTTTGATGAGCAACCTAATGCATTAGCCATCAGTGCTACCTGAGGGCTCCCCTTAGGGGTTGCCTCCTCTTCCTCCTCCTCCTCCTCCTCCTCCTCCTGGAAGAACACACCAAAAAATTCACCTAAACCCACCAACTCCTTCAGCGATGCTGATGACTCTCTCACTGTAAGTCGGGCAACACTTCTCCCATCTTTCCCCAAGGATTCCACCACTCCTCTCGGAAACCCGCTGCTCCCCCTCCCCTGATTCCCACCCGCCACTGCTGTCTTCTGTTTGCTAATCTTGCGTAAGTGCGATCACATCGTTGTTGCTCTTCTGTAACTCCAATTTCCTGGCGTGGCGTGTGTTTTCAGAGTTCATCCGTGTGGCGGGAGGCTGTGTGTCCAGCAGAGGAGCCTCCATCAGGTTGATGGACCACGCCGTGTCTCCCCACTCATGGAATGGCAGACGTTTGGCTGTCTCGGGGGGGGGGGGGGCGCCGCAGGGAACTGCTTCTAACCCATCTCCTTCGAACCCCTAAAAGCTGATCACGCGATCACATCATAGGGGTGATCACATCATGGCTGATTCTGAACCTAAGCCCACTGTCCTCTGTCTAGTTCCGACTCATAGGGACCCTACAAGGTGGAGCAGAACTGTCCCTTTAGCATTTCTGAGACTGTAAATCTTGACGGGGCAGACAGCCTTGACTCTCCCCTGAGGAGCAGCTCAGGGGTTCAAACTGCTGACCTGCGTCAAGCAGATTACATCATTACAGACGGAACTGCCAAACCTCTGAGACTCCTGGCCCAGCCCTGTTGACAAACATCTGGGGGGTTGGTGGGAAGGGGGACACACCCGGCCTTCCCCTCCAAGTCCAGTTGCTGCATCCCCACTCTGTCCCGTCCCCTTCCCCAACCGTCCCTCAGGACCCCAGGACAGTGTGGATGCTGGTGTCCTTCCTGTTTGCCTCCATCTTGTCTCCCTGCGGGAACAGGACCCCCTCAGGGAAGGACGTGGAGGATGGGCTGCTGGTGGCCTGGGGAGTTGTTTGTCCAGCAAGTGGATGATCGTGTGAGAGCCCCTCCTGGCCCTGTGTGCGTGGGCCTTGGCCGTCAGCTGGCGCTCTGTCCCTGCAGCTACGAGGGCGAGAAAGTCCGGGGACTGTTCGAGGGTGAAGGCTTTGCTGTCTTCCAGGGAGGCTGCACCTACCACGTGAGTTTTGCGTTTAGGGAGCTGCCGGGTGGGGGGAGGGTGGGGTGATGGGAGAGGGCTGGAGTTGCATCTCCAGTAATGTGCATTGGTTCTTCAAAAGGTGCCAGGGCAACTCTATACTGACTGCTCTCTCAACCATGGAAGCCCTGGCAGTGTAGTGGTTACATGTTGGCCTGTGATGCACAGGGTCAGTAGTTTGAAACCACCAGCCCTACTCTGCGCAGGAGAAAGTCTGGGCTTTCTACTCCTGCTAAGAGTGAGTCTTGGAGAGCCAAGGGGCGGTTCTGCCCTGTTCTATAGGGTCACTGAGTTGGCAATGGCTGGATGGCAGTGAGTTTGGGCTTGGAGGTTTGTTTGTTTGTTTGTTTTTTTACTCTCTAAACCAGACCTACTGTCTTCATGTCATGTGGGCTCTGGGCAACACTGTCGGGCAGCATAGAATTGCCCCGTAGAATTCCTGGGTCCTGCGTCTGCTGAAGAATCAGACTGCTGCATCTTCAAGCCCACTTCCTTTTGGTTAGCGGACAAACCCCCCACCACTAGGGCAACTCAGTCTCACCTTAGCGATCCTGTCGGATGGAGTAGAACTGTCCCCATAGGGTTTCTGCAGCTGCACCTCTTTATGGGAGCAGACGGCGGCTTCATCTCCCCCCACCCAAAGTGCCTAGTGGATTTGAGCCCCCACCTTTTGGCCCCGGGGGGTGGGTGGTCAGACTCCTTGACCACTCTGAATGGCACAGCGATTAAGCACCAGCCGACTCTCCGAAAGCGTGCCACTGTGGGAGACTGGCTGGTCTTCTGATTCTGAAAGGGACAGCTCCGGAGTGGAGCCAGCGCCTCTGACTTTCTCTGACCCCCTCCGACCTTCTGCAACACGCCTGGGGTCACTAGCCGGCTGCTCACGACGGACAACATCCCGGCAGCTGTGGTTGTGCATGGCTTCTCTCCCGGTGTTCATTTCTCAGCCGGACGACATGGAGGCGCCGAGCCCCGCACCGCCAGCTGCGCTCCTCTGCCGCATCTCTTACTCCCGGACAGACGGCCTAGCGACATCTGTGATGAGCTTTGCAGAGCACATCCAGAGTCTTCCTTAGAGATTCTCTGAATCTCTCTCCACGTCTCGACCTGGTTCCTCGTGGGTGCTCCTAACTCCTATTCCACTGGCACTGGCTACCTTCCCGCGCCTCGGAGTGGACCGTCCCACAGTCGCCCTACGGACAGAGGAGCAGAGGAGCGCAGCCCCAGGCTGGTCGTGGGGCCAGGTTCCAAGGCCATGTGTCACTATGGAAACAGACTGCTGAGTCTTTGTCCCCAAGGAGGAGCCTGGTGGGATTGGAATGCCAGTCTTTCAGTGAGCCTGAAGGCGCTTAACCCTCTGAGTCACTGTGTCCCTAATAATGCTCCCGTGAAGGTTTTGATTTACAGGCTCTCATTATCAAAGCAACAGACCCCACCTTTTTTGTCGTGGACTCCGGAAGAGACGGCTTTCCCCACTTGGCAGTTGAATACTCATTTTCTCAAGTTACCCAAAACACCATTTACAGCAGCTGAATAGCAGTCATGAAAATGCTGGGTAATGCTCATTAAAATTCTGTTCATTCCAAATAATATTCACTGAAATAAGCGGCATGAAAAAGCACCCATTAAAGTATTCATTTAATACTCATTAAGTGGGAAATCTCATTCATTAAGCCATTCATGAATACGCATGAAGTGCTACAAGTGAGCTGGTAGTGCCTCCTCTCCTCTCTCATCCTCGGCCCTGGCATATGACCAAGGTCGCTGGGTGGCACAAACTGCTTGCACTGGTCTAAGGGAAAGGTTGGCAGTTGGAAACCCACCCAGTGGCATGAAGGAAAGACCTGGTCCGTTTCTGTTTAGCTCACAGCCAACCTCCGCTTGGAAGGACAGGAAGAGAGGGCCTCTGTGAACAAGATCTGCCTCCTCCACCCTGAGAGCAGAAGAACTAGACGGTGCCTGACTGCCATCGAGGGAACTTTGGGGCCAAAGATTCTATAGAAGCATCTTGGTGATAAAGGGAAATGCAGAACTGTTTCCAGTTCTCCTGGTGTCAGAAGGGCATCGGGGCAGTATCTGACCCCTGACCACACAGATGTCTGACTCGGCATCAGCCTGAGGCTGCAGATCAAACGTGCTTCCACTTCAGTACCAATTCTGACACCAGCGGCCCCTCCCAAGGCGACTTTGACTCTGCTGGGTTCAGCTGTCCGTCCGTAGCACAGGCCCCTCACCTAGAAGCCCATACTCCGTGTAATGGGGTCCTGCCGTGTGAACTCCCTGGGCAAATGCTGTGCGTCTCCTCTGATTGGCTGCTCTGAGGCAGGTGTTCGCCTGTCTGGTGTGTGGCTGCTCAGTACAGACGGTGCATTGCTTCGTGAAAGTAAGGGCTGTAGTGTTGGATTCTTTTTTTCTTTGAAGAGTGTGTTCCCAGGTGGGGGAAATGGGCGAGAAAGCGGGTACCTTCCAAATGCCATCGTTTCTGTTTGGGGATAGCGGCTTTCATCCGCTCTTGCCTCGATTCCATGAAAACAGGTCAAGCCCTTCGGTGCGGAAGTGCAAACCCCAGAGCATACAAGTTCTTTCCAGGGCAAACTTTCCACCTGCTCCGTCACCAGGGGCTGGGAGTTGCTCCTTGCGTTTCATCTTCTGCCCCAGTGACCGTGAGGAATGAGATCATCTGCCGTTGTCGTTGGCTGCCTTTGTGCGTGGCGCCCCTTTGTGGCGACCTCTTGCGAGCTGCGTCCCATCAAGCATGATTGGCTGTCCTCTCGTTGGCAGTGCATTGGCAGGCCTTTTCTGCAGGGCAGCTGAGAGTTCACACCACCCACCTCTCGGCCAGCCAGCCTCCTCAGATAGACTCGCACACTGTGCTTTCTGATGACCAAACACTGCCATCAAGTCGACTGCCACTCACAGTGACCCTGCAGGGCAGAGCCCAACTGCCCCTGGGTTTCCAAGGGTGGGAATCTTCATGGGAATGGGAAGCCTCATCCTGTCCAGTGGAGCAGCTGGTGGGTTTGAACTGCTGGCCTTGCGGTTAGTCGCACAACTCGTAGTCACTAGACCGCCAGGACTCCTGACACAGGCCTGAGGAGACTTGGATTTTCCTTGCCCACCTGCCTTTGATAATTTTTAAAACAAGCTGGCCCACAGCTTGGCCCCATCCTCAAACCTGTCCACCACTCCACAGGAGAAGGATGTGGCCGTCTGTTCCCATCAACATGCCCAGCCTCGGAAACCCCCGGGGCAGCTCCCCGCACAGTGCTGGCAAGCCCGTCCACAGGAGGGACAGGAAGGCTGTGTCTTAGGAACCGGAATGTGGGTGGCTGAAGTAGTTCATTGTGCCAGTCTAGCCCATAAACACACATGGGGTTAACTGAAGGGCAGAGGGATGAATGGCTCAGTGAACCTCACCTTTTTAGTTCTCGGGTCCCTTGCTTTGTGATGGTCGGGTCAGGGTGCAGCTGCCTTAGCCAGTTCCCTGCTTCAGCTGGCAAGGCTCACTTCCCACAAGACATCCCTGAGGAGAAGCCACATGGACTTACCCCAATGCAGCCCTGGGTGCTGGAGCAGCCGTGTGGAGACCCCTGCCAGCACTGATGCTTACATGTTCACGGACTTGGCTTTCCTCCTGCAGTCGGCATCATTGCGTGTTTTGTGAGATAGAGGAGGGCTTTGTGGATTGGTGTTGGACATATGAGTCAATGTTGGACTGTGGGCTTGGGCAGCACTGGGTTGGGGTGTTTTCTTGATGTGCACTTACCCTTCATATAAAACTCTCTCTCATACGTATGAGTTTCTGTGGCTTTGTTCCTCTAAAGGACCCGACTAGTACAGTGGCATTTGGGGGGTGAAATAAACAACTGTGTTCTGAGGGCTGTTTTGTCATGGTCAGTTTGGTTTTTATTTTCCTGCTGCACAGGGTATGTTTTCAGAAGGACTCATGCACGGGCAAGGGACGTATATCTGGGCGGATGGATTGAAATACGAGGTAAGAGCAGAACAACTCTAGTTCTGACAGAATAGTGAAAACTCACGGCTCAGTTACTCGTGACAGCACTGCCCCCTCTAGTGACAGCTCTCACCAGTTTCACTTGAAGGTTCCAGAATGTTCTCAGTATGGGGTATACCTTGCATGTCTCTACCCCTCTTCTTCCTTTCAAATACTTTACTTTCCAAGGCAGTTTGACAGCCCTAGTGGCGCAGTGGGTGAAGCGCTTGGCTGCATACTGAAAGGGTTGGTGGTTCAAGCCCACTGGCCACTCGGTGGGAGAGAGATGAGGCAGTTTGCTTCTGTACAGACAGACAGCTTTGGAAACCCTACAGGGGCTCTGCTCCGTCCTATAGGGCAGCAGAGGGACTGGTTTGGATCCTGGGGTGGCCGTTTGCCACGGAGTCCACTCTGGTCCACCCTCTCTGGAAGCTCACTTCCCACAACCCTGCCCATCCCTCCAGGTCTGACCTGCCAGTCCCGAACCTCCCTTCCTATCTTTGCGTCAGGTTCTGAGAGCACTCTAAAGATGGTCTCGGTCTCTCTCTCTCTCTCTCTCTCTCTCTCTCTCTCTCTCACACACACACACACACACACACACACACACACACACACACACATCACCACCACCACCCCTACCCCACCCCAACCCCACCCAAGAACTGTCTGCCTCTAAAGCTCCCAAGACCGAGAAGTCACCTGTCTCCTGCTCCCTTCTGTCTGACTGGTCAGCCAGGGCCTCTGCCCGGAGGATGCGGGGATGAGGTGCTCGGGGGCAGGGTGGGGTCTGAGCACCCCCATGGCAGAGCTCTCCCACCGCCCCCGCCACAGGGCGACTTTGTGAAGAACGTCCCCATGAACCATGGCGTGTACACGTGGCCCGACGGCAGCTCCTACGAGGGCGACGTGGTCTGCGGAATGCGCAACGGCTTCGGGATGTTCAAGAGCAGCTTGCAGCCCGTGTCCTACATCGGTCACTGGTGTGACGGCAAGAGGCACGGCAAGGTGCGGGGGCTACGTGCCCTAGAAAGCCATCCGGGCGGTGGGCGGGAAGGCCCCTGTAGCATGGACAAGCCCACCTTTCTGTCATTCCAGAATACAGGAGAAGCCCTGTACTCAGAAAACAGCTGCCCCAGTCGCCCCTGATCTGCTTTCTGTCTCTGTAGTCGCCCCTTCTGGTCACCTCCTAAGGGACTCACACACCATGGGACTTTCAATGGCAGCGTGCCCAGGGGTCTGTGGCTCTCTGTGGCGTGGCCATCCATGGCATAGCACATGCCCTGCTTAGCTACCTGCTGGGCACAGGGCCCCCTTGCTTCCTGCCTCTTGGCCTCAGTGGACGCTGCATTCAGCACTCTTGGTGGCTTTCTAGGATTGGGGCAGCTGGGACGTGTAATCTGGTGGTGCAGATGCCACTCACAGTGGCCCTATGGGCTGGCATGGAGCTGTTCACTCCCCCCACCCCTGCCCGGGCCTTCCTGGGCTACAGCAGATGGCTTTCTCAAACCGAGGAGCCACTGGGTGGGTTGGAGCTATGGCCTTTTGTGTTCACAGCCGAGCTGCCAGGGGGCCTTCCCCTCAGGATACCCAGGAAGCCCCCTGGGGCAGCCCCACCTGGAGGTCTCTGTCCCTTGGGACAGACGCGATGGCCCCACGCAGCAGCCGGGGTTGTGGTCACGCGTATTCAGATCACATCAAAGGGAGTTCTGTGCATAGGAAACGGCAGCCTTGACTTACGTCCATGGATGGCCTTGTGTTCCGAAGCACGGCAGCCCAGGGACTCGGGTGGCTGCTCGGAGCTTTCCCTTGACTGCCGCCCTTTGCTTTTGATTGGTGCCCACTTGGCTGTGGTTCCAGGGAGCCCTGATGGTGGTGAGTTGCACGTCCGCAGTTGGAAACCACCAGCTCTCCCCCGGGCGACAGACGAGGCTTTCTACTCCCGTGAAGAGCAACAGTCTTGGAACCCCTGCCCGGGCCGCCCTGCCCTGCCCTGCCCTGCCCTGCCCTGCCCTGCCCTGCCCTGCCCTGCCCTGCCCTGCCCTGCCCTGCCCTGCCCTGCCCTGCCCTGCTGGGTCGCTGTGCGTCTGAATCAACTCGCTACAGGGAGGATTTGCTTTGATTCATGGTGATTTGGGCGGACCTGTGTGGGGCACACTGGGTTGCTACTCAGCGACTCAGAGAAGTGGGTTTCTTTGCATTGGTTGCCGGCCCCTGGACGTAACCACGCTCTCCCCACGTCCTCTCTGGTGTCCCCATGTCCACCGGTCTCTTCCTGCTATCTGAGCCTTGTTTGTGCTGCAGCTGCTGCCCTCTGCTTTGTGTGGTTGGGTGCTCTGAGGAGCCTGCTCCTCGTGGTGCTGGTGGGCACTGACAGGACCCTCTGCTGTGGGGCTGACAGGTGAGCCCCAAGAGTGGGGTTTGGAGGACCACAGTTTTGGGGGTTCTACCAGTCTCTTATCACACCAGTAAATCTGCCCCCCATTTTTTAAAGCTTTTGAATTTCGTTCTACATTTTCCTCCCATTTTGTCCGGGACCATCCATTGTGATCCCCATCAGAGGGGTCAGTCATGGCCACTGGGCACCAGCTATTGCTTCTGGTCTCTGAGGTTTGCATGGTTGGTTCCTTCTCAGCCTTTGGCTTTCTTCCTTCAATCTATCATTGCATCTTAGATCACTACTCACCAAATTAGGATCTAGACCATTGTCTGAACCGTGTTAGACCAGTTAACGTAGGCATCCCTCAAGGTGTGATCCGAAGGCCAGTGCCGCAGCCCCTCAAGAGGTTTGCTTATGGCTAAGAAGTGTTCAGGCCTGTGCCCTCTGGGTGTGCCGATCTATACGGGTCCAGGAGCCCTGGTGCCACCGTTGGGTCAGCACTGGGCTGCTTACCACCTGGTGAGGGGTTCAAACCCACCAGCTGCTCCTGTGGAGGAAGACGAGGCTGTTTACTCCCGTGAAGATTTACAAACCTTAAAACTCTCCATAAGGTCAGAATAGCTGGTGTTTGGCACTTGCAGCCCATTGTAAACCTGAATGTAACAAAAATGCTCTGTCACATATGTACAGTCTCTTTCTCCCTGTCTGTCTGTCTCTCTCACACATACCCATATTCTTCTTGCCTGTCTATCTGTGTATCTGCTTGTAAATGGCAGTCACTATAGGACTGTGATGTCGTAGCTTTGGCCACTGCTGCCAGTTACTCTTGTGCCCCTCCAGGGCCTCCCTTTGTCTCAGTCATGTGTGCTGACCTCCCCCTCGTGGTCTGTCACCTTCCCCTTCATCTTGGCCACGGTCTTTATAGAAGCAGACAGCCAGGCCTTTCTTCCCTGGAACCCCTGGGCAGGTGCAGTTAGCAGCTGAGCACCAGCCTTTGGGGCCACCCAGGAGCCCCCTCCATTATGCAGAAGGTACCACAGTTTAGCTCAGGTGGCCACAAAGCAGGGTGTCTTAGGGACTCACTTGGCTAATGGTTACTGAGCTGCGTGATGCATGAGGCCACGCAAGACCCTCCTGTGGCCCCTTGTTACTGAGGGGCATTGACGGGAGACACCGGCTCATCCTCCCTCCATGACGCTTGGCTCTTTTCTTGGTTGTACAACAGGCAGCACATCCCACAAGTCCCCCAAAGCCCCCGTTTCTGTCTTGACCTTTAAGACAGCGTTTCTTTTGTAAGGCTTGGTGTTTCATGTTGTGTTCTTTGCTCTAGGGCTCCATTTATTACAATCAAGAAGGCACCTCCTGGTACGAGGGAGACTGGGTGGACAACATCAGAAAGGGCTGGGGGATAAGATGGTAGGTACGTGCGCGGCCACGCTGGTGGGGTCGGGGAGGGTGGGGGCAGGCGGGTTCGAGGGAAGGCGTCAGGGGTACCGAGAACACGCATCTTCTACATAAGCAGGGACAGGTCCGGCGGTGAGTCCACTGCAGGGGCAGGGATAGTTCAAAGCCCCCATGGAAGTTTTAGAAAGACCCCCTTCAACTGCCACCTAGTCATGCCCGTACCACTTTGTGATGCGCACAAACGGCCTTTCTGTCATGTTAAGGAACCATGGACCGGGCTTCTGTCTCAGCTGTTTGTTGCTTACTTTGGTGAGGTCTTTGCCTCATGTTGAGGAAATGCTATTTTTCCATTTTGTTCGTTTGGGTAAAAGTTTCAGGGCAAATGAACTTTCCTGATGTTCGCTTGACTTCAGGGTGAGCTGTTGGGAGTTCAGTAAACTACAGATTGAAGTATTGGGGGCAAGATACTAACTTAAGCAGAAATAGTCCCAAAGGCAATTACCGTATATACTAGTGTATAAGCTAAGTTTTTTTTCCAGCACATTTTTAATGCCGTTTTGTGGTAAAATTAGGTGATATGCAGGTTGGCTTATACTTGAGTATATATGGTATTTAGAAGAGATTGGGGTGGGGGGAGCCAGTCCTATCTACTGTCACCGGATTATAACCCAGAAGGTTTGGCAAAGTGATTTCTTCTGGCTCCCAGGATGATGATTTCCACAACCCCTCCGTGTGTCCACTGAGTTCAATCACCAGGAGGGGTTGGATGGGCCCAGGGCTGGGAGTCTTTAAAAGATGCCAAGGGAGAGCGCTACGGGGAAGATCCTGGTGGTGAATGTTGTCTGAGGGATGACTGATTGTGTCTAACTGATTTCGCTCTAGCTACAAATCTGGAAACATCTACGAAGGCCAGTGGGAAGACAACATGCGTCACGGAGAGGGCAGAATGAGGTGGCTGACCACCAACGAGGAGTACACTGGACGATGGGAGAACGGGATCCAGGTACCGGACACGTTGAAGCTCAGCACTTTCATACCCAGATGCATGTGCTCAGCTGAGCCTGCCCTGGCGGTGACCTGAAATACTGTTGTGTTGAGTTAGCTGCTGCTGAGTTGGCTCTCACTCACGACATCCTTGTTAGAAACGGGCATGTGTTCACCGATCTAAACTGTACCTTTAAAAAAGGAAATAGATTTTTGTTGTTGATAATATACATATACGCAGCCGAACAAACAATTTCTGCCCATACAATTCACAATGGCATCACTGCATTCTAAACCTTGAACTTCGATCGCTGTTTTATTACACCTGTCTTCCCTCAGGACCTCACACACAGACGAGGTTTGGTCATTGGCAAATCCGCAATGCACCTGGCTCCCATAAGGAGCTCAGCAGAACAAGCCCAGAACCACTGTGCCAATTGCAACCCCAGACAGCGTTGTAGAGGCTGAAGATCTTCCCAGGGGCAGACCGCCTCCTCTTTCTCCCTCAGAGCCACTGCTGGGCTTGAACTGCCAGCCTCTAGATAGAAGCCTGAGGGGACACCTGGATTAATACCTATTTTAGAAATAAAATTCAAAAGAACCATTGAAGTAAGCGTTAGAAAGCTGGGCAGTTGATACATGCCTGTGACACCCCGTGCAGAAAGCACCCCGTCTTGAAGAACCCAGTGAGTTTTCGCCAGCCTCCCAAGACTGGTCCTCAGTCAGAGGGCTGAGCGGGAACCCGCATCTGCGGGACTGGCCACCAGGGCCCCTTCCCTCACCGTGCTGCCCCTTCCAGCCAGCCCCTGGATCAAAGTTCTCAATAAGAATAGCCCAAGCCTGCCCGTGAGCACTCTGCTTTCTTTCCAGAATGGCTTTGGGACGCACACGTGGTTCCTGAAGAGAATCCTCAATTCCCAGTATCCTTTGAGAAATGAATACATAGGAGAGTTTGTGAATGGAAATCGCCACGGACACGGAAAGTTCTATTACGCCAGCGGAGCCATGTACGAGGGCGAGTGGGTCTCCAATAAGAAGCACGGCAAGGTGAGTGCAGGAAGCTTTTAAGGGGTACATGCCCCGCTAGAGGTAACTCGGTCAAAGGTACCCATTCTCCACTCGGCACAGAGCAGCTCACTGTTCTGGGATGGCAAGGCCGTGCACTGATTTGCAGCGGTTACAGGTTAACGAGAATGTGTTACACTGTGCGAGCTAGAGTGCGCTTGGTTGCAAGTAACAGGAAAATCTAGCTTGTGATAATACAGCTACTGTGAGAGAAAAAGGGTAATGTGAGGTCAGGTCGGTTTTGATTTCCTGACCTCTCTGGCTTTGTCTCCCCTCTGTCCTGTCTTCCATATGTCAGTGACGCCTTGTGCTGTCATCTCCTCGTCACTGCAAGGTGGCTGCCGTGGCCCCCGACCTCACACCCCCACGCCATACTAAATAGGAGACAAACACTCTTTTGCGGTCTCTCCAAGAGCTTCAGCTTCAGCGGACTGAAGTGGGCAGTCAGCCCCCTGTGCAAGCAGCCCCTGGCTGTTTGACGGACCTCTGGGTTTGACAAGTCCTGGGAAAGTCCCAGAGTCTTTGATGGGTGCTGTGCTGGCGGCTGTTGCTGGTTGCCGTCAAGCCACCTGCGATTCCTGGTGACCCTGTGTGTGTCACAGTGGCTCACTTGGACCCTACAGAGTGTTTTTTTAAAAATAATTTTATTGGGGGCTCGTACAATTCTTATCACAATCCATCCATCCATCCATCCATCCATCCATTGTGTCAAGAACATATGTACATTTGTTGCCATTATCATTCTCAAACCCTACAGAGTTTTCAGAGGCTGAGAGTTTGGAATTAGATAGCCAGGTCTTTCTTACCAAGTGCCTCTGGGTGAACTCAATCATCCGGCTTCCCGGTGATCAGTGCGTTGTGTTCACGGTTGCATCACCCAGGGATGAGCACAGATGAGTACAGAGACAGACGGATGGACACAGGACCGACACCATGGTGGTGAGGATGGCGCAGGACCAGGCAGCGTTTCATTCCCTGGTACATGGCATCTCTAAGAGTGGGACTGAGTCAGTGGCACAGAAGAAGAAGAGGCGGAAGAAGAAGAAAGACAGTCTGTAACTGCCACCACCCACTGCCATCAAGTGGAGTCTATCCTGTAGTGACCCTACTGGACAGATGACTGCCCCAGGCATTTTAGGCCGTGATGGGTACAGACAGCACCTTCCTCCCGCAGAGCAGCTGCAGGGCTTAAACCACTGCCTAACCCTCTGTGCCACCAGTGCATAAGACTGGGGAGAGGTGGTGTGGCAGACTGTGTGAGTCTGGGTAGACTAGAGAAACAGACTCACAGACATACGTGTAGAAGAAAGGGCTTTATATAAAAGGGTAATTGTATATTGGGGAAACATCCCAGCTCAGTCTAGATCAAGTCCACTATTAGCCCATATGTCTGATACCAATCTATAAGGTCCTCTTCAGACTCACACAGCACATTCAATGACGCTGACTGCAGGAAGGTCACAGGCCAGTGGGTGGGAAGTCTTGTGGATCCAGTGACGGTGACGGTGGCAGTGGCAGTATCTGTACGCTGGCAGGGGTTCTCCAAGTGTCTCTCGAGCTCCAGGACTCTAGCGGAGCTCCATGTGGCTTATGGAAGACAGAGCAGAGAATCTGTGTGTCTGGCCTCCAGTGAGCTATTTCTCTCTGGCGCCTCCAAATGAGGTCACTAGTCTGCGACCCAATTGACAGGCCAAACTCCACCCCTTCGCAAGTTGACAGGTGATTATGTAACTGCCACACAGATACGAGGAGGAGGAGAGACTGTGCCATGACAGGACTTCAGGAGTCTGTTACGTGTGCGTTCAGTGTCGATCTTAAAAACATCAAACTCCAAACTCTTGAGAAACATGATTCATCCTCGAGTGCTGCTGGAACAGATACCACAAGGGGGTGGCTTTCATAAAGAGACACTTGTTTCTCATTGTGTAGCTCAGAGTCTGAATTGAGGGCATCGGTGCGCGTGCTCGCTCTCTCGCAGTGGTTCTCAACCTGTGGGTCGTGACCCCTTTGGGAGCAGAATGACCCGTTCACAGGGGTCCCCCAATTCATCACAGTAGCAAAATGACACTTATGAAATAGCAATGGAAATAATGTTATGGTTGGGGTGGGGCTCACCACCACATGAGAACTGCATTAAAGGCCCGGGGCATTAGGAAAGTTGAGAACCACTGGTCTATTGGCCCTCAGGGAAGAACCTTGGGAGCTTGCCCTGAGTCTAGGAGGTTCTTGGTGCAGGGACCCCAGGTCCAGAGGACACATTCTGCTTCCTCCCCTCTCTGTTCACGTCTTTCTCCTTCGAAGGATGATGAGGGTCCCGTCCCAGAGGTACCCTCCCGACATTGGCCATGATCACATGGCTGTCACCTCACTGCTATGTGACATCTTGATGTGACTGCCAAACTACCGAGAGCTGTGCCCAGCCAGGCTGACCCCTAACTTGTGGGGTGGGAAGGGGGGACTCCTGTCCATCTGGGCCACATGCCCACTGCACTCAGCATGGCTTTACCCAAGAAAACTTTCCCTGTACTTCAAAACTGGTTTTCTATCTGCAGGGCCGACTGACGTTCAAGAACGGGCGTGTGTACGAGGGCCTGTTTTATAATGATCACATAGCGCCGTGTCTGCAGCCCGACATGGAATTGCCAGCTCACTTGCCGGCTCAGACAGACCTGCACGGCCGGGTCGCCAGTCAAAGCAGCCCGGCTGCCTCCACCAGCACTGGTAGGTGGACAGCCCCCTGGCTGCTGAAAACGAACCAACTGGCCCCTACCAGATAATCACGGGTCCAGTAGGCACAACTGTACGCTTAGGATCTATAAAGATGATTGTAAAGTCATAGAGAATAAGAGAGAAGAGAGCGTGAAATGAAGGAGTCATGCACATTTCATGGTAGCTTGCTCACGTCATCCCTTCTTGGTGGTCCACATGGAGGTGCGGGAGGAGGAGAGGGCAGGAGAGACGATTTATTTCTAGCCAAGGCTCATATGTCTTTGGGGACGTGATTACAGGTCACAGGAAGGGGCTGTACAATAGGCATATGCATCACAGGGAAGGGATGAGCTAGGGAGGGGCGTACATGTAATGGGAACGGGAGGGACTAGGGTACACATATGACAAGATAGGCGGACCCTAGACTCAAGATGGCAGCCTAACCTTGGTCATCCTTGAGTGGGCTCCACCTTGTCCCTGGGCGCTCTTTCAGGGAAACTGTCTATCCTTTTCAGAAGGAAGTGGGCCCTGCTTAGGATGGGGCAGACTACACAGGCTGATTGTTCTCCATGGCTTATCACCTTTAGGAAGGCTAACCTAGCAGCTTACATTGACAGTCATTTACCATGTGTAGCAAGTGGCAGCTTAGATTTGGCATATATTTGGGGAAGAACCCTTTTCCATCCCCCAATCCACGGTGTCGGGGGAAAGTGCAATTGTACAGTTAAAATGTATAAAGATTATAATAAAGTCATAAAGAATAAGAGAGAGTGAAATAAAGGAGTCAGACACATTTCATGGTAGCATGCTCCCCTCCTGGGCAGCCATGATCTCACCAGCCACCGCCTGTGGAGGAGAGAGGAGAGGGCCGGGGAGAAGGGAGCATCGTTATTGTTTTGGGGCTATATGTAGGTAGCCGGAAGACATGCATATTCAGCAGTTACATACGTCACAAGGTGGGTGGTCTTCACAGGAAAGTGTCTGAGCTCACAGGTGAGGAAACCTAAGACCTGCACTGGGGGAGGGCATGAGGGGGGTGGGCGCCACAGTGGGAGGAGATAACCAGGGAATGGGTCTGCCTCCACCACGAGCTCTCTGTAAGGCAGCGGAGCTGTTGGGGGAGAATCTGTGGGAATGACATTTGTTAATTTCCCATAACAGTGGGTGGCCCTCCGAACTTGGCGTTTTGGAAGTGCCATCCGCTGGCTGCTTCGTGCGCCTGGGTGACGCGCTTGGCCTTGCTGCATAGGGACTCCGCGTTCCCTAAGTAGTGTTCAGCCCCCCCCCCTCCCGTTGCCCCGGCTTGCTAGAAATCATCAGGAAACTCGACGGCAGTGAGGTGAGCTCCGTGCTGGGGACGAGCATCGAGCTGGACCTCAACTGGTTGCTGGCCAAGTACCCCGAGAAAGACCGCGGCGAAGAGAAGAAGCAGGTAGAGCCCGTGTGTGTATTGGGATGGTCTTCCTGAACCCAGCCCACCCCACAGCCCTTGCGTCCTCTCGACTCCTGAGAGGCCACATGCGCCAGGGGACAACTGAGCTCCACAGGGCTTCAAAGGCAGTTTTCCCAACGCCCCTGGCCAGACTGTTCTTCCCTGGCTGGTCCCGGTGGATTCGAACCGCCAGCTCTTCAGGCGGCAACTGAAGCAATGAATGGTTTGCACCTCCAGAGGCTCCAGCGTCTTCCTCCAGAAAACCAAACCAAACTAGCTGCCAGTGAGGCAGTCTGACTCCCAATGACCCTAGCCAAGCAATTCTCAACCTGTGGGTCACGGCCCCTTTGGGGGTCAAACGACCCTTTCACAGGGGTTCCCTAAGAAAACACATCTTTCTGATGGTCTTGGGAACCGAGACACCTCTCCTCTCTCTGTCTCCAGGCAGGTCCGCCCACATACGAGTGCCCGGCGTGAAGGCTGTTACCCATGCTACACCATGCTTCAAGGCTAAATTTCATTTATTTGTCATTAGGAATAAATATTTCACTATCTATAATTACATATTTTTATGATTTATCACATTCAACTTATAACAATGAAAATACATCCTGCATATCAGATATTGACATGACGATTCCTAACAGTGGCAAACTGACAGTTATGAAGTAGCAACGAAAATAATTGTATGGCTGGAGGCCACCATATGAGGAACTGTATGAAAGGTTCTTGGCATGAGGAAGGTTGAGAACCACTGCCCCAGACTCAAAGCCTCATTCGTGGCCACTGAGTTTGAGGTAGGACAGGGTGGAGCTGCCTCTGTGGCGTTTGAGACTGTAACTTTTGATGGGCGTAAAAAGCCCCATTGGTCTCCTGCAGAGTGGGTGTGGTTTCGAACTGGTGAACTCGCAGTTAGTCCAACACACAACCACTATGCCACTGAGGCCCCCTGGTGAGACACAGCGGAGACTGCTGTCCTGTTTCGGCCATGTGCTGCATGCCTGATAGTCGGCATGCACTGCCCCCGTCCCCCCCAAAGGAAGCTCAGTGGGAGGGTTGAGTTTCCAGGGCCTCAGGACCAGCAGCCGCCCCCCTGCCGGGCACTAATTTGGCTGCCCATGCTTACAACCACTATTGAGCTGGTAGGTGGCACTGCGGGTTGTGCTGGATTGCCCAGGCTGTCATTTTTATGGGACCAGAATGACACCATCTGAGGCACCGCTGATGGGTCTGAACTGCTTTTGTAGTTACGAGGTCATCTTGCAAGCCACTGTGTCAGCAAAGTGGAAAGCCTCGGGGACCCTTGTACTGTGACCCATGGGGGTGCTGTGCAGCCATGAATGACTAGAATGAAGTTTCTCGAAGACAGGGATTGTGTTCTGGTCTGGAAAAGGGCTTTCAGCTGGACAGCCTGGGAATGTTCCCGAGAACTGAGGTTTATAAAGCAGTGCATGCTGGGAGCCAGGAGCTGCCCTGGTGGGGCTTTGCCACATGGTGTCTTCATGCTCTAGGCTGCAAGGAGGCTCGGGTGAGGTGTGAGGCCGTGTGCAGGGGTGGGGACAATAAGGTTGCCTCGTGCGCCTCCGACTTAGGGTGGTAATAGAGGTGGGGGGTGGTGTGTGTGTGTGTGTGTGTGTGTGTGTGTGTAAACATACCGTTTACCATGGAAAGAAGTCCCTTGGTATCATGGTTTGCGGCAGTGCCTATCGCGCCTGGGCTCAGTTATCGACTGCATCAACTGGGAAGAGCGTGGGGGTGGCGGCAGCTCTTCCTTAGCTCCTCCTTAGGGTGCCAGTCTCTGGAGCCTGGGTGGGAGCCGATGTCTGTACGTTGCTGGGTTGGAGTGGCTGACATCTTGCCGTGGGTCTCACGTCTCTGTCGGTGAGGAGCACCTCTCTGGAGACCACAGAGCCACATTGCAGCTGCCCAGATGGGGACGTGCTCCCGCGGCATGTGGGAGGGAGGGCCACAGGTCAGGGTGCGCAGTTCTCCCGGCTTGTCGGGAGTTGGGCTCCGTGGATGTGGGGGTCCTCCTCTTTGCCCCTGCCCCTCCATGCTCCCAAACATGACATCCTTCTCCAGGGACTGGTCCCTCCTGGTAACATGGCCAAAGTGTGTGTGAGAGAGTCCCTCCATCCTGGCCTCTAGGGGATGCTGGCTAGTTTGTCCGCAGTGTGTTCAGGCCTCCTGTCTGGCAGCCTCACCCAGAGGCTTCACGTCCTCATTCATCGTCCACTCCCATATGTGAGTGAGGCGATAAAGAGACCACTCTGGGCCCAGGGCACCCTAGTCTCCCCGTGGTAAGCGGTAAATGCTGTTGCTGATACTGGCGTGGGAAACAGGTGTGTGTGTGTTTGTTCGTGTTCTTGACTTTGTTGCCATCCAGTGGGTTCTGACGCGGAGTGCCCCGTGTACCACAGAACGAAACGCGACCTGGTCCTGCATCATCCTCACAACGGTCCTTAGGTCGGAGCCCACTGGTGCACTGTGTCCGTCCGTCTTGTCCAGGGTCTTCCTCTTTTGTGCCTGCCTGACTTGGCCGCGTGGTCTCCCCTCTCCAGGTGGAGTTTGCCATCCTGAGAAACATGACGGAACTGCGACAGATCTACAGCTTTTACAGCAGCCTCGGGTGTGACCACTCTCTGGACAACACCTTTCTGATGACCAAGCTCCACTTCTGGAGATTCCTGAAAGACTGCAAATTTCACCACCATCAACTAACGCTTGCTGACATGGACCGGCTGCTCCGTGGTGAGTGGCCCGGGTCCTAGACACCTTTTGGCATCACACAGGCCACCTTAAAACGCCGCGAGAACCCCGAGGGTCCGGGAAGGTGACAGTTGGGAGAGGCATTCTAGAAATGCACCTGTGCTTGTTCTCTAGGGGCACAGCGGGCACTTAGAAAGAGCAGGCCTGTGAACCAGCACCAGTTTCAGTTGAGGCCACGCTGGCTCAGGACCACCCCGTGCCCCCCCCCAGCCCCCCCCCATCTGCCGGAGAACTGTGCCCCATTGGGCTCCCAGTGGCTGGTTTCTCAGAATTGTATCCCCAGGCCTCTCTTCCAAGGCACCTTTGATGAGCAGCTGAGCGTGCTAATGTACCACCCAGAGACTCCCATGAAATTGGCACTCGCCAGTGAGCACCTGTAAGACCAAATAACCAAGCCCTTTGCCACCTAGTCGATGTCAGTCCTCTAGGGGTCAGCAAAGACCAGCCCAGAGCTAACGGCAGCCAGCCACATGTTCTTTGTAAATAAGGGAGTCCAGGTGGTGCTGGTCAGGTAAGCCTCAAGGTCGGCTGTTCAAACCTACCAACTGCTCTGAGGGAGAACAATGAGGTGATTTGTTCTTTGTAAATAAGTATTATTGGGACACAGCCAGACCCATTTGCCCTACAGCCCCAGCTGAGGCTGGGTAGATTTGGTCCTGAGCATGTTGCCTGCCCCTGATGGGTAGTGAAGAAAAAGGATAGAAGCAGAGGACCAGGGAATCTTGGAATAGCCTTGGACAGGTTAAGGTTTCCTTGGTAAATAAGATATGAAAAAGTCCCAACTGACTTGGACTATGTTGGAAACAGATATAAAACCCATGAGAATTAGAGTGAGAGTCAAATTGTAGTTCAATCATTTTGGGGAGGAAAAGAGCAAAACCCCAAATTTGGGGGGGGTCAAGGCTTGTTCTGTCAGCAGGCCAGCGGGAGACCTCGTTTCTGCACCTGCTTTGTGGGCAGTTTGCGGGTACGGCTCTTGAGTGTGTCCTCTGGGACAAAAAAACATTTTCCAGAGTAGTTCTTTGAATGGGGACCAGTCAGTACACAGAAGGCTCTAAACATATGAAGCAGCCTCTCCAATTTTCTCACCTAGCCAATAACGACATACCGGTTGAAGAAACCCACTCTCCGTTTACGACAATCCTCCTGAGAACGTTTCTGAATTATCTCCTGCTGCTGGCTTATCACATCCAGCACAAGGAATACCAGTAAGTACCACGTGCCCGACTCGAGCGACGTGGGCGAGCTTAGCTCGTACCGTGCTGTGGTCACTGTGTCTTCCGCACATCCTCCTCGGTCCTCCATACCCTTGAAACAGAGCACTGCGAACAGCGCTTCCCACGAGGTACAGCACCCTCGCAGGTTCGGTGCTAGGCCTTCACCCTCAAACGAAGATGGCGGTCAAGCAAGTTTCTTGAGTTTTTATCTCCCCGTGGATTGGGGGGGGGGAGGGTTTTGAGACATTCACGGGAACAATGGAACGTGGAAGACCATGGAGTTTCCCCACGAACTCTTTGAAGTCCCTCTCATCAAAGTCAGGTTCCCACTAGACCCTGTGACGTGTGCAATGACAGACAGACCCCCGCCCCATGGGAAAGTCCGAGATGCTCTGAGGGACACCAGCTGGGGGGTGGTGAGAGGGGCACGGACACAGGAAGTGAGCAAGGCTGTGAGGCCCCAGCTGTGAAGCGTCATGGATCAGCGCCCAAGGGCATGAGGGCAGCCTGGGCCCTGCTGAGCTGTTGCTCCCCTAAGGCCAACAGCACTTAGGGTTTGATGCAGAAGCCGTGCCCAAGGCTGGAGACCACCACGTCCTTCTCCAACCCCACACAGGCAGAAAACACCACCCCCTCTGCCATCTAGTTCGTTTGGGCTCTCAGCGATCCCATAAGACATAACAGATCCCTAGGGTACCAAGCCTTCGTGGAAGTAGATTGCGCTCTCTCTCTCTCTCTCTCTCTCTCTCTCTCTCTCTCTCTCTCTCTCTCTCTCAGCGGCTAGTGGGTCTGAACTGCTCACCTTCCACTTAGCAGCTGCGTGTTTAACCACTGCGCCAGGGATCCTTTGTCTCTTGTGCCGTGTTGGCATTGAGTCACCAAGTCTGGCCCACACTCGAGGAGAAGGGTGGGGCTCCTGGAGGGAGGGAGGAGCCCGGGTGGCGTTGTGGGCTGCCCACGTCAAGGTCAGCGTCAGCTGCCTGGAGGGAGAAAGAGGAAGCACTGACTGTCTTGGAAACCCTGAGGAGGGTCACTGTGAGTTGGGTACAGAGTGGATGGATTTGGTGTCTGGCTCTCGAGGTGGAGGGAGAGTTCAGACTTCTTTCTTAATCCCAGAAATAGAAGCCCCTCGCTCTTCCTGTGCTTCACCAAGCTGATGGTTGAGAACATTCACCCAAACGCCTGCCGCGTGCAAGGTAACCACAAACGCCACGGGCCCGCGCTCCCGAGTTGTGGAAAAGCCGTCTCTATGCCAAGTGGGTTCCCATCCGACACCCTCTACACAAGCTGTTCAGGGACGTAGTTGCACTTCCCACCCCACCAACATTCGGCATTCTCTTCAATGTCACTGTTACTCTTCTGTCTCGTTCCCCTTCCTTCCACCCCCCCACCCCACCCCCACCCCCTTGCCTTTGCTTTACAGACCAGTGGACTGTTTGGTCTTATATACTTGGTGTACCACACGCCCATGTGACGTCCTTTATTTTTGTGCCAATCTTTTATTGAGCTAAAAGGAGACTTTGGGATGGTTTTGGTTCAAGGTTTGAAGAGAAGTCTAGTTTTTCAGAATTTGAATCCTATTCTCTGTTTATTCCCATGCTCTCTGGGAGGTCTTACCTAGTGGCCTTGATTGAAAGGACTGGTGCTGGTCAGCTGGGCACCATCTAGTTCTGATCTCCTGACAGGCTGGGGCTGTACCTTATGTAGGCTACCGGCTTGGGGCCTAGTTCCTTCTCACTGGCTTCCTCTTTTTTTGAGTAGAGATCAACAGTTGTATCTTAGATGGTTGCTAGTTAGCTTTTAAGACCCCAGACACTACTCAACTAAGATGCAAAAAGGGAAGTTGGTGCCAATGGACTGAGTTGTCCCACGGGACTCAGGACCTAAGGCCTCAAACCCAGAGAACCATTCTTGTATGATGTGTAGTTAAGATCTGAGAAGTATCTGTACCTCTCGATATTTGCATGGACACACATATACACTTCCGTACATATAGATACATCTGTGCCGCCCTGTACACACATGTGCAGGTACATGCATCTATGTAGGTGACGGTGCAGTTTGGGGTTACTGCGGGGACTGCTGCCATCTTCGTGAGCACAAACGCTTATCCCCCATGTTATTTCCAGGCACCCTATTCAGTGAGCAGCAGCGGACACTCTACTCCATGAATTACATTGACAAGTGCTGGGAGATTTACGTCGTCTACTGCAGACCAAACGAGCTCCCCCCAGGGGAGCTGACCATGAAGATGAGATACTTCCTCTGGATGTTGAAAGTAATCTCTTACTTGTGCTACTGGTTTTATTCTGAGAGGCGTTTCAATGTGCCAGTGAATGTGTGCGCCAGGGCCCTCGCTGAAGAAAAGGAAATGAGGCAGTGTGATTCAAATGGCCTCTGACAGTGGACACAGGTCCCGAGTGAGGCAAGCCGTTCGAGGGCTTGGCCACAGGTTGGTGGCTTCCACGTCCGAGGCGCTGTGCCAGAAGAGCCTGGCGGTCTGTTTCCGTAATGCGCACAGCAGTGAACTCTGACTGGGCAGGCCTCTCCATCATGTGTGGGGTTGCCATGGGCTGGCTTGGCCCGAGGATGGGAGGACTTGGTGCCTGTGGGTCCCAGCTGAGGGGACAAGGCCTGCAGCCCCATCACTGATGTACACTGAGCCCCACGTGGGGACAGCAGAGGGTGTGGTTCACCTGAGTAGCTCTCTCAAGTCCCTCTTTGGGGGAAAGAGGGGAAGGGGTGATGTAGGCAAGCAGATACTTTGTTTCTACTTGTGGGCAGATCAGCATTAGAACGGAAAGATCAAAAGCTAACAATGTAACAGCTTTGTATACATAGGGTTTACCAACAGGACCCTTAGGCTTTGACTACGGACAATGAAATGGTCCCGGCAGTAGAATGCTTCGTGCCCAGAGCTGGCAGCCAGGTTCTGAGGGCCCCCCACCCGCAGCTCAGGCAGAGGGACAGGTTCGAGGAGGCTGGACTTTCGCAGGATGGCACTGTTTTTTTTAACCAATGGAAGGTTCACAGACCCCCCAGCCAGTGCTGAGACTCGTGATACTGGTTCCCCGCTTTCTCATCGCGTTTTTGCCCCCGTCACAGGCGATGGTCTAGTGTCCACATCACTGCCACCTGCATGGGGGAACCGTCATCGGTGACTTGGACGGAGCCTGTGCTGGGTCCAATGTCTCCCTTCTCACGCGGGTGGGGTGACAGAATGAAGAGAGTGGAATCTCCCTACAAACTCCATGAGGCTCCCGGGTGTCCTCAGATGTGAAGAAACTGGGTGGGGCGACCTCTGACCTCTTCTAGCCCCCCAGGCCTATGGTGCAGGGTGAGGGCACACACCTTCCCCTCCAGGCTGGGACAGCCCCCTCCTCTTTGACCCCAGCTCCTGGGAGGCTGTGGCCTGAAGTTGGGGCAGGTTGAATCCTAACATTGTTGGTTAGAGGGTTAAAAATTCATCCCAGATTTAATTTATTTAAATTCTGTCACAGCTCTTCTGTGTACTCCCTGGGTGAACTTTCCAAACATGGCCTACCACTCCCTTTTCAAAGAAAATTCCCTGGCACCCCCCAGGACACGGTGTGGCCCACTGTGGGAACACTGCTCCAGCATCCAGCTGCAGGGCCTGATGGTCTTCACTGCTTACTGAGCGGGGGAGGGGGGCTCCGGGGCTGCTTTTGCTGTTTCTCCCTCTGGGACTCAGGCGTCAATATTTATGTGTAACAGGTCTTACTGTGCTTTGGAGGAAAGAAGACAGAGCAAACCCTGTTGCCACTCAACAATCTATAGTTTTTGTTCCAGGTCATTGATTCCACCCCCAGCCAGCAGTCCCACCCAGCCGGCTCCACCCCTCAGGCTGACTGTTCTAAGGAGTGAGTGTACCTCCCTGGTCTCATGGTGACCTTGCAGGTCTGGCTGCCATTGGTCTGAAGTTTGAGCCACAGGAGTGCGTGCAGGTGAAGGATCGAAGGATGGCCGGCACAGGGTTTAGACCCTCTTACTGTCTCCTCTCCCCTTCCTTGTCTACGTTCTGCACCGCCTTGAGGCCGCATGTCTTCCGCGCTTGTTGCGGGCTGCCATCTTGTCTGTTTCATGGCAGAACAAGGAGGGGCATGGAGGTCGGTCAGCCCCACAATCACCCGAAACACTTTCCCAGAGGATCCATTATGTTTCCTTCAAGTTCGGTCGTGAGAGGATGCGCCATCCAAAATGCACAGCTGTGGGCTAACCAGTCATTTCTCTCTCAGGACTTTAAAATGATCAACAAGGAGTTGACCGCGACAAAATTTGTGGAAGTCTTAGCAAAGGAGAATCCTTTCATCTACGATGGTGTCGACAGCAACTTTGAGCTCGAGGTTGGTAAGGAAGCAGCCAACGCAGGTCCCCTGTTCTGGGTGGGTTTGGCAGCCAGGGACCGCCCTGTCACTGGAAGGAATTCGAACCAACATGGAGAAAAGCAGGTGTTTTGACATCAATAGATCTTCGACATTTTTTTACGAACAGCTCCCCTTCCCTCATGAGGCATTTTCCTAGGTACCGCTCGGCTGGTCTGTAGGACATGAGCGTCGCACACTCGCAGAAGCATCGGGAGGGGGGCAGGTGGCAAACGAGTGTAGAAGGGGTGTGTGTTTTCTGTGCAAAAGTGAGTTCATGGAAAAAGGAATTGAGAGATATTTAAAATATTCTTGAAGCCCCTCCCTTTGTATACATATCCTTAATTATATTAGAAAACTTTGAGTTGGTTCTCAGACTATTTAGGATGTTGGGAAATGAGGTCAAGTCATGAAAGTACAGTCCGCCTTTGTGTTAATCGAGTACTTCTGCTCATGTTTCCTTTTCGCTGGTACCTTCCTAGAAGTCACGTTCCTGTCACACCGCTTTCCTCCAAGACCACGTCCTGTTGCCGTTTCGCAGCAAGGTGTCCCCTCTCCCCGGAGAACAGACCCAGGGCTCCGTGAGCCTGAGCTGCCCCGTAGGGGTGCCCATTGCAGCCGTGTGTCTCGGGGTCCTTCTGTTGCAGCTCGTGTTCCTCGAGTTCTTTGAGGCGCTCCTCAGCTTTGCCACCATCTCCATAACGGAGCAGATGACCAGATCCTACCTGGCCAACGAGGAGCTGCTGGCCCACAGATACGGGAGCACACAGACCCTGGCCAACCAGGTCAGGGGCGGGCCCCTAACACCGCCGCCATGGGCTCTGGTCAGCCCTCGAGGGAAATTTCTTTTCATGCGTGTGGGCTGAAAGTGGCTCAGGGACACGGGCCAACGTCCTGCGTCTGTCTGTCTCAGGGCAGTTTCACTCTGCCCTGCAGGGTGCTGTGAGTTGGTTTTGAGTGCTCACAAGGGCCAGGTTCCCAGCCCACCAGTCCTCCAATGGGGAACGACGAGGCCCTTCATCTCCGGAGAAGTTTACAGTCTTGGGGGCCCCCAGGGGTGGCGGGGAGCCTGGTAAGTTAGGAGCACAGTTCAGATGTGACATGACCAACCTAGAACACACACACAGACCTGCCATCTGTAAAAAGCATACAAAGACACATACACCTGCATGCTTCTTCTGGAACCCAACCGTGCTCACATGTGTGTGTCTTTGCGCAGAGCGTTCAGAACAAGAGTCCGAGTACCAGCCACGACTCTGACATCATCAATTTCACCAGTTCCAAGTCGTCTGGGATCCTGCTGGACCTGAGGAAAACCAAGAAGCCCGAGGTCTGTATGCACAGGTGGCCAGGCCCGCAGCAGCTGCTAAGGTCCTCTCGGGCTTGACAAGCCAGGGAGGAGGCACGGGGGACCCACGCCCATGAGAAGAACCACTCGGGGTATCTGCTCATTTAACACCCCACACTAGCTCCTGATGCAGGGCAGTTGCCTCTCGGAGAGCCCAGGCCCAGAGAAACCGAGTAACCTGCCCACGATCGCTGGAGGAGCTGAGGTTTGTACCCAGACAGCGGGATCCCGGGATTCACACTGGTCTCCGTGAGACTATGAGCCGGGTGGCGAGTATCAGCAGGGCAGACGAGTAGTCCTCTACAGGGAGGCTGTCCTGTGTAGAGGCCCTGAGGTGGGGGCGTGACAGCGAGTGAGGCAGTGGGGAGAGCCATGGTGACACCTGTTAGTTACTGAGGGAACAGAGCCACACCATAAGTTGGGGGGGAAAGTGAATCGAACCACAAAGCAGCCCCCTTCTCCCTGAGGCCTAGAAGGGGACACTAGTTCAGATGCAGCAGCTGTTTGGTGGCACAAAGCTCGGCAGCCTGCTTCCGTCGATGCCAGTCCAAGAAACCTGTGTATGTTCTGTGGCAATAGAAGACCGCACATTGCTGGCTCAGCCTCCCTGTGGCCTTGTGGCTCTGTAGTTGTCAGGGGCTGATGGTTCTGTATTCTCAAGTTTGCCTCCACCAACCTCACAGTGGCTGATCTTCCATAAGTGCTTCACCAGGTCTTCTGCCCACTGTGCCTTGGGTAGCCTTGAACTGCCAACCCTGGGCGAACACAGAGCGCTTCAATGCTGGCACCGCCAGGGCCCCTCTGCATACCTATGGACCCAGTAAAGTTGCTCAACTTGTCAGGCTTTGCAGAGACTCCCGTGGATGTCTGGGATGTCCAACAGCCTGTGATGGGAGACCCTTCCCTCACTGGTACAATGGTCCTGATTACTTGTAGGGTAGAAAAGACATTTCCATACGTAATAAGGCAGAAATAATTCTGCTTTATGTTTTGTTTTTAAAGAACAAGATCAGGAAGTCTACAAGTGAAGAAAAAATTTCCAGAATTAGTTTTAAACCCGCAGCCAAAGGGATCTCTCTGTTCTCATCTCAAATCGGTGAGTTTCTTAATGATGAACCTCAATGCTCAGACTGCCACCACGGCCCTGAGCCCTGCAGGATGGAGCAGGGCTGATGCTCCTTACAAGGTGTGCTGGGAGGCGCAAACCAACACCCTCAAGGTCATCAGCCCAGCGCCCCCTCCAACTGTGGGAAGCCTCTACAATTCACCTCCATCTCCTTTCACAAGGCTGCTGCCCAGCCTCAGATGCTCACTTGGCCCAACCAGGGGGAGGCTGGACAGCAGCCTTGTGAAACAAGACGGAGGTGAATTCTAGAGGCTTCCCACAGTTGGAAGGGCGCTGGGGAGAAGATGGGCACTGCCCTGCTGTCCCTCTGCCTGGGCTGGTGCTGCCACCACCTGGCACAGCTCCTGTCACTGCCCTTGGTGTTTTTAACCAGTTGCAGGTCTGGGGGGCCCACATGGAGCGTTTTCCCAACAGCCTGTGCTTCCTTTGTGTCTCTGAGCCCCAAGTATTTTCATCCTGCTCTGCCCACCCACCCCTCCCCGGTCACAGGTGATGGTCAGGCGCCAGCGCAGCCCGCTGTGCACCAGGAGCGCACCCAACACATGGGGTGGGCTCTGCAGGCCTTTCTGTGCCGAGGGCTCCTGGGCGGCTTCACAGTGACTTTCTCCAGCGTCAGCCCTTGGCTGCTGAAGCCCGCTCGGCTTACACACACCAACACGCAAACCACACGAGGGCCCTGGGACAGCCAGCTGCTGCTCTCAACTCAGGTGAAGCCACAGGTAAGCTCTCCGGGAACAAAAGGCACGACAGCATCTTTCCAATGGAGTCTCTGAAAGGCCTGGAGACAAGGACAAAAGAGGCTACAAAAAAGTTGGAAGCATGCCACCTGTTCAACTTTTTCTATGAACTTTTAAAAGCCCCTCATACCTGAAAAACCAAACCCACTGCCATCGAATTATCAATGCCGACTCCCTGGAGGACCGGGTAGACCCTCCCCTGTGAGTTTCTAAGACGACTTCTTTACGGGAGTAGAAAGCCTCATCTTTCTCCTGAGCAGTGGCTGGTGTTTTCAAACTCCCGACCTTGCAGTTAGCAGCCCAGTGTGTAACTGTGCTGCCACCAGGGCTCCCTCCTGTCCAAGGATGCCATGAAATGGTAAACACAGCTCATCTGGAAAGCCATCCTTTCAAAGGATCCAGAGCCCATGTTATTTCTGTCGGCAAATGAATGCATTCAACACCCGATTTGTCAGCCCGCAGCGTCACCTTCGATAACAGCTCAACGCCCCCAACCAACTCGGAGGCAGTCTACAAGCTCGACAGCAGATATGACATGGGGCCGACGCCCTCGCTGTGTGAAGAGAACATGCCCTTCAAGGACGGGCAAGGTACGTAGACTGGAAAGGGACATCATCCTTCAGTGGCCTGGTAATTCACCATGCCACACACGCACCCTCACACACGCACGTCTGAAATCACACTGCACTTGAAACAGCACTTGGGACACACAGCCAGGGAGGCGTCAGGCTGAGAAAAAGCAGTCCCCAGAAGCAGGACCGGTGGGCACAGTGGCTGAGAACCCACGTTCCCGTTAGCAAGGTAGAGCGGGCACCACTCCGAGCCGATAGCTTTAGTGTTTGAAACGAACGATTTTCTAAGAAAACGTAATCGCAGGAATGAATTGGCACCACGGAGATCCGGGCTTCTTGGACCAGCCCACCACCCGAGACCAACAGGGGGCAGCATGTGCCCAAAAATCCATCTGGGGAGGGGGGAGAGGCCCGTGTCGGGGAGGCAGAGCCGGCTGCCAGGCAAGGATGGTGCTAACGCGCGTCTCACTCTTGCAGAGAAACTCGACAAGCCCAAGGAGGAACAGAAGGAGAAACTCAACACGTGGGTCAGCCACCTGTACATCTTCTTTGTGAACACGCTCTTCCAGGCGTACAAGCACGAAGAGACGCTGAAGGAGAAGATCACGGAGAACCGGCTGCGCCGCGCCACGACGGAGCGGCAGAGGCAGCTGGAGGACGAGGAGCTGGAGGCCAGGTGATCCCGCAGCGCCGGGGGCCGTGTCCTCCAGGGGTCTGGGTGTCTAGGTGGTGACTGGTTGTCTCTGCACCAAAGGTCACACCAACCAAAAGGCGTGGCTCCGTGCAAGAGGGAGGGCCCAGCCCCCCCAGGGGCAACTTCATCAATCACGTTCAGACTCAAGACCCCCAGCAGCACGGTGGCTCACACCCACCAGCCCCTCCTCCTCGGGAGAAAGACAGGGCAGCTCTGCTGTCTTACAGGGTCGCTGACTGCACCGACCTGACGGCAGAGGGTCTGTCCCCTTTGGTTCACATGAGCTGTTCTCTGCAAAGCTTCCAGAGAGGCCCCGCACACGCTACTCACACCACCGAGGAGCGGTTAAGGGTCAGGCCTACATGACAAATGCTGGCCCTTTTAAAGCCATCTGAAGCCCAGGCCCCTCTCCATTAACGGGAAAAGTAAAGACAGGAGGTGGTTTAAGTTCAAGGCCACTTCAGAGCTGCTATTTGTCCAGAGCCCATGGGCTTTGGGCTCACTGTGGCTCTGGGGACTCTTACCCGTGGCCGTCACATGTGCTCGAGGTCACCCACCCGAGAGGTGGCTTGGAAGCAAAGCCTGGTGGATCCACTTGCCTAAAACCAGCCATCGAGAGTTCCAAGCACAGCTCTTCACCAGAAACCATGGCAACCTGTTGCCAGTGTTGAGACACCTGCCACCTTTTGATGGAGGCAAAGCCCACTGCCACTGAGTCAGTCGACTTTGGGGATTTCTAAACCTTGACAGGAACAGACAGCTCATCTTTCTCCCTTGGAGCGGCTGGTGGGTTTGAACTATTGACCTTGCAATTAACTGCCCAATGCTTACCCGACCTCGCCACCAGGGCCCCATGTTTCCGTGGGAGGGCGAGATGCCGGGGTGGCGGGGGAAGCTCCCATGTGGAGAGTGGGAGCCAGCTGCGGTGTTTGCCCCGCAGGCTGGCGGTCCTGCGAGAGGAGGAGACCCGCAGGCAGGACATGGAGATCGACATCACTGTGATCAAGGAGCCGGTGGACACCTCGTCCTTGCAACTGACACCAAGCCCCCCGAAAGAGGACACAGGGGCCCCAGCCACCAAGTCCAGCACCAGCAAGAAGAAGAAAAAGTGAGGTGACTCAGATTGGCCACAAACAAGGACATGCCCACAGGAGGGGCCAATTGGCCAACCAATAAAATTGTGTTAGTGCTCATTGTGTTAGTTTTTAACTCAGGGTACCTTGGTCTACGTGGCTTCCACTTTCCCACGGCAACAGGGAGCCCTGGTGGCACAGCCACTGGGCAGCTCTGTTCATCACACCAGGAGGCTCGTGACGTTCATGGGCGCCCCCTGCGAAGGCCTGGAACTAGATTAAATGGAATCAAGGGACTGACTGTGCAGCACTGGTGAGGACCGCTTACCTTCAATGATATCAGTACTTAGGTCAACAATGAGTGAATTACTTTGGCTAGTGTCCCTTTCTTCACCGCTCCAGGTCTAGTGAACAGGGAGAGACTTCGTGGCAAGGGCACGGCTGTAAAGATCCCAGGGAACCGGCCGGGGTCCACCTGTGGTGCAGCCCCAGGCGGGAAGTGGGAAACGGACGACGTGCAAAGCCAGGATTTTAAAAACGTCAACAATTTATTCACCGTATTTTCCTGTAAAATATTCACAGAGTGTCAAAAGGATGGAATGGTGAGAGAGGGGGCAGACTACCTCGCGTTGACGCCGCATAAGTATTTAAAATGTAAAAATCTGCGGCAGCCTCCATTTCGAGCCAGAAGTAGAAACCGGGTTCTTCCAAGCAGGTATTGCTGCGGCTGCTGCTGCCAGTGCAGGTGCCGGGCTGACTCCTGATGGGCAATGGCCGAGCCGTTTCCATGAAGATCTCTCCGGGGACCCACTCAGTCAGTCCAAGAAGAAGATGTTGTTGAACTGGGTGGCACACAATTTCTTGACCTCTTCTGGAAAAGGAAGAGACCCCGTGTCAATCAGCACCCGGCACCATCTAGGAAAGCTGGGGACAGGCGTCATGCACACAGGATGAGTCCCGCTCACGGCCGCCCTATGGGACAGGGCACAACTGCCCTGGGGGCCCCAGGTCGGAAAGCACCCAGCTTGGGGCCAGGAGCCAAACAGCCTTCTCTGTCGCCTGTGGAGTGGCCAGTGGTTTCCAACTGCCCCCCCTTTGGTCAGCAGCCCAGTCCCTAACCCAGTACGCCACACCAGGGCTCCCAAAGACGGACTGTGTCTACCTTGTAACTTTAAAACTCTTGTGCCTAGGTATGAGATGGTAACAGAAACGAGAGACAGGACCTAAAAACCAACCAGCACAATCACGTGAATTTGGTGCAAACCCACAAACAGAGCTGCTCTGGGAGCTGGGAAAAGCCCAGTCGCCCGGGGTGAGGAGGCCGGCACCCAAGCCACAGCTGCTTGTGAGAAATCGGATGTACCACCACAAAATCGACTTGCATCCTGAACCAGAAATCCAGGGCTCTCCCAGAGGGATACATTTATCTTGCTGTTATGAAAACTAAGAAGGCGTCTATCTACTGGTGTCTAAGGCATGTACCCTGTTTAAATTTTTTTTTTGGGGGGGAATGCCTTAGGACAGTAGTTCCCAACCTGTGGGTCATGATCCCTTTGGGGGGTGTGTGTGTGTCAAACGTCTCTTTCACAAGGGTCGCCCGCTTCTAACAGTAGCAAAATGACAGTGATGAAGTAGCAACAGAAATGATTTATGGTTGGGGGGGGGTCACTACATGAGGAACTGCATTAAAGGGTTGCGGCATTAGAACCTCTGTCTTAGGAGATAAGAGTCCCCAAAGGGGGGCTGGTGGTCATGCTTCACTTTAGTTTGCATGTGAGCACATTTCACCTTCATGCACCTGAGGGGGGGGTGTGCCACCATTTCCTGCATGGTGACAAGCTGTCAGGATCCCAGACAGTGCAAGTGTTCTGGTCACACTGCAGAGAGGACCGTGTGGATGGCTTGGGATGGGACACGAGGACACGTGAGCAGGGCAGCTCTGCCCACAAACGGACATTTTGTGAAACAACGGATCTTCCCCTCCCCCACCACCCCTGCTTTACCACTGTCGGGAAAACCCCACAAAGCCAGTATCTTTCGACCATTGCCAAGTGTATGCTTCAGGAAAGTCTGTCAGCCACCTTTCCGGGGACTCCGCTACAAAAGGCTGACGTGGACCGGCTGTTGGCCTCTTCGGGCAGGCTCGCTCGGCTCTGTGGTCTTGAAATGCCGGAGAGCAGGCTGTTTAAGCATGTGTTTCAAAAGTACCTGCGGCATGAGACTCCGCCCCAGCCCCAAGGACTACTTACCATTTACTTCAATCAGGTTTGCGTTCTTTTGATTCAAAATCACATAGAGCTCCCGCTGGTCCGACTTCTTCCCGACAACCCAGTAATCGCTCATGGCTTTCACAATGATCTCCTCGTCTTCATCCACCCTGGAAGATGGGGGAGGTGGGGGGGGCAGCTGTTTAAGAGATGGTTGCTTGGCTGGGAGAGCCAACCAAGCAGCAAGCAAGCAACCATCCTGTAAGAGCTGGGAACTGCAGCCCGTGGCAGAGCTCAGGGAGTCCCAGACAGCAGGCCGTGGCCCCTTCCTAGTGGGCTCTGCTCCCTGTGGGCGGACTGTTCTCCCTGTTCACAAGTAATGCCACCAAGGTGCATCCTCCCTGCCCAGAAAAGGCACAGCGGCTTAGAGGTCGGGTGGAGGTTACCTCGTGAAGTCGCTGTTGATGTCTCCGAGAATTTTCATGAGATCGGGATGGACCGACGTGAGTGACACGCTGGGCGTTTTCCTCATGTGAATCGTACTCTTCTCGGCTAAATTCATGTGGTTGAAGTAGATGAACTTAAACTGCGGTTCTTTTTCGGACCTGTGGGGAAAACGACAATGCAGTGGTCAGCCCTGAGGGGTGACTGTCCAAGGACACAGCTGTACAGCAGGTAAGAAGCGCGGCTGGGTCTTGGAATGGAGCATCTTGGGGAATTTACAATGGAACCTATTCCCTTTTGTAGGAAGACGAACACCTCCCACACAGGAGGGAAAGGTTCAGTAGGACGGGATTTTCCAGAGCTGGGGTTGGCTTATTTGTAAAATATCAAGAATGTTTTATTTCAATTATCACGTGGTCATTTCCACAACGAAAGTAGCATTTAAAAGTGAGTCACTGTATTGCCTTTTTAAAAATGCAAATTGAATCAGGATGACCACCTTCAGTGTGCAGCCTTTATGATCCACTCGTAGGCTGGCCTTTGGGGGTGGGTGGTGGTGCGAGGGTGCGACTTCTGCACCAGGCCCATGGGTGGAGGGCCACCCAGTACTCTTCGGGCTTCTCTCTGTTAAACCCGTGATGAGATGTACCACAAAGGGGCACTACAGCCGTCAGACGGGCTGCGATTTCTGTAACCCCAAAGGCAGCTGTAGCTCTCAAGAGTGACAGCTACTGGCATCCGCCTCCCCACCACTGCTGGTTCATTTTCTCAACCTATCTATGTTTAAAAATTTCCTCCCGCCACACTGAGGCAAAACACTAAGGGGGTGCAACAGAAATAGCAAGGGAGCAGAGTGGCGAGGTCCCCAGGGAGTGCTAAAGGTAGACTTTGGGGCCAGGGCATGGTGCCCCAACAGACTGGACTGGAAAACATTCCTAAAGGCCAACAAACAGTCCTTGAACTAACTACAAGCTTGCTTTCTTGTGTTTTGTGTTTGTCATTGGTTTGTTGTTTTGTAATATTGTTGGTTGGTTTTGTTCTGTCTTGTTTTTGTGCATGTTATTATCTCTGCAGGTCTGTAAATAAGATAGGCTGGATGAAAAATCTGGAGGAGAAAACAACGGGACCCACAGTTTTGGGTGACATGGGAGGAAGAGGTAGGAGGAAAGGAAGTGGTGTTAACAAACCCAGGGACAAGGGAACAACAAGTGATTCAAATCGGTGGTGAGGCCTGGTAGGGTATGATCAAGGGTAATGAAACCAAGAGGAATTGCTGAAACCCAAATGAAGACTGAGCATGATGGTGGGACAAGAAGAAAGTCAAAGGAAATAGAGAAAAGAGCTAAGAGGCAAAGGGCATTTATAGAGAGCTAAATAAAGGCATGTACATATGCAAATATGAGGAAGAGGAAATACATCTATGTGCATATATTTAGCATTAAGGTAGCAGAAGGACATTGGGCCTCCACTCAAGTACTCTTCTCAATGCAAGAATACTTCTCATGAGGTGTTAAAGGGATCAGGTATCAGGCATCATCAGAACAAAACATTGTATCATAGTGAGTGAGTGGGGAGTAGAGACCCAAAACACATTTGTAGGCCACTGGACATCCCCTTACAGAAGGGTCTTGGGGAAGAGATGAGCCAGTCAGGGTGCGATGTAGCAATGATGAAACATACAACTTTCCTCTAGTTCCTAAAAGCTTCCTCTTCCCCCATGATCCCAATTCTACCTTATAAATCTGGCAAGACCAGAAGATGGACACTAGTACAGATAGGAAGTGGAAACTCAGGGAATCCAAGGCGGATCCCTTCAGGACCGTGGTGTGAGTGGCGATACTGGGAGGGTGGAGGGAGGGTGGGTTAGAAAAGGGGAACTGATTACAAGGGTCTACATGTGACCTCCTTCCTGGAGGACAGACAACAGAGAAGTGGGTAAAGGGAGATGTTGGACATGGCAAGGTATGACAAAATAATTTATAAATCATCAAGGGTTCATGAAGAACGGGGAACAGGGGGATGGGAGGGAAAAAATGAGGAGCTGATGCCAGGGGCTTAAGTGGCGAGCAAATGTTTTGAGAATGATGAGCGCAATGAATGTACAAATGTACTTTACACAATTGATATATGTATAGATTGTGATAAGAGTTGTATGAGTCCCTAATAAAACGATTACATTAAAAAAATTTTCCGCACCACTCTACCGTCCAGCAAAAACTACCCCGACCTTCTGAGAAAGGATATTTAACACCTAAAGCCTCTGTAGTGCTGCTCCCAGCCCTCCCAGGAGAGCAAGCCTGATTTGTCAAATGCAGGGTCCCAGGCAGCAGCCAGGGCTACCTAGGGGGCCCTAGCATTCTTTGGGCCGAGTGTCCCCACCCCCAGCCAGTATCCCCTAAGGGACACCGAAGGGTACAGGTTTAACTATGCCTCCCTGTTTTCTGCCCACCAGTTCATCAGTGGCAGGATCCGCCTCCACAAGGTGCAGATACTGGGTGGGCACATGGTTGTGCCACGAGCCAAGCGGCTCATCAGGCAGGACACTTACTTCTCCGAGTGGCTGGTGGGCAAATTGCAGCTGGTGCTTGAGCCACTGCCCAGCCCCAGGCCTCCTCCTGAAACAGCCAGGCCACCAGCCAGAGAGCCAGCCCAAACCACTGCCCTGGGGCCACACAGGCACTCCCCAGGACTCTTTTCTGGCCCGATTGAGACATGAAAGTTCATCAGGGTGGCACAGGGCCAGGTGGGGTCTCCTTCTGTGATCACTGCCCTGGTGGTATGTGGCACCATCAGCACCAGAGAGACAAAGGCTGTGGTCTGGCCATCAGGGACAGAGGCAAACTTCCGTGGACTTGGCCAGGGGCCAGCCTTCCCGGAGCAGACTGCACTCCTGCCAAGCTGGGGGCGGCTCAACCCGCCAACCTCTCAGCAGCCGAGCTTCACCACTGGCCTATCAGGGCTCCCTCCCCATAAAGAGTCCAGTTAGAAAACCCGGAGGGCAGTCCCACGCGGCCACCGGTCACTAAGAACTGGACTCAGCACTCAGGATGCTGACAAACAGGAGCGCAAACACCTCTGTCTCCTTCAATGGGAACCCTGCACATTCTGCCCACACCCAGGAAGCGGGGGACAAGCAGAACGCGGTACAGACCCAGACGTCCTCTTGTTGATGTGGAACTGCTCACAAATGTCGGAGGCCAGCACGGTCAGCTGAGGCCCCACGATGCTGTCCAGCCGGCGGCAAAAGTCCAACGTGGGCTGGGTGGCAGCTAGCAGGCAAACAGAAAAGACAGTGTCGGCGCTGGAGCTCTGGGTTTGACAGTCCCGGTGTGCACTGCGGCCCCCGATTTGCTGACCACCTGTCTCGGTGTCAGGCCCCCCCTGCCCCCAGCCCTCGCAAGGAGGAAGGTGGAACAGGCGGAGTTGAGTCCTACTGAAGAGTCAAAGGCTTCTCTCCTGGGGGAAAAGACCTGTTTCTCACTCTGTGTGTGTGTGTGTATGTACACACGTGTGTGTGTGGGCTCGTGTGTGACAGGTGGCTGTAAAAGGATTGAAGCCCCTGCCAGTGCCAACCCAGGTGGATCGTGACTCAGTGAGCAGGGCAGTCACTGCTTGGAGCACAGACTGCCACACGGGGGCGGGGCTGCGGCCAGAGCTGGGTAAGCCGTGAGTTGCAAAGGGCGATAGGGGGCACACGTACCGTCAATCATGAAGCACACGGCCGCACTCATGGCCTGGGGAGCAAACAGCAGAGGTTACACGGGGGTGACAGCCATGCACCCCACACACACAGCTGCCTCCCCCCCCCAACCTAATTCACACAGCCACCTGCGTGGTCAGCATGGACAGGACGCAAGGTGGTGGCTCCATGTGTCAGGTGTGTGACCTCGGAACCCGTCCCTATCAATGGGAGGGGCAGTCTGGTAGTACAAGGTCAAGTGCTCAGCTGGCAACTGAAAGGTCAGCGGTTTGAAGCCACCAGCTGCTCTGCTGGAAGAAGCTGAGGCAGCCTACTTCCACACACAGGGCGAGCATGGGCGGTGATTCTCTGGCCTACAGGCTCCCAGAGGCAGCACCCAGCGAGTGGCAGGCTCGGGGTGCAGACTGCAGTGCTGAGGAGGACAGGGGATTTAAATACTCGATCAATGGCAGCAGGTTCCATGGCACATTGCTCACCCCAAGGGGCTACTGGGAAGCTGGGGCCTGGTCTCCTTGTCTATCTTGAGGTACAGGTGACAAGTTCCATGGAGATGAGCTAAAAACAAAACCACCACCAGTAGTGGAGGAATGTCACCTGGTCTCACTGGACTGTCACACTCAGGCCCCACAGTCAGGACTTTACTGAGAACAGCTGCCCCCACTCCTAAGACTACAATCACCAGGAGGGCCAGTCTTTCACACTGATCAGAGCTGTGTGTCCTGGGATGAACTGTATCCGGCCCCTGTCCCAAGAGAGGCCAAGGACCTCATCCCTGGACCTGTGACCGTGACCTTGCCTGCAAAGGCTGTTGGGTGTAATGTAGGGTCAGGCACCAGTCAGAAAGAGGAATAGCCTGCCTGCCCCGATCGGACCAGGGGGCCACAAATCAATGAGCCGTCTGCCTCAGCACCAAACAGAATAATCCTCAGATCCTGCCTCAGAATGTTTATGGATGGAGACCTATTTAGAGCCCCTGAAGCTGAGAATCCCCTCCCTTTCCTCTTTATTTGCCCACCTGCAGCCCATTTCAGGGAGACCTTCCAGCGCCCTCTCCAGGGAGCCCTGGTGGTCTTGGACAGGTGCACCCCCCAGCCCCCGTAGGGGAGCCTGGGTTACCTTATACACGATTAAGTGGAGCTCCTCGCAGGTGTCCTCGGTGTTGATGAAGATTTTGGGGAATCTGCATTTTGTGTCTGGGTCATTAAGGTTCAAGGGTCCAGTAAGAAACCTGAAGAGCAAGCAGAGTGAAGCCCTGATTCCAGTAGTTCCTGGAGCAGACAGCACACACACAGAACAGGGCCCCGTTTAGCATATGAAATAAATGGGGGTGGGGTGGGAAGCTTGGGAAACACCCAATCACTGAAAACACTAGAGATCTTTTGTGACTCAGCAAAAACAACAACAACAACAACAACAAAAGACAACCCAACAACCCCACCCTGGTGCTGAAGCCCAAGCTACCCAGCAGGGCAGAGCCAAACTGCCTGGAGTGCTTCTAAGAGCTTGCAAGGTTCAGCCACAGCTTTCGCTCACGGAGCCAGCTACTGGTGGGCTCAAACCCCCCCCCCCCCACCTTTCAGTTTAAAGCCCAGTACCCTACCCCCTTGCCCTGTCATGGGGTCTCTTTCCTTTGTCATGACTGCAGGTGACAACACCAACGCGGCAAGGAAGATGCAGTCTGAGCCAGCAGCAGGGAGCAGAAGTCCTACCTGCCGTAGTGCTGGAGATTCCCCGGCATCTCAGCCCTCACTGGCGAGTCCCTCCCCGCCAACTGTCAAGAGATGCAGGGTGAGAAAGGCCCGGTTAGGATCTTTGTTCTGCGTGCACACCTATTCCTGTTAGGTTCAGCCCCCTGGGTTGTAAGAGGGCCCTGAGGAATGGATCGATTTTCAAGGAAATCCTCTTGCCATCACTTCATTGGACTTCAAATCGCACACACATTTAGTTCCTCTGATGCCAGGGACGGAAATCACCACCACCACCACCTCCTGCCCCATGGCACATAGGCAATGTGCCATACCTCATACCACCACTAGGGGAGGTCACCCTTTCTCCAGAGGGGGCTGTGGGCTGGCACTCAGAGGAACCCTGCCCAGGCCAGCCTGAGGTCAAAGTCCCTGCCTTTAGCCACTACGTCATGCCTCCTTGCCGGACCACAGGCCCCGCCCTCTGTGCCACCTCAGCGCCTCGCTCACGTAGGAGACTAAAAAATCCAAATCAAGGTGCTCTGTCACCTAAACATGGCTATTCCCAAAGTCATCAGTGTTCCTGAGTTGCCTAAAGTGGGTGATGCTGACCGGGGGCGGGGGCGGTGTGGACTGGACTGGTCCAGGGGGCTGCAAAGGCAGCTGCTGACATGATCCTGGGTGACAGGCTACAGGACAAAGGTTTTCATTAAAGGGGATGCTGAGTAGTTGTTGTGGGTTTCTTTACCCATGAAAAGAGAGCCAACGGCCAGGTGAGTTTGGGAACCTGTGACGTATAAAGCCAGTCAGAAGCAGGCGCCCCGACGCCCAGGCACGTCGTCCATGTGGACAGTATCCCTTGGTTCTTGCTGCTTCTCTTGTGTGGCTTCCTCGTGCGTAAGCCCGGCTCTGGGCAAAGAGCAGAGCTTCCTATGGGGCTGCGTGTGCGTACAGCCTCACTTTAAAAGCCCCCAGGGGAGCTTTCTGGGCGAGTACCCTCGAAACACGACAGAGTGGTGGTGGTAAGGAGCATCGGACAGACCTGGGGACAAGGTCCCGGCCACTTAGATGCCCTCAGCCCAAGCCCCATCTCAGAAAGGGCACGGAAGGCCCCAGAGCACAGGCTGCTGCAGGAGGGATGACACGGTCTTAGCGTCTGAAGTGCCAGTGCCACGCAGCTCAGCCCAGGAGACACTGGCCACGGCCTTACAACTGCCTGCCCGGAGAGCAGAAAACAAGGCGGAAGGTGAGGGGCTGAGATCAACCGCCCTCACGTGGAGCTGTGAAGGTGGCCACAGAAGCAGGTGGTCTGTGCACTTTCTCAACGCTAAGGACACAAAACAAAGCTAACCTGCCCAGAAAGGCATGGCGCCACACACTGGCTTCCCTTCCACTTCTGTCCCAAGTTTCTGCTACTGCTTTCACACAGGCCCTTCGAGAGCGAGGAGGCCTGCTGGCATGGGGCTAAGTACTGGTGGTCGGCGGGGGTAGAAAGACATGGTGGCCTGCTTCACAAAAGCTGAGGGCCTGGGGCTCCCCGTGGGTGGGCCCTCCAAGTTCAATCACAACCTGAATGGCAGTGGGTTCAGTTCAAGCTCTTTGCAGGGAAAGCCTACAGGCACACGACTGATTCTTAGTGGTCCTTCTCTGAAGCTTCCAGAAGACCATTGGAGGGGAACCCTGTGGGACCGTTGAACGCCATCGGCAGAGGCCTGGGGAATCGGCAGCAGTGTGAACACACGGGGCAGGCCCCGGGAGTCAGCGAGAACAAGAGCTGGGCTTTTAGGCGCCGAGCCTGGATTCAGCAGGATGAAGGAACCTCCGTTTGCTGTAAAGGTCTGGATGGTCAAAGACCAGAGAACCCAGCTTTTCCCGACTTGGCGGATACCTCCGGCCTGAAACATCCCTCAGTGAGGCACTGGGGAAGCAAGAGGCAGGAGAAGGAAGAGGCCTGCATGTGGTTCTCTGCGCTGGGCTGCTAATGGCTAGGTCAACCGTTACTGTGCAGGGCGGGGGGGGGAGGGGAGGGGAGGGGGAGCAGTGGTTAAGCATTGGGCTGCAAATCACAAGGTCAGAAGTTCACAACTACCGGTGGCTCCATGGGAGAAAGACAAGGCTTTCTACTCCCATTAAGAGTTGGTCTTGGAGACCCACAGGGCAGTTCTACTGCATCCTACAGGGTTGCCTGAATTGGCATCGACTCGGTGGCCATTTGGTTTTGTTGTAGCCAGTAGGCCATTCCATCACCGCACTCCCACCACCTGGGGTGGCTGCTGAAAAGCTCAGACCGACACCGGTGACCCTGGGAGGCCCAGCAGACACCCCTGAGAGCTTCGCAGGCCAGTATCACCGGGTTTGCTTGGTGGTCAGGAACCACTAGTCTCTCAGTAAGCAGCCAAGCGCTTAACCAGCATGCCACCAGGGCTCCTTAAACACATTCCTGACGCAAAACATCAGTCGGCACTGTTGTCCCAGCCTTTCTCTACTTAGTACACCGATGTACGCAACCCCCTACATACACTACACGTGCACACACTTATGAAATGCACGCGTGCTTCTTTCAGTCCCCAGTCATACCTCAGGTTCAATGTGCCTGGGAAAGAGAGAGGTGGTGAGGTATTTGTATAAGATTCTCATGTCGTCTTGTTCCAATCCGCTCCTGAAACATCAGAAGAGCAGTGTGTTAGAGCGCTGGGATTGGCCGCTGCTCCCATGGGGATCTGCCGCCTTGGGGACCCACAGGGGCAGTTGTACGTGGCCCCGTCAGGTCACTGTGCACAGGAGCTGACTCAGCAGTGGGGCTTTTGCAGACCTGTTCTCCTGGTCTGCTGGCGGGGGGTGGGGTGGGGAGGGGCTTTCGCTCCCACAGCACTGACAGCCCTGAGGTGGCAGGCAGGCGACCCAGCCTGCCCACATGTGAATGGGAAGCTTCTTCTTTTGCTGTGATCATTGGAAAAAGGCAGCAGAGAGGGAATCCAAACAAAGCTGGGGCTGTGCGTGCCCCTTCTTTTAGGACACTAGTCGGGTGCCTGGTTAGACAGGAGGCAGGCCTGTTTGGATTCTAGAGCTCCCACACAGCAAAACTATACAGCCACCTCAGAAACTCACTGCATCCCAGCCGATGCCGACTCACAGCGACACTCTAGCACAGGGCAGAACTGCTCCTGTGGGTTTCCGAGACTGACTCTTCACGGGAGCAGACAGCCTCGTCTTTCTCCCAAGAAGCAGCTGGTGGTTTCAAACTGCCGACCTTGTGGTTAGCAGCCCAACGCCTAACCCAGTCCACCACTAGGACTCCTTCCAGAGACTTGTGACCTTGTGGTTAGCAGCCCAGCTCACAGCCTACGAGGCCACCAGGGTCACAGAATGAAACAGACAGATGCTGAGGCCATGCGAGGGCACCAAGCACGGGCCATTCCCTCCCTGCCTCTGCTGTGAGTGCTCAGTCACAGGCGCTCTGACCGGGAACCAGCTCGGCCTGCAGGGAGAGGCTGTAAACAAGGGCTGCATAGCAACCACAGCTGTTGTCTCTGGGCTGCTGACCCTTGGGTGACACACCAGGCGATGGGAGTACGGCTGCTCTCCATGGTGCTGCCAACAATGTCGCTCTCCAAAAGTCCAGCCACAGCCCCTCCTCCTGGAGTCTCTGCAGCCTGGATTTGTGGCAGGACCCTGGAGAGCTACACACAGGCTAGTGGGAGCCTGCCCGCTGCAGTTAGCAGCTCAAGGCATAACCCACTACACCTCCAGGGTTCTTGTTAACCGACCAGTATAAACACACCGTGATCTGCACACTTCTCTTTGCTGAAGGAGCCTTGGAGGCGTAGCGGTTATGTATTGGGCTGCTCACTGCCAGGCCAACAGTTCAAAACCACCAGCGGTTCTGAGAAAGATGAGGCTTTCTACTTCTATGCAGCGTCAGTGTCAGAAACTAGCCTGTCCTCCGCCATGACTCAGAATGCACTGGATGGTGGGAGAATTCTCGCTTTATGGTGGTGGCCTGAGGCAGAACAGACGCTGCCTCCAAGGCCATCTGTCCTCTGACTGGACCAGCAATGCTACAGCGGGGGGCGCACCACCCCGGGGCTGGGACGGACACACAGGACTTGAACGCAAGGGCTTCTTTCAGCAGAGCGGCTGCCAGGAGCCGAGACTTCAGCGGCCCGTCGGACCTCCCTGTCCGCCACAAGCTCAGCGGGAAGAGGCCTCTCGCTGAGGACCACCCTGCCACCTGAGGTGCCCCCGTGGTTTCCCCTGGTCCATCTAAGTGGCGGCGAGTGCTTGGTATCAGTCAAACCTGGGGCACTCAATTCTTGGGTTGTCCGTGTCTAGTCCCTCACGAGCAGACCACCACTTCTTTCTGCCCCCTCGACTCCCTCAGCCTGGAAGTTCTGCGAAAGCCTACCCACGCTGGGGGACCCTGCCAGTAGGGAAAACACGGTGGCACAGCTTCCAGTGGCACAGCCACACGCCAGCCACGGCAGCGAGACAGGCTGCCAAGACAGGGGCAGGGAAGTCCAAGGTGGGACGTGCTCTCGGCCCAGAGTAAGCAGCCCACCAGCAGAGTCCCTTCTCTCTGCTCCTTGAGTGTCGGCAGCGCCTTCTCTAGCGCCCGTTCTCGTTCTTACTGCTAGACTAGGGCGCAGTTTGCAAACGGGGGGCGGGGGCAATTCTCCAAGCTAGGCAATGAGATCCCCCTGCTAAACCTATTTTACCATAAAGACGGGATTTGTGGTCTTGCCTGCTGGCTTCTTTCAGAGGCCGTTTCCACCCCGGAACTGAATCAGAATCACCCTGGCTCTGGCCGTCCCAGCTGCTTCGGTCACGCCAAGACTTGCTTCTCCCTGGGCGTGCCCCAGCAGGGCCACCTACCAGATGAGCTGATCATTGTAGAGAAAGGCAGTGTGCTTGACGATGCTCAGGCTCTCCTCCACTCGGTTAATGAAGGACTGGATTTTCAGATAGGTCATTTTGTCCAACGGGAAGAAGCTGATCCCACCAAATATATCCAGCAGGTCACAGGACTGCAGGTGCAGAGTTTGCAGGTACTGCAGGGAGAAGACGTGAGTGACACTCACTGACTGGCCGTGCAGGGCCGCACGCTGATTGCTGAAAAGAGCGAGACTCAGATGTTTATGGTCCAGCCACGCACTGACAGACGGCTGGACCTGAGAATGCCAATAGCAGCAAGGCGGTGCACCCGGGCTGCTTGGATCCGAAAGCACAGCCCAGCTCGAGTCTAAATAAAGCACAAACAAGACTGCTGGAGGGGGCGTAGGCGGCCTGTGCCTATCGATTCCGACTCAGAGCAACCCTGAAGGACAAAGTTTGCAAAACGACCTTTCACAGAGGCCAACGGACGCATCAGGCGGCAGCCATGCACACCCAGGGCTCCTGCAAGCGTATACCCCCTCTGATGCCCAGAGCCTCCAGGGCATGAAGCACGTGTTCCCTGACTTCTCCGAAACCCAGCAGAACAGAGCAGCCGCTCCCTGCGCCACGCTCACCAGCCCATCGAGCCTGTGTCAGCCCACACGGCTGCCTCCCTCTCTACCGACTTGGCTGGGCCCTTGAAGAGGGTAGGGTGGGACGTGGGCAGCCATCCTGGGGCCCCACCCTGACCTATTGTCAGACGTTTCCCACAGTGCCTTTCATCTCACAGGAGCTGGGAGTCGGGAGGAGGAGGGGGGCTGGGAGCAGTGTGCTCTGGAGAGCTCCTCTGACCAAGAGACTCCATGGAGAAAGCCTTCCTGGTGGGGCTGGGCCAGAGTTTCGGGGGGGGGGGGGGAGAGAGAAGGCATTTCTGTCAGAGATGAAGGGCTTTGGGAAGGAATTCTTCCTCCAAGATAAAGGGACTGTGACCTGCAGCAGGGAGCCCTGGTAGTGCAGGGGCTTGAGCATGCTGGCCAATACCCACACCAGGGTGGTGAGTGCTTCAGCCGGCCAGCTCTTAGATAGGAGAAAGATCAGCCAGCAGGCTCCCCTAGTGCCCCCAGCCTTGGGAATCGGTGGGGCAGCAGCTCTAGAGCCGTGGGTTGCTAGAAGGCGAAATGGAGTCCATAACGACAGAACCTGACCGGTCAAGAGCAATACAGCCACAACCCAACATGCAGAGCCAGGGCAGCAAGGCTTCAGGGGCAGGCCACGCCAACACCTGGCGCGTCCCATCCAGGTTGGTGTCAGAAGACCAGGAGCCCTGGTGGGGCAGGGCCTTCAGAGCTGGGCTGACTGCAAGGTCACCAGCTGCTTCACTGGAGAAAGAGGCAGCCGATGGCTCCAGGACAGACTGACAGCCAGACACCCAGAGGGGGTGGTTCTCCTGTCCCACAGCTGCCCGAGAGTGAGCTCAGTGGCAACAGGGTTTCTGTGTGGGACACCATCTGTGTGGGCGGGGAGGAGAGAGGAGTGGCCCGTCCCTTTGGTAGTCTGGGCTTTTGTTACAAGAGGAAGAAACCTGGGCTCCCTCTGAGGCTCTGCCTGGACACCCGAGGCAAGCCAGGCCCGGCAGCGCTTACCCGGTGGAAGAATTTCTCCAGTCTCTCTTTGAGGAGCTTAACCCCACCATCCTCCATGGCTCTCAGAAACGTGCCATTGAAGAGCTGCCGGACAGAGACAGGGTGGTCAGGCCCCGAAGGCAGGATGTACACACCCACAGTGCACACCACAAATCACAGAAATCCAGGGTCGGCACTGTTTCCTTTGACTTCTACCTTCCACGTTTTCTTGATGTAGAGCGATTATTGTTTGAAAGAGGGAAATGGGCTCCCCACCTCCAGGTTCCAAACAGAAACAAACATTCCCCTATATTTCAGGGAAGGTGGGGCAGGTCTGATTTCTGTTTTACATATGAGGGACTAGAGAGGTGAGGTCATTTGCTCGGGGACAACGACAGATGAAGGGGTGCAAGTAGGGAACGCAGCCCCTTTTTCCAAGGCCACAGGCACCGCCTCGTTGCCCCTCAGGGTTCCCAAATGAAGCTCGCCACACTGCTGTCATCGTGTGCCTCTGCATTGGCCAAGTCGCTAAGTTCATGATCACCACCCACCCACAGCTGTCACCAGGCTGACCCTGGCTCCTGTGTGACCCCAAGTGGGCCAGGGTAGAACTGGGCTCCACGGGGCTTTCAAGAGCTAATTTTCAGCAGGAGCCTGCCAGGGCTGTCTTCTGAGAGGCCCCTAGGTAGACCTGAACCCACCACCATGCAGTTAGTAGTAAAGGGGTTTACCCACTGGTTCCCCAACACTGAGGGAACTCTAAAAAAAAAAAAAGCCACTTAAAAAAGCTGATGGTATGAACTCTCATTACCACTGAGTCAATGCTGACTCATCGCTACCCCCTGTGGGTTTCCAAGACTGTAATAGTTTACGGGAGTACAAAGTCCAGTCTGTCTCCTGCAGAGCTGCTGGTGTTTTTGAACTGCCGACCACATGGGCCGCACCCCAACTTGTAACCACTAAGCTACCAGGGAGCCTAATGGTATAAAAGACCATCTACAATAAGATCATTCTTTCTGCCCCTCACCTTCCCAGCACAACAAGGCCTTTTCTCTTCAGGTAACTTCAGCTCATTGAATCCTCCACTTCCCTTTAAAATAGAGGCTATTAACACACCTTCCACTCAATTCTGACTCATAGTGACCCTACAGGGCAGGGAGACCTGCCCCTGTGAGTTTACAAGACTAAATCTTTAGGGGAGTAAAAACCTCATCTTTCTACAGGGATCAAAGTACAAGTCAATCTCAACTCCCATTTCCAAAGCCCCATGACTCCCCTCCTCTGCCTCACACAGAGACCCAGTCACCTGACAAGCATCAAGGACTAGCGGGTATTTTTAAAACACCCCTGAGCTTGTATGCTGCTGATGGGAGTGGGGGTTCAGTCAGTCTTCTCTCTGCACGAGAAGGAAGCCCTTCCCAGGGCCTGCCCGTTACAAGGGAGCCCCGGGCTGCAGTGACCAGCTGGTAAATACAGCTGTCAGGTGGATCCTGACTCCCAGTGGCCCTAGAGTGGGAAGCGGGGCTGCTCCTTAGAGTTTCCAAGACAGTGAATTGCTAGGGGAGAAGCCAGCCTCCTCTTTCTCCCTGGGAGCAGTTGGTAGTTTTGAACCACTGACCCTGCAGGTGAGCACCGAACCCACAGCTCCCCCAGGGCTTCAGTGCTTCGCTATTCATCATGTGCTCACTTCAGAAAGGCCGGCCCACTCACCTTGTACATACTGTAGCACTGCTGTAGCACGGAGCTGTACACCTTGTCCTGAAAACGACACAAACAGCGCTGCTCTTAACTAGGGGAGGGAAGGGGAAGAGGCCTGCTGTGTGGCTGGGGCCCACCCACTCCTGGCAGAGCCACTTCCTGCGTCTACACTTGGTCCAGCAAGAGTCGAGTGCTGAAGACCAGACCCACTGCTGTCCAGTTGTCTCTGACCTGTAGTGAGCCTGCAGGCCAGAGCAGAGCTGCTCCAAGGGCTTTTGCTGGCGGGTTCGAACTGCTGGCCCTTTTACCGGCACCCAAGTACTTGAACCACTTGGTCAAGAGGGCTCCTCTGTCTCCCCAACTAAACAAAAACACCCAAAATAAAAATCCACTGACCGCAAGTCAATTGTGAAGCACATCGACCCTACAGGACAAGGCAGAACTGCCCCGTGGGTTTCTGAGACTAACTCTTCACAGGAGTAGAAAGCCCCATCTTCCTCCCAAGGAGCGGCTGGTGGTTTCGAACTGTGGCCCAGGCAGTTAGCAGCCCAACTTGTACCCCACTATGCCACCAGCAGAGCTCCCTCAGGGCCTGTGGCTACCATGAAAAATGAAGCAAACCCACCAGCACACACTCAAGTCCAACTCACAGCACCCAAGGGGGTTTGGGAGACTGGAGACTCGCCGTGAGGGTATTTAAATTGATGAAGCAGCCATCCTCATTTTAACAGGCTGTGAGCACAAGTGACCAGCAAAAGGGCATGGGGCACAGTGCCACTTTCCAACAACACAGCCAAAATGCTGCTCCACATGTTTTAACTTCAATTAAATCACTCAACTCAGGAGTGCATTCCCACTGCCCCCTTGGCCCCCCCCCCCAAACGAAGGACTAAAGCAGTGGTTCTCAAGCTTCCTAAGGCAGCAACCCTTTAATACAGCTCCTCATGGTGTGGTGACCCCCCCAACCATACATTATCTTCTTTCTTCCTTTTTAAAAATTATTTTCGTTGCTACTTCACCACTGTCATTTTGCTACTGTGATGAATTGGGCGGCCCCTGTGGAGGGGTCACGACCCACAGGTTGAGAACCGCTGAGAGTAATGCATTACCAGCAATTCCTCTTCTTGGTATTCAACAATCGGCTTCCCGTCTTTACTCTGCTTTTCAATGATAGGATTCCGAACAACCTGCAAAGTGTGACACGCTGAAATTACATTTCCCTCTAGTTTAAACGTTTGAGCTCACTCACTGCCATCGAGCTGCTCCTGGCGCACAGCAGCCCTGTGAGACAGAGTAGAACCGTCCCTGTGGGTCTCAGAGGCTGTACATCTTTGTGGGAGTAGACAGCCTCATCTTTCTCCTGCAGAGTGGCTGGGGGTTTCAAACTGGTGACCTTGTAGTTTAGCAGCCCAAGGTGTAACCCACTATGTCCCAGGGCTCCTTGAAAAAATGTGAACAGAGGCACAATTCTAGATCTGCCTTAAAAACAACCCCCCAGAAAAAAAAGAGAAGCTGATACCAAAGGCTCAATAGAAAGTAGATGTCTAGAAAAGAATGATGGCAACAAATGTACAAAGATGCCTGATACAACTGACTTATGGCTTATAATAAGAGTTGTAAGAGCCCTCAGTAAAATGATCTTCTAATAAACAAAAACCAAAACCCGGGAGGGAAAAACAAAAACTCCAAGACTCTGTATTGGCTTCAAAATTCCAATCAACTTTATCATCATCTTCCTAGTCTTATGAATTCCTAGCAGTAAACACCACTAACTTTACTGTACGACTTCAGAAAGAGAATACTGTAATGTAAATACCATGACCATCCAGAAATTTTCTTCTGGTTCGTTGAAGAACTGTCGATTCTTCTGTGTATGTAACGATTTTGCCGGCTTCGAAGGGCTAAAAGTCCTAAATCAGAGGTTAAGAGCACATGTGTGGGAGATGCCCCAGGATACACTTGAATTCTCGCTGCCCTTAAAGTGCCTTTGAGGCCTTACCTTGTAAATTGCACAATAGCTTCGCACAAGCCCACGTTTCTGATTTTTTCATTCTTTTCAACTTCGTTGGGATGATAAAACAAAATTTTGTTTTCTTCCTACAGTGCCAAGAAACAGAAAAAACACATTCATTTCGGCAGCTGACAGGCTGTACACGCAAAATAAAACGCTAACCTCTCCCATAAGAGATGTGTCAAACAAGAGCCAAGGCAGACCCGTTTTTAAAAAGGCAAGAATGCTCTGTATCGAATTGTGTGCATCTTGTCCCGCAGCATGCAGGTTCCGACATTCAGTGCTGTAAGTTTCACTTCAGTAGAGTAGCAGCCAAATTGTTCTGCAAATGCAATCGTTGGCTTTTCTTCCCAGCGGGGTGGGGGAGCGGTGGGGTGTGTGTATGTGTGTGCGTTTGCAATCTTCCCACGTCCTTAAAAGCACGTCAAGTTGGCACACGTGTCCAGCCCTGATTGTCCTCCCAAATTAAACCCCACAGACAACCTTCTAAAAGACCGTGATTTGCAGCTCCGGACACCCGTGGGGTCACCGTCCCCGCCTCGGCAGTAAAACAAAACATAAACCTGCATCTCCTGACATTTGTCTGCTTATTAATATGGGGACAGGGCAAGGGGAGGGGTAGTTCGCGAGGGTCCTCCAAGCTTTGAGGCTACGGCACGTAACCCTGGCACCGCGCTGCTTTCTCGTCGGGGACTTCCACCAGGTAACCCAGGCGCACGCGCAGTGTGAAGGGCCGGCACCTGTGCCAGGTGAACCCGCCTCGCCGGTCGGCAGTGCGGGACCGACGGAACCAAGACTGTCCCCCTCGCCCGGCGCCTTCGGGCGCCGCGTGTCCCCGCCCCACCGCCGGCACCCGGCGGAGTTCGACGCTGCTCCGTGAGGGCAGGAAGACAGGCGCTGCTCGCGAGCCCGCGGGGCCGGAGTCCCCTCCAGGCCGGCCCCCCTGGGCCCGTGCAGCCGCTGCGGACGCACCTCGCCCTCGCGCGGCCCGAAGCGCGGGTTGTAGATGAAGAAGCTCAGCAGCGCCGGCGGGAACTGCTTCTCCTGCGCCGCCCAGGCCGCGGCCCCGGCCGCCGCTGCCGCCATCCCGGCCCGGCCCCCGCCTCGGGAGCCTCCCTCCGCCCGCCCAGGGACAGAGCCGCCCGCAGCCGCACTTCCGCCTCGCGCGCCGGCGCGCCGGAAGTGGTCACCGCCAGCCCGGAAGTAGACCCGCCGCGCTGCGGCCTGGCCGCGGGGCGATACCAGGTTGCCCGGGGCCGAAAGCTGGGTGTCACCACCCCCACCCCCTGCATGGTGGGGCGCTCCCCACTCGCGGCTCCCCGCACTCCTCCCGCTCCCAGGGGGACTGGGACCCGGGTGACACGAACCCTAGTGACGCTGTCGCTATGCCCCTGGGGTCATTTTAGGGTCACCTAGTGACGTCACAACCTGGCACCCCGGGCGGCTCCTTTCCCCAGTAACAATGCTGTAGTGTTGTTTTAAGAGTTCAGATGCCGACGAGATTTCGTGGTTGGCTCCCAGCTTTCTATTCCGACGAATCCTGAGGGCCGCGCGTTTTAAAGAAACAGGAGCAGATTGCGGGGCGGGCGGGGAGCTGTTGTACAAAGACGCACCTGTGTTGGCAGAAAGGCTCTCATTTGCATCATCTGTGGGCCTGTAGGTGTTCTTTGATACCTGTTCTAGAGACCTCAAGTTATCCTGGGGATCAAACTTGCACCCTTGCACCGGGGCACGGGCCCGGCTTCCCTGGAGGCGGGTGGAAAGGCCCATGCCGGTGGAAGGTGAGGCCCAGTGGGCATTCGCCGCGGTGCCCATCCCAGGTCTGGAAGCACCTTGTTATCCTTAGAACCACGCGTTCCTTCAGTTACTGGGAGGTCAAGCCCTTGTAGCAGGCTTCTGGGCCAAACTCAAGAGGACCCTAGGCTGCTTCACCTGGCACAGCTTTAGTTCAGAAACGGACTGTGGGATGTGCTCTGGGATTTGGGCAGGAGGCAGGTCCAGGCGTGGATTCCAGCCCTGTCAACATCGGATAGGGGCCTTGAATCCATTTTCTAGCCTCTCTCATTTGTAAACTTGAGACAGGATGCAGTGGTCCACAACCTTCCTCATGCCGCCACCCTTTCATGCAGTTCCTCCCTTTCATGCAGTGACCCCCCCCCCAACTATAACATTATTTTTGTTGCTACTTTATCACTGTCATTTTGCTACTGTTATGAATCGAGTGACCCTAGTGAAAGGGTCATTCGATCCCCAAAGAGGTTGCGACCCACAGGTTGACAAGCCCTCACTGTCCCTAACCATTAGGGGATGGAAAACACCCTTAGTTATGACAAAATAACGATAATGTATAAATCATCAAGGATTCATGAGGGAGGGGGGAAAAGGAGGAGCTGATAACACGGCCTCAAGTAGAAAGCAAATGTTTTGAGAATGATGAGGGCAACAAATGTACAAATGTGCTTGACATAAAATGGATGTGTGTATGGGTTGTGATAAGAGTTGTACGAGCCCCCAATAAAATGATTTTTTAAAAAAAAAGACCCTTAGTGTGAGCTGAAGACCAGGTGCTTAAGACCCCTTATTTCAGCTGCAGCTCATCTGTGCAGAGAAAGCAGCTAAAAGCACTCCCCACTCTGCTTTGGGGCTATACTACATGGCTAAGAAGCTGGTCGGCTCTCTAAAAGATGGGTTTTTTTCAGCTGAAAATAGCTGATCTGCCCCCAGAGAAGTTGTCCTTCAGAGGCAGTCAGCCAGAATCTTAACCCGGCAGGCTCAGGAGATAAGGCTTCATCCTCCAACCAGCCCAGAATGGTGGAACTACTACCCAGGACCCAAATTTTTTTTTTTTTTAAATCACCACCTGGTGCTACCCAGATCCACTTCCCAAGCTAGGGTTCAGGCCCCATCCCTGCCAAGACTTAGTCCAGTCTTTATGAATAATGCACAACCACTTATGAATTGGTACACCTAAGCCAAACTCACTGCCATCGAGTAGAAGCTCCCTCAGAGCGACCCTAGAGGACAGGGTAGGACTGCTCCTGTGAACTGCCAAGACTGTAACTCTATTTTTTTTGTTTTGTTTTAAGACTGTAACTCTTGATGTGAGTAGAAAGTCCCATCTGTCTCCTGTGGAGCAGCTGGTGGTTTCGAACTGATGACCTTACAGTTAGCAGTCCAACTTGTAACCCGCTACACCACCCATTTTCCATCCAGGGCACACCCAGGCAAGTTCCTAAGGGCTCAGCTGCCCCTCCCCTAGGCGGGCAGGGGGAGAGAGAGCAATCCACTTTCACATGCCCTGTCTGAAGACGACTGTCCCTTCTCCTGGCGGTCCGTGGTCGGAAGGACTCAGTGGTGCCTGAACCCATGTGGAGATGAGAAACTGGATTTGAGGTTCTACCGTCAACGACGGACTTCCTGTTCAGGATTTACGCTCTGAGCCTGCCCCCCCCCCCCAGTGCACCAAAGGCTTCCATTAGAAACACATGCTTGGGAATTAAAGCCATTGTTTTCCCCAAACTTACCCCAAACCCAAGCTCACTGCCATCTCTGATGCATCATGACCCTACAGGACAGGCTAGAACTGCCCCCTGTGAGATTTTGAGACTGTTACTCTTTCAAGGCAGCTTTTGTCATCCTATGGGTCGTGACCCCTTTGGGAGGGGGGGTGAACGACCCTTTCACAGGGGTCGCCCGATGCATCACAGTAGCAAGATGACAGTGATGAAGTAGCAACACAAATAATTTTATGGTTGGGTGGGGGGAGGTCACCACCGCATAAGGAACGGTATGAAAGGGTCGAGGCATGAGGAAGGTTGAGAACCACGGTGGGTTCCAATCTGTGGTCTTTTCAGTTAGCAGCCCAACACAAGACAGGGAGGCTCACTTTGTCAAGTTCAAAGTCAATGGGACGCAATAAGCTCTTTCCAGCAACAGCCAGGCTTTCTCTCCTGCCCATCCACTTCCGTGTGCTCCCACGTAATCGGTGGCATTAATTGCCACAGGAGAGGAACAACAATAAACAAAACAACAACAAAAAAAACCCAAACTTGAAGTCAAAGAAAATGCTGATCGGTCTCAAAAGCCAGCAAAGCAGGCAAGCTTAGATGTTGGTGACGATGCCTCTTCTCCCATCCTAGCCCAGGGCAGCGTGTGGGTGGGAGGCTGGCACGGGAGGGCTGACAGATGCCCAGGTCAGAACTGATCTCCCCGGAGTGGATGCCGACTCAAAGCAATGCCCTAGGATAGGGTAGAACTGCCCCCGTGGGTGGCTGAGAGTGTTACTTATTACAGGAGTAGCAGACCCTGTCTTGCTCCTTTGGAGCTGACAGTGGTTTCAAACTGCTGACCTCCCATTTAGCGGACCAATGGGCAACCACTGCTCTACCCACCAGGGCTCTCAGTTGGTGGTTGTATCCCAGGAGACCCAGGAGAGGTGACAGCCTTAAAGAGTCCCCTCAAGCAGTGACAGCAGTGACAGCCGCCTGACTGGATAGGCAGCCAGCCCCCAGCCAGTGCAGGAAGTAGCGACATGTCTGTCTTATGCACTGAAGGCACATAGAAACAATTGAGAGAAACCACACCTGAGGGTGTCAGGTAAGGAAGCAGCAGCTGCAGTCTGGGTGGACCCACTGCTAAGAGTTGGAGGCGATAGCAGAACAAGGGTAACTTCGTGGTCACTTGTGTGGGCTGACCACCAGATCCCCTTTTCTTGTATGGGACCTTGACAGAAAAGCCTCCTTCCCCCAACCTGGGACAGAAGGGCCAGGAGGAGCCTAATCTGCCTGACTTATACGGCACTCCAATACTGTCATTGTGTGTGTGTTACCTTTTCAACTACAAAAACAAACCCGCCCCACACTCATTGCCACAGAGTCGATTCTGACTCATAGCGACCCTGTAGGGCAGAGTAGAACTGCCCCGTGGACTTCTGAGACTAACTTTACAGGAGTAGAAAGCCCCCCATTCCCCCATGGAGAGTCTGGTGGTTTCAAACTTCTGATCTTGTGGTTAGTACCCCAGCTTGTAACCACTATGACACTAGGTCTCCTCTTTTCAGCTTTAAGAAGAAAAAACAAAACAAACAAAAAGCAAGATATCTTTTGCACAGAGAATTTGTGAACAAGGCCAAAAATCTACCTGCTACCCCAGCCCTGAAGGTGATTTTTTGAAAACAGTTAAAATGTTATGTAATAGTTTTTCCAGTGAATAAATGATCAGGCCAGGTGGAAACTTTCAGGGCGCTTCCAATTTCATCTGTCCTCTTAAGTGTTTTCTGAGCAGCGAAACGGAGCCTGAGAAGGAGCAGGCGAGATCTCAGATAGGTTTTTGCTTGAAATTGGACTCCTCAGAAGTCACTACAGAAAATTAGACATCACTCCATACACAGAATTACCCAGGCCGCTTGTAACCCTGAACAAACCAACAGGAATCTCACAATGTCACTATTTTGCTATGCATTTGTTTCTTCTTCATCTTTTGTTCAAAAAGACCTTTTTGTTAAAAATCCGATGACCCTTTCATAAGGTGCAGGTATTGCTATCCATGTGATTCCAACTCATAGTAAGTTGAATGAGTAGCATGGCCCCATCGGTCTTCTGTAAACTTTAGGGAAGTAGACTGTCTCACCTACCTCTCCACGAGTGACTGGTGGGTTCGAACTGCTCCTATAAAGATTAACAGCCCTGGAAACCCTTAAAGAGCAGCCCCACTGTGTCGTAAAGGGTCGCTACGAGTCAGAATCCACTCAGTGGCAGTGGGTTTGGTTTGGTTTGATTGACTTGGGAATAAGAATTGGGTTAATTTGACATCGATGTTGTTCATTTTCTCTAGTTACTAGGCTCCCCCTTTAAAAAAGACTCAGCTTGTCTGATTGTTCTGTAATCCTACCAGCTGGAGATAACTGCTTATGACTTTGACGATCTGTCCTTGTGGTCTTTTCCGCAGCGACCCTGAAGGACAGGGTAGAACTACCCTGGCGAGCTCCCGGGAATGTAAGTTTTACAGGAGTAGGAAACCTCGTACTTCTCTTGAAGTTACCTAAAGGCTGGCGCTTTGAGTCCACCTGAGGTGATGTTGTGAAAACTCCCTGGCGTGCAGTTCTTCGGTGAAACACACGGGGGTGCCACAGCCAGAGTCTACCCCATGGCAACTGGCTTGGTTTGGAGTCCGTGAACTTTATATGATGATTGAAGTAGTGTTTGAAAAGAATGTTCACTTTCCTACTGTAGTCATCAAGGAGCCCTGGTGGATGAGTTGGGTTATTAACCACAAGGTGAGCAGTTCGGACCCACCAGCTGCTCTTCGGGAGAGGCTGTCTGCACCCATAGAGAATGTACAGTCTTGGAAGCCCCAGGGAACAGTTCCACTCTGTCTGATATGGGGTCACTAGGAGTCAGAGGCACCTTAATGGCAGTGGGACACTATAGTCACCAGCAAAGCTCTAGGAATTAGGATGATTAGAATGATTCTGCAAAGTCTGAGTGAAGGAAAACAACAACAAAATTAAAAATCGCAACTTCACGTGGAAGCAGCAGTCAAGACATCAAATGATGCTTTGCCTTGGGTAGACCCGCTTCACAAGCCCTCTCTCACGTCTTGAAAAGCAAGGATGTTACTCTGAGGACTGAGGCGCACTTCATGTTTGCACTCACCTCATCTGCGTGTGGACACTGGATAAGGAAGATCAGTGGAGAACTGACGCATTTGAACTGTGAGGCTGGTGACCAAGATTGCAGATACTGTGGACGGCCCAAAACCCAACAAATCGGGCTTGGAAGAGGTACAGCCAGAATGCTCCCTCAAGGCAGGGATGATGAGCCTTCATCTCACATATTTTGGACATGTCGTTAGGAGAGACCAGACCCTGGAGGACGTCATGCTTGGTAGAGGGGCAGAAAAAAGAGGAGGGTCTTCAACAAGATGGGCTGGTACCGCGGCTGCAGCAATGGGCTTGAACAAACAACTCTGAGGAGGGCGCAGGACGGGGGGTGTTTTGTCCTGCTGAACGTGAGCTGGAATCAACTTGGAGGCATATAACAACAACAACAATTAACAATTAACAAACACATAAACAAATATTCTTAGAGTCAGCGTGACCTCCCCAATGGGGATGGGATGATCCCCTAGGTCTAGGAGCACACCCTGGATAACAAAATGCCAAGAACCCAATCCAACCCAAACAGAACAAGCAAACAAACCCATTGCCACCGAGTCTATTCCAATCAGAGCAAGTCTATGCAGCATTTCTGAGGCTGCAAATCTTTATGGGAGCAAATAACCTCATGGTTCTCCCGCAGGGCAGCTGGTGGGCTGGAGCTGCCAACTCGGCATCATTCCAGATGGGTCTGAGTTACAATGGACTGTCACTCAAGCATCCAAAGGAAGATGGCACCAAGCCATACTACAGCATGGGTGACTCTGGAAGGCACGGAGCTGTGTGGAAGAAGCCAGTGTCAAAGGTCACACATTATAGGGTTCCATTCCCATGACACGGCCCGAATGAGGAAATCTACAGAGATGGAAAGTAGGTTAGCTGAAGGGTTGGGGAGGGCTGGAGACGTCTTCAAACAGAGCTCTGATTGTTGGGATGGCGCTGGACCGGGCAGCGTTTGTTTCCTTCTGTTGTACACAGGGTCTCCATGACACCTGCCAGCCACAACCTGGGGAGGGATAGCCCGAGCTTCCGGAAGCTTCTTTGGGAGGCAATGACATGTTCTGAAATGGATTGTGATCCTGCACAACTCTGTAAATCTACTAGAGTTGTATACAGTACAAGCAGTGAATTGAACAGAATGAAGTGTCCTCAACCTTGCTCTGAGGAGCATTCTGGCTGTACTTCTTCCAAGTCAGATGTTTGTTCTTCTGATAGTCCACGGTACTTTCATTATTCTCCAGACCATCACTCAAGCGCTTCGATTCTTCTTTGGGCCGTTAGACACTGAAAAGCTCACGGGTATGGCATAAGAAGCTCTGTGATGGCCCAGGAAAGGGCGCTCCCTGAAGGCTTGGCATCATTTTGGCTCCAGCTTACAACTGTTAGATTTACAGCTCTCAGGTGGGGAGGGTTGTTTTTTATTTGCTCCCAAGTCAAGTTGCTTTCCAAACCAAACTAACCAAACTCACTGCCATCCAGTCAACACTGACTCAGAGTGACACCACAGGACAGTGCAGAACCGCTAGAAGAGCCCACTTATCTCCCTCTGAGCTGCCGGTAGTTTCCAACTGCCGAACTTTCAGATCACAGCCCATGTGGTCACTACTACACAACCCGGGCTCAAAGTCACAGCCAGGGTGACCTTGACATGCCTGGTCTTGCGCCACCTGGTGGGCAGAATATAAAAATAGCTGCGGCAATTGTAGGCAATTGTTCTAAAGAAAAGGGGTTCTTAGGGCTTCAGAAAAGGAGCCCTAGTGGCACAGTGATTAAGCGCTAAGCCACTAACCAAAGAGTCAGCAGATGGGATATCTCCCCAGAGACCTTGAGGGAGCAAAGGCTTAGCTGTCTGCTACCAGAAAGAAGGTTCCTGTTGTTGTTGTTAGGTACAGTTTTGACTCATGGCAACCCATGCACAGCTGAATGGAACGCTGCCTGGTCCTTGCCATCCCATAGCTGTTCCTAGACTTGAACCCGTGCTGCCGACACCGTTGCAGTCACTCCATCTTGCTGACCATCTCCTCCTTTTCAGTGGCTCTCAGGGGCGTTCTGGTTGCACTTCCTCCAAGACAGGTCTGTTCTTTCTTCTGGCAGCTGGTTGTCTGCTTGGTTTTCTTGGGCATTACCTGGGAAACCCTACGGGACAGCTCTCCTCTGTCACACCGGGGCCGCTCTGAGTCAGCAGCACCCAGCAGAAGCACCAATACACAGATCATCAACACAGAACAGGAAGGGTCTCTTGTGGCCTGCGTCCTGATTCACAAAAGCCTCAGAAGCAGGTGGTGAGAGGAGCTTGCCTGAACCTCGTCAGGATGAGGTCACATTGGGGGAGGGGTGAATAGGCAGAGAGTGGCATGTGCAGGGAGAAGGAGACCACCTCCCAAATGGTTCTCTAGTTTAAAACTTTTCCCCAACATGGACTCTTTGGAAAACTATGGGGTTTGGGTTGACTCAGATACCGCCTCCACTATTCTTTATTCTTCTTCAAATGGACATACTTTCACAAGTCTGATATTCTCTTTGGCCTTATATCAAACAGTGGTATTGAAATCACGTCTCTGTGTGTTTGGTTTTTATTCAGTTGCATATGAAAATGAATGCATGATTTTAAAAAATTGACCCATAGGAGAAATGATGCAGGAAAGAAAAAGGGGTTTATGGGAACTCTTGGTAGTTTATTTGCATTTTTTTGGTAAATCTAGAACTGGTCTAAAAAATAAAGTATATTTCAAAAGACTGTCGTTCTCTGTCCCTTTAAAGTCATCTTGAACCCCTCTTGTTGTATATCCTCCATACTTTGAAAAATATCCAGATCCTCTTAAAAACAGACAACAGGGATCACAGGGAAGCAGGTAGACTATAGGACTCATTGCTTCCATGAGCTATAGCTGCCTCAAGCATGAGACCAGAAGTACGAGAGCAGTGGTTCTCAACCTTCCTCAGGCTGCGACCCTTTCATACAGGTCCTTATGTTCTGGTGATCCCAACCATAAAATTATTTTCATTTCTACTTCATCACTGTCATTTTGCTACTGTTATGAATCGGGCGACCCCTGGGAAAGGGTCCTTTCACCCCCAAAAGGGTCTCGACCCACAGGTTGAGAACCACGGCACTAGCTGGTGCCTAGCTACCATAACCGAACATTTTGATCACAGTCATGATAGATAGATCTTGATCAAAAGGGAGAACTACAGATCTTCAAATTCTTAAGGCTTCCTAGATCCACTGAGACTGGAGGAGCCACAGAACGATTGCCCTGAGATACTCTTTTCACCTCTAGCCAAAACTAGCCTCTAAAATCATCTTTAGGCTAAACCATGGCTTGGTTCCATTAATCAGGAACCTAGGATTCCAACTGAGCTCTCTTAGGAGGTTGTCTACATGGGGCTACACAGACAACAGCGCATCTGCAGGGCAGCAGAGAAGATGCAGTTGGGGTGGGGGGTGGGGCAGCCATGAGTCCAAGTTAAAGGAGGCGAAACTATTTGAGTAGAAACATGGAGATGGTTGGTACCAAGTGAAGGATTTAACCAATGGCACGGAACTAGATGGCATTGGTGAACAGGTGTGTGTTTTGCTCTGTCTAGACTCATCCCCAAAAAGGCACATGTTGAAGAACCACCACAACCAACGATTCCAAAGCCGCCGGGACTGTGTGTGTGTGTGTGTGCGCGCTGGGGTGGGGGTAGGAGATCCAGAGGGGTGAGCAGGATTTTGCTCTGGGGTTTGGGAGGCCTCAGGTGCCCCAGTGTGTCCTCATGCTCAGGGGCAGCCAGCGAGGACGTCTGGAAAGCAGCCTGAGGAGAGTTTGGGGCTGGAAGCTGCCCAGCCCCCATGTAAGCCCGGTAACAGGACCCCTGGGGCCACCCCACCTGCTGGGGCAAGAGAGGTGTACCAACGTGGTATCAGGTGGGTGCCAGGAAAGTCGTGAGGGAGGCCGGCTGCAGGGGTGTGAGGTCGGACGAGAGCAAGCAGGTCTCAAGTAGCTTGTTTTTCTAAGTGGGGCGGGGAGAAGGCTTGGCACTGTGAAATCGCCCAGCACAGGCGTCTCTACCTGGTGTGAATGGTTAACGCACTCAGCTGCTAATTGGAAGTCCACCCGAGGAACCTCGGAAGAGAGATGTGGGCTCAGCTGCTTCTGCGAAACCAGCCACTGTAAACCCCACGCACGCAGTTCTGCTCTGGCCACATGGGCTGTCTGGAGCCTGAGTCACCCAGGTGGCATCTGAGTGGGTTTGGCCATTCTTTCTTTGTGGCCCCTGTGACCAGCCCCAAATTGGTGGCCTTGTGTAGTGCCACCATTCTGGCACCACGGCACGGGCGTTTCCATGTCCCGTTGGGAATTCAAATGCCGTGGGGTCCCACGTGTGGACAGGTTTCATGGAGCTTTCAGAGGAAGACAGACCAGGACGAGAGGCCTGGCCATCGACTCGTGAAAGGGGGCCAGGGAAGGCCCATGAAGCACAGTGGAGGGCTGGGGGCGGGGTGTGTGTGTGTGTGTGTGTGTGTAAGATGAGCCCCCTCATTTGAACCCACTGCC